>NW_022145603.1:26301427-26901427 GCF_000002235.5 Strongylocentrotus purpuratus | reverse complement strand
TACACTGGATGATGCTGTAGACAGCTTTGTCTCCGATACTGATGCCCATGAACCATGTGTTGGGATCGAGGAAGTAGGTGAAGGGGACACTCCTTGCATTCCCCTGCCAACGAGGAAGTCGAAGTTACGAACAGCTGCAGTCGTGTGCAGGAAAAAGCTGCAACTGCTGACCAGCTTCACCTTCCTCTGCAAGTACGAAGAAATCTTAGAAGAACTGAGGCAGAAGACTGAAGATGCCCTCACCTTTATGCGCGAGAACGTTCCCATGGATGAAGAAATGCCGCTCTTGAGCTTCAAACCACATCAGGGAAAGAAACCCGACCGAAACAATCAGTGTACAAGAACATTCCAAAGAGAAGAAAAAAAAGAATGGAATGTGAATGGTGTACCAGACACGTAGCGACGGAACAGAAGAGACGAAATACGACATGGACAGATGGACCTTGTGTCAGCTACCGGTTGGACGCGGTGAAGAGACATGAAAGAGGGACCGTCCACCAACAGTTGGCAAGGCACGAAAGGGAGGTTGCGGTGATCGTCGACAGGGGAGAGATTGGCACCGCCTTGCAACTTCCCGTCTCACTGAACAGGAAGGCTTTCATTGCCGCACTACGAGCCATGTACTGGATCGTCAAAAATGAGATTACACAAGTGAGCAATCAAAACAAGAATTTGTTGATCTACTCGCTGAGGCCGTGCGTGCCCAGAGACTGGAGGAGGTCAAACGCAGCCTCTTTAATTCACTGCTGATACATGAATCAACAGACATGTCAAATTATTAGCACTTGATTATGCACATTTTGAGACATACAGCCTTGTTGACCAAGACCTTCCCGCGCTACATTGCAAGAAATGTGTACATAGCGCTAGTGTTTGACTCTGATGTAAATGAATCCTGTCTCCATGAAGACTTTAAGGAGTATGTCACAAGGGTGGAGAGAAGACTGATCTCCAAGGCCTTGTTAGACTTTGATTTAATGACAGCAGCTGACATTGACAACCTCATGCAAGTCTTCATGGCATGCGACTTCCATGCTATCCCCTCAAAAGGGGAGGTCAGGGCGCAACTGCTGGCGATTGCCGATTTGTTGTTCGTGTAGAAGCCAGGATCAATCTACCGCCTTAGAAGGCAAGGCATACCAGAGGAGCACATCCTGACCTTCTGGTCCCAACTGTCAATCGATGACATTTCAACATTACTGAAGGCTCAGAAGCCTACTCCCAGGAGAGTGTCTGCTGCCATCACCACCGGCGAATTAGACCTGAACGACAACCAGGACAGAGTGGTATATTTTCTGAGGCAGTACATCATTAGTATGCGGGCAGAAGAGTTGCAGGACTTTCTACAGTTCTGCACTGGATCAATCCCCATGCCACTTGATGGGATCAAGGTGTGCTTCAACAAAAGCTTTGGTTCTCTGAGGAGACCCATTGCCCACACATACAGCAATGTGCGATGACAGACATTTCAAATGGAAAAGCGGACACCATCTTCGAGGCCATCCAGGTCCTTCTAGAGCTGAAAGGCTTTCCATTAGACAAGCTAGCGGGCTTTGGGTCTGATGGAGCTAGCGTGATGGTGGGAAGGCAGAATGGGATAGGTTGATGGATTTGTCTTTTGCCATTAAAAAAAATTCAATTGACTAACCAAGCATGACGCTAGTACATTCATTGTGGACGTCATGTCAAGCAACTGCCAGAACTGTGGCCAGAGTTGCTCCTTTCTTTATTTGATATCAATATGATACAAAAGTGATGGATGTAAATGTAATTTTTGATGTCATTTTCATTACTCAGATATTATGCGACCACTTCCAAGTTCAACAACAAGACCTGCGAGCAGGAAACTGACAAGGAAACAGAAACTGGGAGACGGAAGCGAAGGAAGAAGGCAAAGACTTATTACTCATCAGAGTCCGAGATGTCAAAGGTTAACAAACCAATGCTGACATACAAAGGGCCTGAGTTTCTTTGGGCCACTGTCCAATTATGTTAATTCAACCAGCTGGAGTGGGATGGGTCACGTGTCCAGAAGAACAAGGTGAGAGTGGCTATACCACATATGCTGGATGTGCCACTATAGGATGGAAGTGTACAGGAGAACAAGCTTGTAAATGTGCTGATAAGGTGTCCGTCTCAGCCACTTAAGAGCTGAAGAAGATTCCATTCAACACTGGGGAGAGGAAATGCAAAATAATACCAGATTAGGTAACCAAAATAATTATACCAGTAGATAATTATGTTATGTTTGTTATGTATTTTTGTTTTGTGTTTGCTGTTGTTACTTTTAGTCATTGATAGCATTTTACATATATATTTTCTCTTCTTCATACCAGAATAGAGGAGTTGATTCGCATGAGGCCTATCCGATGCCAAGCTATGACCCTGAGAGGCCACCAATGCTCTCGGGATGGGAGAAGACGCCATGTCTTGATGTATTGCACACAACACTGTAAGTACAATCATACAGGGTTAACAAAATTTGTTTTGTGTTTGCTGTTGTTACTTTTAGTCACTGATAGCATTTACATTAGCATTTTACATATATATTTTATCTTCTTCATACCAGAATAGAGGAGTTGATTCGCATGAGGCCTATCCGATGCCAAGCTATGACCAGGAGAGGCCACCAGTGCTCCCGGGATGGCAAAAGACGCCATGTACTGGATCGTGAAAAATGAGATTACACAAGTGAGCAACAAAGCAAGAATTTGTGGAACTACTCGCCGAGGCCATACGTGCCCATAGACTGGAGGAGGTCAAACACAGCCCAAATCTCTCCTTAAAGAAAGTTCAAATGCTGTGTAACCACATAACAGTGAGTTCAAATATAATAATTCATCTAAAAATGTAATTATATCAGCTGATAATGAAAGTGATGTTAAGAAAGCATCTGGTAAATTTTTGTGGAGTGTTTCACAATGAAATTTATGAAACTATCGATATCGAAATATAAAGAATTCTTGCAAGAATTTTCTTTTGGTTTTCTTTACAGGACAGCCAGGAATTTCCAGACATTGATCCTGACATTGACATAGATCTCCTGGTACTTTAAATGGGACTTTTGAGAAAGGACAATTTGGAGTCAACTTTAGTGGATTTCTCGGTTGCTGTTGAGTTCTTATAAAAGTGGATTTCTGACTTTCAACTATCACTTTACGTACAACTTCTGGATCAGCTTGGCATTTCAGTCCCATGCCTTCTGTTTCATGTTTATTTTTCTACAATTCCTGTAAATAAGTCACTTGATTTAACCAACAAAACAGTTCAGACACTACTGAAAACACTCAGAGCTACATTCGAACATTCATTACTCAATCTTTCAAATAAAACTATTCTAATGATCGGGGGGGGGGGGGGGGGGGGGGGGGGTCATCTAGGCAATTTTCTTTGGTTTGGGTTTTACGTTGATACCGACACCAACATTGCAAAAAAAAATGGCTTCGTACCTCGAGAATTAAAAGAGAAAAGAAAAATAATTCCTTTGCAGGGAGCGGAGAGGTTTTGGTATAACGTCGACACCGACACAGCGAAAAATGCCTTCGTACCTCCAGAATTAAAAGAGAAAAGAAAAATAATTCCTTTGGAGGGAGTGGAGAGGTTTTGGTTTTACTTAGACACCGACACCAACACCGTAAAAAAATGCCTTCGTTCCTCGAGAATTAAAAGAGAAAAGGAAAGGAATTCCATTGGAGGGAGTGGTTTTGCGCAACACAGACACCTAAATCGGATCAACATGGCGGCGACACAGACACCAACATTGAATCCACATGGCGCTGACTCGAGCACAGGTGTAGCTTGATAGCTCTCTGCCTACACCCATTATTGTACTGTGAAGGATTTTGAGCCATACAGCCTTGTTGACCAAGACCTTCCCGAGCTACATTGCAAAGAGTGTCTACATAGCATTAGTGTTTAACTCGGATGTAAACGAATCCTGTCTTCTTGAAGATCGTAAGGAGTATGTCGTCACAAGGCCAGAGAGACTGAAGTCCATGATGACCTGGATGGTCAAGGTTTGTACACTGTATACATGTATGCAAGACTGTTTATAATTGTGAAGTGCATGCCCCAGTAGGCCCACATTATCCTGGCTAGATGATCGAGTTGTCCCCAGGAAGAGGTTTCTATACCTACGAGTCTGTGCTAAGGAAGGCAGACCGAAAAAAGAGTGCCACGGCCAGCTACCTCCTCTCGGCCTTTAAATCCCCAGAGGAGTTAGCAGGCCTCAAGTCCCTTAAAGATGTGGAGGAGATCTTGACTGACAGTATTGTGGGAGTGTGAAAATATCATGTTTTTAGAAGGAATTTCATTTCTAACACATTAAATGTTAATAATGGTTGGAGGGTTTAATAATGCTAAACATGATTTTTTTTTCTTAATATTGACCAGAGTTTACTAACATGTGTACAACCTGTCAATATTCATGCTTCCAATAGTACATTTAATTTGAATTTTATTATTATATATGAGGGATGGACTCTTGCATAAGGACTATACTCCTTTTTAGCTCATCCCTTCACTCTCATTATGTTATGGTTTTTTGTTTGGATGTACATTTATGTATGATATGTTTATTCTGTATTTGTTAATGTGACTATTGTATATATTCTGTATTTTTAATGATGAGTGTAAATAAAAGAATTTTCCAGGACGAACTGGGCATACTATGACAAAGATCCCTGGGGAAAACAAAGCTCTTCTCTTTGGAGGGTTATCACTAAAAGAGACACTGATTACAACAAAGTGTAAGTCCTGCAAGGATGGTAGATTTTACATCTTGGATTTTGAACCAATGGAAGCATACATGTCAAAGTTCCTCTGATCCAAGCCAAGGCGGACCATTCGGCAACCTTGATTGAAGAAGATATGAAATATTCTGTAGTGATAATTGGAGGGCTTGTGTTTGATGGCCCCTTCCTAACTCATCGTGAACCCCTTCACCATGTAATAATTCTATCAATGGACAAAGACTTGAGTAACTTCACATTGCAAGAAATAGAATTGGAGTCGAATACCCCAAATATAGACGTTTTCCTTTCATCATATGCTGCTGTGTGTACATCAAATAGAAAAGACATCATTGTTTCAGGTGGCATTCAATCTAGCAGCAAAAAAAATCACAGATATGAAGAAGCCTTGTATTGCATCTAGTGAAAAGTTCAGTTGATTAGATAGACAAAAATCTAAAAAGCCCCAAAATAACTTGGGTTTTGGAAAATGGTGCTCAAACTTATTTTGAAACTTTTGAATGGAAGCATGTCAAAGTTCCTCTGATCCAAGCCAAGGCATACCAGGTTTTGGTTTTATGTCGAGACAGACAGCAATTTTTGGCATATCTTTTGGTGGAACCATTTAAAAATTTTGCTCTAAAAGGGCTTGGAAAAACCCTCAAGCAACGTTCAAATATGCAAAAAGCTTGCCCGATCGGGCAGAGATCTTGCAAATCACAATTGCCCCGTGCTATCGGACAGGCGATTCATCGGAGCCTGCACAGATTTATGTGTACATTCATTCATTCATATGCACATGTATTTTCTGTGTGTACAGTGATAATGATTGGTGACTCACATTTTCCATTTCATTCGCAGATTGTAAAGGGAACAACAAGAGGCAAACAACAAGTCAAAGTAATGTTCCTTGATAATTTAAGAGAGGAACTATTTGTAGAGACTGACCAAGTGACTAAACTACCAAGAGCCATGCCGAAAGGAGAAAAAAGGAGGAAAAAGGAGGCATTCCGACAGGCCAAAGCAGAAGAGACCAGAAGAAAGGTAAAAATTACTTTTATCCTATGTCTGTCACAGAATCCCGATTGCTCTAAACTCTGGGAGAAATCCATCAATAAATAAAGCTGTTAGAGCGCAAAAAAGAATGTCAGCCAAAAATGACCTTTGACCCTAAAAAGACAGAACACTTGGGGTAGCACCACCAAAAACTCTACGCAGGTATATATCACCAAGATACACCATCCATCCCAAATTTGGGAGAAATCCGTAAAGAGTAAGATGAATGAGTACATTTAGACTGTGGAAAATGAGACATACTTTTCAAGCTTTTGGCAAACAACCGTACAATTCTTCTATTACTGACCATGTGCAATTATTTTCCACAAATCAAATCACTTTTAATTTAGACTTTCTCATGAATTTATGTCTGATTGTCTACTAAACTTCTACAGTGAGACAACAGGGGTGTAACTCTATGTTTGTTCAACCAAAATCATGATTTTATATCTTCCTTTTTTCCAAGTCATGTTCTTTGATGAATTCAACGAGGTTGTGAGCTTACACATTGACAAAATTACTGCACTCCCTCGAGCCTGGTGACTGACATTTTCCATTTCATTCGCAGGTAGTTGAAGCAACATCAAGAAAAGTTAAAGTCATATACTTCCTGAACTGGATGAGGTTGTGTACTTAAACATTCACAAAATTGTGCCACTCCCTGCAGTCTTGCCAAAAAGTACAAAGGCTAAAAAAAAAAGGGCATTCAAGCAAGCAAAAAAAGAACTTACAAAGACATCAAAAGAAGAAGCACCAGTGATGTCAGTAGAACCTGCAGAGATGTCAGCAGAACCTACAGAGACGTCAGCACCAGGGACGTCAACAGAACCTACAACGGAGTCCGCTAGGGCACTGGAAACTATTCTCTCAACCAAAATTTCAGGTCTTCTAGAGGAAGAACTGCCCTGTCAGAAAACATGCATTTCATTAAAAATTAAAGTGTCAGCGGCCATAGCGGACTAGTCTTCCGCAGACCCAAATTTTCCTTACTCCATCATATATATGCCCTACAATCCATGGGGGGAACTTAAAACGGAACTTAAAACGGAACTTAAAACCACGCGCGACACACTTCCAATGCAGAAATGTCCATTCATCATGCTGTTTTTTCCATACAAGCAGAAATTTTTTTTGGTGGTTATTTAGGTAGTATCAGCATTTCATTGTTTTAGAGAATATTTTCTTTTCAAGTATGTTTTAAATTTAGTTTTCTTTTGAATTTGTGATCAAATCACCATTTTAGGGCAGCTGTTTGACGTGCAGTATGTAAAAAAAAAAAAAAGAAAAAAAAAAGTATTTTATGAAGAAAAAACGTTATACCGTAATTAGGAGGAAAAAACGGAGTAATTCCGGCAAAAACAGAATCGTTGGCAGCTTTGGTCAGTGTCCTAGATGATATCACCAACACAACTACCAGTGGTAGTCCACCTCAACCACCTACTATGAGACCGTCACAGTCAGCAACACTGAACATGAGGAACCAGCAAACAGTGCAGCCGCAGTACATATTTCATAGCTGTACTGTTAACATTTACCACAACTAAGAAGGAGTGAGAAAAGTCTTGTACATGCGTTATTGTTTTACATTTTCGTGTTTTAAATTGTTGCTGCTGTTAACTATTTGGTGAAACTTT
Source organism: Strongylocentrotus purpuratus (assembly GCF_000002235.5). Taxonomy (NCBI): domain Eukaryota; kingdom Metazoa; phylum Echinodermata; class Echinoidea; order Camarodonta; family Strongylocentrotidae; genus Strongylocentrotus; species Strongylocentrotus purpuratus. Next base: position 26,894,007 of record NW_022145603.1, on the reverse strand, counting down.
CCTTGGAAAACCTTGTTGAACTTTAGGATGAACTCCTTGAAAAAACTTTCTTGAACTTTTGAATGTACTCCTTGAAAACTTTCTTGAACTTTTGGATGAACTCCTTGAAAAACTTTGTTGAACTTTTGGATGCATCAGGATCAGTGATACATGTATATAGACTAGACTAGGTATAGGCAATAGGTAAGTTACAACTTTTTCTTTTATTTTTTTAATTTCTTTTTGAATGTGAATGTGAATGTCCAAGGAATAGTACAGGTGGAAGGGATATAAAACAAATATACAATGACTCATTCTCGGAACAAGCTAAAACTAATGCACTCAGGAACATCAAAAGTACTATTTCCCTTGGGCCGATGGCCCTCGGGAGAATAATACTATTTGATGTTCCTTTGATGCGAATAGCTTCAGCTAGATCCTCGATTGTCATTGTATATTTGTATAATATTGGCCTCTCTCTCTCTCTCTGAAGAGACAAATAAAAGGTTAGAATTATCATCATGGCATTTTGGGTTTAAATATTGTCTGTTTGAACAATTCAAACATTCAATTGCGTTTGCCATATGAAATCATGCAAACAACAAGAAAAGGAAATTATTATCATTTTAACGGTGCAGAATAGAGGAAACGCCAGGACCGGAAACAATAGCCACTTCTGTTCTGAACTGAACTCTGTGGTACAAAATGTTGAGCGCCTCGGGACATACGAGAGACTCAGAGAACGTATGTTACGGGTATCCGCATCAGTGAATGCATTATTACTTCATTTAAACACATAGAGACCTGCACCACCTCAAGTCACATTGTGTCATCGTGTATTGCTAAGTTTGTGGGAAATGGGAAGAACCGGGTCGAGAACTTAGTGGCTCTTATAAATCAGGACTTTCGTCCGAGCCGCCCTTTCATTCCGCCGGAGGTGGAGAGAGCCATTAGAGCTCAAATAGAGTTTGAGGGATAGCCAATGCCGTCTTCTCTTTCTCAATAACTGAAAAACAGCTCCGTTTTGTCGTGGAGAATCGGTTTGGAATTGCCGATATGACCACTATATTTCGGCCGGCATCCAGAAGAACCACCAACCGCTGTTTAGGAGGATTAAACCTCAGAAGAAATATATTTACGCAATTAAATAATGAAGAGTTTGATATATATGTCAGATATCATTGGCGCTTTCCAAACGGTGGTTGGAGAACAATGCCGTCATTGGTAAGAAGGTTACTAAATATTTAAAAAAGTGTAAATGTTTCCCCTACATCCCCCACCCCGCTCTAGAGACTGATACAGAGGTTTCTGATTTTTTTAAATTTGTTTGTACTTTCCTTTCGAATCTCCTCATGTGGGGGCAGGCCTGCCGGGTACAATTATTTATGTTTGTAGTCATTTATACTTGATGTTTCAGATTAAATTATTTTATATGCAACAAACTTATAACATTGTGTATTAATTTTGTTCACATACCTAGCTGCTTCCATATAAAATGGTCTTCCTTATTCGTTTTTACCCCAGATGTTGTGTGGCACGCAGACATGTATGTCGATCCAAGCCACTTGATAACAGAGAGGAGAGGGCAAATCTGCCAGGTATTGGCCAATTTCTTCATCGGTGTGAAGTAATTATTTTGATGGTCCAGAGGAGAGTAGAGGAAGCTTCGGGACCTGACGCAATAGCCACCTCCATCCGTGATCTCAACAATGTGGTTCGAAATGTTGAGCGTCTTGGGACGTACGAGAGACTTAGAGGCAGTATGTTACGAGTAACATTATCAGTAAATGGTCTTTTGGCGACTATAAACACATATACAATGTAAACCTGCTCCACCTCAGGTCACTTTATGTCCTCGGCTATCAGATGGTCGGAGAGGTGCCCCCCCCCCCCGTTATAATATAACTCAAGTAGAAAATCAGTTTAGGATTGCTGACATGACCAATATTTTTCATCCTGCATCCAGACGAACCGTCAACCGCCGTTTAGGATTAAACCTCAGAAGAAATACATTTACGCAATTAAATAATGAAGAGTTCGATATCCATGTCAGAGGATATCATCGGCGCTTTCCAAACGATGGTTGGAGAACAATGCTGTCATTGTTAAGAAGTCTTTTCTTTATAATATCCAGGATTGATGGAATAGTTTTCGCATTCTTTTGTAAAAATGGGAAATTGATTTTTTTTTGTAACTCTATATATATACAGAGAAGTAAGGTTATGACATTTTATCTTTTATCGATTATTCATACCAACTGTTCAAGAACTGTTCTACGTTCGAAATTGGGAACTTCAGCAATTCTTGGCTTTCTTGCTTTTTTTCCAATTTCATTAAATGTTCAGTTATGTTTGTAATAATTTGTTCTTTCTTTGAAAACAATTAAAAATTCTTGTGTAGACTTGGCATCTAAGAACTAGTTGCAGAATTTTAGATCAAATGCTGCGTTTTGTATCAAACATGTTGGTGTTTTAGATGTGTAGTCGAGCTATTGTGCGAAGTCATTGTAATACTTGCCATTTTATGGAGAAACAGATTGGTGTTATCTATTTTGTTGTTGCTGTTTGTTGACTATAGTTTATTGTTAATAAAATGTATTTTGTGAAATACAAAAAAAAAAAGTATATATGAAGCTCGCGAGAGAGTGAGAGCATCACTACGAAGAATAGACCCAGCTGGAGTGGCACTACGCTGAGGCAGGACGGTTCAAAGAAAGAGGTACCGTGTACCTGGAGCCAACTGTTTGTGGCACATAGGGTATTGGAATTGTTATCTTAGTCGTCTTAATAAACTTCAACTTTCCTGATTTAGCCTAAATGTTAACTAATGCTAAAAGTGCAGGTCTGCATCGCATGATTTTTGAGATGTTCATTACATCCTTAACAGGACATGTGGAGTTGCTATTGCCCCAGGAACTGAAGAAGTAGTCAAGTAACTCATAAAACAAATGGAGGAGCACCAACAGATGCGAGGCCTCAATCTCACCATTGATCGGCTGTACACGTCAATCCCAATCGCAGAATGGTTAATTGAAAAAGGAATAACAGTCACAGACACAATACAAATAAAGAGAAAGGGGTTACCTCAAGAAATGAAGACGACTGATGGACGAGAGGAACACATGCCGAGTAAATGGAAGCAGCACCATCGAAGATGAATTCACAACTATAGGGTGATCTTTCCATTTCACTATTGATTTAGGCATTTATCTATTAGGGTTACTATGTATTCCTAACGTCAATTGCAAAGATTTTCTTGAATGGTCCACGTATACTATGGAGTTTGGGGTCTTCTTCTCTCTCTGATGGGAGGAAGGAGAAATGTCATTCTCACTAAAGAAATTTCACTTTAATTTTGAATTTTTTGTTTCTGTTATGTTTTTCCTGTTATAATTTTTGATATTTTCTTATAATATAATAATGTATATGTTATATGTAGAATTGTTAAGGGTCATTTTCAATAAGCCAATTAGTGCTTTTCATGATCCTGCCACTATTATTCATATGTTATTGATTTGTAAATTGTTTTTAAAGTGGAAATAAATTGAATTGAATTGAATAGAACCGTACCTCTTCTGAGAGAACTCCACTGGTTGCCAGTCCGTCAACAAATTTCATTCAAATCTTGTTAATTGTGTATAAATCATTAAGTGGTCAAGCTCCTAGTTACATAACAGAATTACTTCAACTGAAAGTCCAGTCACACAGTCGTAGCCTGCCCAGTTCCACAGATAAATTATTGTTCCAGATTCCTGATGGCAAAACTTAAGTAACTCTTGGGGACGCCATAGCTGCCCCCACACTACGGAATAGCTTGCAAATAGAAATACCAAGCTCTCCATCTGTCAATGTCTTCAAATTAAAAACATATTTGTTCAATTGAGAGAGTCTATTTTATAGAATTTAGTAAAAAAGGAGCTCTAAACCAGCACAGCTGAATATGTATCGTATATAAGCTGCGCTATATCTATGTCTCAAAGTGTCGACCCTCTGCTTTCCTCAGGAGATCACGCAGCTCCATTCCATCAAGCCTGTTCATTGGATAGAAGCCTCCGTATTAACTTGACTTATATGAACGCTATGCCGCAAAGATCACAATAAATTATTATTGATTGCAACATTCCATATTCATTGATGAGCGGACAATAAACGACTGGTCTTAATCTGTCAATAATAACATAAATCGAAGTTTATATAACTTGTAAATCATTCATATTGTTGTGTGAACCATAATTACAGCACAGACTATTATAAATACCCGGATATAGGGTTATTCAAACAAGTGCTTTCAAAGTACAATAACCTGTCTGTGTCATTTATCACTGTGTAACATTAATTTAAATACGAACCTGGTATTACACAAGTTTAAACACCAAGACAATTGTTTACATGAAAATAGATCTACGGATCAACAGACTTGCTTCTGGCTGGCGTCACTAGCTGTTTTTTATTTTCAGATCCTTGTTAGCATTTCAAATCATTATCACAGACGCATCTTAAATATTGGTGTTACAGATAATGTTAACATAAAACCAGACATTTACACAAGGCTACAGGAGGTAAGATAAACAAATATAAAACATTGAGAAATTGGTTTCATTAGATCTAATAGGTCTATGGATCAACAGACTTGCTTCTGGCGTCACTATTGGTTTTGGTTTTCAGATCCTCTTGTACATTTCAAATCGTTACCACCGACACATCTCAAATATTGGTGTTACAGATAATGTTGACGTAAAAACAGACATTTATACTGAGAAAACGGTTACACATATATAAAACTATAGCTCTATGAAGATTTATAATCTTTTAACTTCACCAGCTGTTTACGTTCTCAGGTCTTGATCTTCTTCAGGGCCAGTTGACAAGCTTTCTTGAGGAACGTCTGATTGACCTCAACTGACCTCTGCAGGTGGATCACATGATCAGGAGTCATCTGCAATGACATAATCACAACAATGGCATAATGAATATAGAATTCATAAGTTTTCGGTTTCACTATGTGTGTAGCCCTGAAAAGAATTGTTGGGTTTGAAAGGGGATAGAAAAGAAATTTTTGATGGAGAACACTCCACCCCCCCCCCCCTTAAATTAATATGGTGACACCCTTTATATAGCTGCAACTTCTACCATCATTGTCTCACTGTTTAATTCTGGTACATGCCCTGTTAAAATAATATGATACCCATTCCCAATGTAGCGAAAAACACCAGCATCATTGCTTCATTTGTTTATTGTAATTGACGACAGCCAGAAACATTTATCCCTCCCCCCCCCCCCTAACGCAAAGTAGTCTTGTGACACCAACTAGCGATGTTATTATACCAAGCTTAAATTACACAGCCATGAACAGCTCACCTGTGTATTGCACTTATTGATGACAGCCAGAAGCAATTTGGCAAACCTCTTGCATTTTGACTGGGATGTTCCATTCTGTCCAAGGGATGCACACAGAAGACCAAGGAGGGACGAATCCAACTCCAGCTAAAAGCAATCAAACAATTGTTGTGGTTCAAATTATTTGGAGTCATCACGTAACTACTTTCCACTATCTAGCAACAAAAAAAAAGCAAGTCATTGGCCTTTGCTAGGTCCCTCTCAGTGCATGTCACAGTTCAGTAGATGGAATTTGGTAAGTGTAGAAAATCTTCTTTACCTCTAGGAAGAAGAGGGCCATTATATCAATGGCTCTGAATAAAGCGTATCATCCGTATTCTTTTTGAGTAATTATCATTAGCAATTATTGCCAGAGCATGCATAATAAAATCTGAACATTAAATGATATTGCTCATTGTTGCACTGGCTGGGATCAGTATTTACCTTCATATCCAGCAGATTTTGGACGAAGCCACTGACCATTTCTGACCAGACTAAGTCAGGACAGACGAGCAGACTCCTGAAATAACAAAAGAAATAAACAAACAAATTTGACAATGCTATTTTACATGTTCACTCTATGATTCTCTTATCATTTGAATTTAATCTCTTACTTTCATTATTTATACATTTGTTCATCTAATTTTGAACCTTAAAGACAATAGTTTGTTATACCAATTTCCACAACATCGTCAACCATTTAATTATAGATAATAACTAAATATCACATGTAGGAGACAGCAATAGTAAGCAGGATTTCAGGCGTTTTCACATTACTGTAAATCTCCGTGTATAAGGCGCACCTGTGTATAAGGTGCACCCCTATTTTGAAGACAAAAAAAAAAAAAATCTGTCATCTTTAGTTTTAAAGAGAAGGTTGAGTTCTGGGAAGAGGTAAAAAATAATTTGTGAGCGTTATCATTCTTATTATGCAAGTGCAGGGCGCGACAAACCCGCTTGCCCGACGTCCCGGGGCAACCAAATTGAGCCGTCGGGCAAGTAAATCAAATTATCACTTGCCCGATTCGGGCAAGTGATACTTTTACAGTAATTTCCTAGTGTCCAAGAACTCTACCATTCACCCGTCAACTTCTTACCCGTCGTCAAAATCCAGAAGCAAAAAAGCGATCGTTCCGATTTCGAAAAAACTTCACAGACAGCTAGCCAGCTCAGCTAGCTCAGCGCGCATGCAACAGTGACACTTCAAGCCATGAATGCCGCTCCGCCTCCGGCTCCACGCACGGCCGGCCGTGAGCTAGCTAGAGACAGCTAGCGCGATCGTACCAGCTGCGAGCTTATTCGCGCTCTCTCTCTCTAGCTCTGCAGGCCGCACCGACAGGCCTTTGCTATTCTCTGATTGCCGATTGGTTGAATCACGCCAAATATGACGTCATTATTCTAGGGAAATGAACACGTGCGAATCGGAATGGAATAAACAACAGGGATTTTCTAGTAAGTACAAAAAGTCAAATGTTTGATATTTATTCATAATGACTGTTAATGATTGTGAACATATTATTTAAAACTCGCTGCTCATATAAATCAGATGAATGTTTTTGTCTCGTTTTCAATTTATTACTGCGGTCTCAAGATCCGACCGAGCGAGTCATTTTGATAATAGTATCGAGACCCCCAGAATATAAGCCGTTGTTGTTTTGTTTTCATGGTTTTAGCGACGTTGTTTAGTCTAGTTTTCGCATACTTATCCGAGATTTATCGTAAAATATCTTCAATATTATTATTTAGTAAGAATTTACAAATTTTGGCATGATATTTATAGCAGTGAATGATGAAATAAAAATGTCCGTACTTTATTAAAAATAGTTGATTACCCATTATTTACATGACGTTTCTTGATGGAAGAGTTGACCCAAATTATTAACAGCTGAAAATTAGCCTACGTTTCCAAATGACAGCGGCTTGCACAGACACACATGTGATGTTGCACCATGGTACATGTGGCTACCATTAATGACATGTTTGTATCATATTTTTTACAACAGGGTCATTATGCTTTTTTACATGACTGAATATTAAAAACTTAAACCTGCTTGAACCATTCTACCTTGCCGAGATTCATGTGAATCTGATTATTTATGGAGAATCAATAAAATGCGTTTTTTAAACCTTCAACCATCCTTTGTTGACCATTTTCTTTGACAAATTAGGTTATTATTCAGTACAGTTACACTGTACATGTATGTGCATTAATTTGCTATCTAAAACACTGACTTATCATTACGAGATAATAAATGCTTTAACCTCGAGTCCTTTTTCGCTTTAAAGTTTTGGGCAAGTGGAAATATTGTTTGGGCAAGTAAATTGAAAACCCACTTGCCCGACAGGGCAAGTGGTGAAAAAAATTCTTGTAGCACCCTGCAAGTGTGGAAGAACATTAGATAAGACATGTTCCCTGAAAAGCATGGCTCTTCAAATGCCTTCATATTCTAAATATGTCATGTAACATCGTAAAAATCGGGGGTAGGTTTTTTTTCGCTACGTGTTCGCGTAGTCCCATATACATCTTTCTGTGTACGGTGTTTGTAACTTTACCAAGACTTGGTCAAATTTCTTATCATTTTGATGATTCCAGAACCTTGCAATACACACAAATTCTTATATGCTAGATGATCAACCTTTTCTGATCGATTCCACACCGTTTCTTTCACAATGCAATCGCATGACCAGAACTCAACTTCATCTTTAAAACCAACATTATTAATAGGTCTAACTTAGTTCCAATCGGCAAGGTTTTGTTGCCACTACGGAGATCTAAAAACAATAATTATCTGCAAGGTTTTGTTGCCCCTCCGGAGATCTAAAAACAATAATTATCGGCAAGATTGTATTGCCCCTCCGGAGCTCTAAAAACAATCATAATCGGCAAGGTTTTGTTGCCCCTACGGAGATCTAAAAACAATCATTATCGGCAAGATTGTATTGCCCCTACGGAGCTCTAAAAACAATCATTATCGGCAAGGTTTTGTTGCCCCTACGGAGCTCTAAAAACAATCATTATCGGCAAGATTGTATTGCCCCTACGGAGCTCTAAAAACAATCATTATCAGCAAGGTTTTGTTGCCCCTACGGAGCTCTAAAAACAATCATTATCGGCAAGGTTTTGTTGCCCCTACGGAGCTCTAAAAACAATCATTATTGGCAAGACTTTGTTGCCCCTTCGGTTAAATGTTTGGCACAAAAAACGTAATGACTCGGGCTTATAAAACACCACTAAACAGTAGCATTTTGAGGACTCAAAATATCCTGTACCTGTGTATAAGGTGCACCCCCAACTTTTGATTTTTTGCAGACGGAAAAAAAGTGTGCCTTATACACAGAGATTTACGGTACTCTCTTTCTGAAGACTTAAAAATAAAACTCTGTACTTCAGTAGTGACCAGACATTTGCTCCTGTGACAATTGCTCTTGGCTTTATTTATTCAAAGATATAGGGTTAGGGTTGTAATTGGGTTAGGGTTGTGGGTTAGGGTTGTAGGTTTAGGTATAGTGTTAGGTCCAGGGTTGAAGTTCAGGAAAACCGAATATTGAGTGATTGTTGCAGGAGCAAGTGTCGTAAAACAACTTCAAAACCGAACGGTTGCTCACCGGAGTAGATACGCTCTGTGGTCATTGACCAAAGCCTCTTTGGCCACTTTGGACACAAGGTCATACTGGACGGAAGATGCCTCAGAGTGGACGATACAAGGTGCTAGGGCTCCCTCTACAGCTGGCTTGGGAAAGGCTTGGGTGAAGTTGACAACAGCCGAGTTCAAGGCTCTTGGTGCCCTCTGTGTTAAAGATGTCATCTAGAAAAATATTAAAGCAAAAAAGAAGAAACTAGATGGAATTTTGACTGCGCGCAGTCGAAAATGATGCCTCCGCCATAGAGCAATTTAAACAAGTTTGGAGTTTAAATCTCCAGTGGTTCTTGAGATATCATAACAATCTCAATGTATGGAATTTCATAAGTTGACCTCTGTGACCCTTGACCTTTGACCTACGTGCTCCAAAATCTAATCAGATTGTCTTCCTATGGTGATACACACTATCATTAAGTTTGAAGTTTAAATCTCCAGTGGTTCTTGAGATATTATGATATGGTGATACATACTATCATTAAGTTTGAAGTGAAAATTCTCCAGTGGTTCTTGAGATATCGCGATAACGATCTCAATGTATGGAATTTCATAAGTTGACCTCTGTGACCCTTGACCTTTGACCTACGTGCTCCAAAATCTAATCAGATTGTCTTCCTATGGTGATACACACTATCATTAAGTTTGAAGTTTAAATCTCCAGTGGTTCTTGGGATATTATGATAACAATCTCAATGTATGGAATTTCATAAGTTGACCTCTGTGACCCTTGACCTTTGACCTACGTGCTCCAAAATCTAATCAGATCGTCTTCCTATGGTGATACATACTATCCTTAAGTTTGAAGTTTTTACATCTCCAGTGGTTCTTGAGATATCATAACGATCTCAATGTATGGAATTTCATAAGTTGACCTCTATGACCCTTGACCTTTGACCTACGTGCTCCAAAATGTAATCAGATTGTTTTCCTATAGTGATACACACTATCACTAAGTTTGAAGTTTAAATCTCCAGTGGTTCTTGAGATATCATGATAACAATCTCAATGTATGGAATTTCATAAGTTGACCTCTATGACCCTTGACCTTTGACCTACGTGCTCCAAAATGTAATCAGATTGTTTTCCTATAGTGATACACACTATCACTAAGTTTGAAGTTTAAATCTCCAGTGGTTCTTGATATATCATGATAACAATCTCAATGTATGGAATTTCATAAGTTGACCTCTGTGACCCTTGACCTTTGACCTACGTGCTCCAAAATCTAATCAGATCGTCTTCCTATGGTGATACATACTATCCTTAAGTTTGAAGTCTAAATCTTGAATGGTTCTTGAGATATCGCGCTAACAAACTCAATACAAGGAATTTCATAAGTTGACCTCTGTGACCTGTGACCTTTGACCTACGTACTCCAAAATCTAATCAGATCGTCTTCCTATGGTGATAAATACTATTCCCGAGTCTTAAGTTTAAATCTTAAATGGTTCTTGAGATATTGTGATAACGGTCGAACGGGACGGACGTACGGACGGACAACCCGAAAACATGATGCCTCCGGCACCACCTTCGGTGGCAGAGGCATAAAAAGAGCATCTGTCTGGGCATGCCGTTCACCTACAATTTAAGGGGCAGGCCCAGTAGGCTCATCATTCACAGGTCACCATCTCCCAGCCAAAAATTAACTAAAATAAGCCCTAAACTACATACATATAATAAAAAAGAGCATCTCCTAGCCAAAAATTAACTAAAATAAGCCCTAATCTATATACAGGTACAAAAATTTAAAAATTAAGAAATAAAACGGTTGTCTGGGCCTGGTTGGCTCTTCATTCACAAGCCACAATCTCCCAACTAGGAATTAACATTAATAAGCCCTAACCTACATACACTGTACATACAATAAAAAAGTGCATCTGACTAAACATGCCGTTCACCTACAGTTTAAGGGGAGGGACCCGGTAGGCTCATCATTCACAGGTCACCATCTCCCAGCCAAAAATTAACTACAATAAGCCCTAGTCTACAGTACATACATACAATAAAAAAGAGCATTTGACAGGGCGTGCCGTTCACCTACGGTTTAAGGGGCAGGACCCGGTAGGCTTATCATTCACAGGTCACCATCTCCCAGCCAAAAATTAACTAAAATAAGCCCTAACCTACATACATACAATAAAAAAAAGAGCATCTACACTGTAACTGGGTGTGCCGTTCACCTACAATTTAAGGGGCAGGCCCGGTAGGCTCATCATTCACAGGTCACCATCTCCCAGCCAAAAATTAACTACAATAAGCCCTAGTCTACAGTACATACATACAATAAAAAAAGAGCATTTGACTGGGCGTGCCGTTCACCTACAATTTAAGGGGCAGGCCCGGTAGGCTCATCATTCACAGGTCACCATCTCCCAGCCAAAAATTAACTACAATAGGCCCTAACCTAAATACATTCATACATACAATAAAAAAGAGCATTTGACTGGGCGTGCCGTTCCACTGCCGTTTAAGGGGCAGGCCTGGTAGGCTCATCATTCACAGGTCACCATCTCCCAACCAAAACTCAACTACATCATCATCATCATCGTTTAGAGTCCATTTGTCCCACTTAGTGTGGTTGGACATTTCATTTCTTTAATGGCCGCCTGCCAAGCTTTCCTGTCTGTGGGATCCACACGACCGACACCCGATGTTTTGGCATCCTCTTCGATGGCTTCCTTCCAAGTGTTCCTGGGTCTCCCACGAGGTCTTCTTCCGGTGACCGGGAAGTTTAGAGCCCTCTGGAGCCAGTGTGTTGCCTTTCTTCTTGCCACATGTCCAAACCATCTAAGTCTATTCATCCTCATAACCTGTGCCACCCCCATCAATCCCATTGATTGAAGGAGGACTTTGTTCTTCTTTCTCTCATGAAGTGATACCCTGCGCATCCACCTCACCATCCTCATCTCAGCTTTCTCCATTCGCTGTTCACTGGATGATTTCATTGCCCATGTTTCGTTCCCATACGTCATGCATTTTCTAACACAGGCATCATACACCTTCCCTTTCACTCTTAACGGGGTCGCCCTTGAGGTGAGGAAAGGAAAGAGTTCACGAAACTTTTTCCAAGCACTTTGGATTCTTGCAGTCACAGTACAATAACTACGATAACTACAATAACTACAATAAGTCCTAACCTACATACATACAATAAAAAAGAGCATCTGGCTGGGCATGCCGTTCACCTACGGTTTAAGGGGCACGGCCCGGTAGGCTCATCATTTACAGGTCACCATCTCCCAGCCAAAAATTAACTACAATAGGCCCTAACCTAAATACATTCATACATACTATAAAAGAAGAGCATTTGACTGGGCGTGCCGTTCACCTACAATTTAAGGGGCAGGCCCGGTAGGCTCATCATTCACAGGTCACCATCTCCCAGCCAAAAATTAACTACAATAAGCCCCAACCTACATACATATAATAAAAAAGAGCATCTCCTAGCCAAAAATTAACTAAAATAAGCCCTAATCTACATACAGGTACAAACATTTAAAAATTAAGAAATAAAACGGTTGTCTGGGCCTGGTTGGCTCTTCATTCACAAGCCACAATCTCCCAACTAGGAATTAACATCAATGAGCCCTAACCTACATACACTGTACATACAATAAAAAAAGAGCATCTGACTAAACATGCCGTTCACCTACAGTTTAAGGGGCGGGACCCGGTAGGCTCATCATTCACAGGTCACCATCTCCCAGCCAAAATTAACTACAATAAGCCCTAGTCTACAGTACATACATACAATAAAAAAAGAGCATTTGACTGGGCATGCCGTTCACCTACAATTTAAGGGGCAGGCCCGGTAGGCTCATCATTCACAGGTCACCATCTCCCAGCCAAAAATTAACTACAATAAGCCCTAACCTACATACATACAATAATAAAAGAGCATCTACACTGTAACTGGGTGTGCCGTTCACCTACAATTTAAGGGGCAGGCCCGGTAGGCTTATCATTCACAGGTCACCATCTCCCAGCCAAAAATTAACTTAAATAAGCTTTAAACTACATACATACAATAAAAAAAGAGCATTTGACTGGGCGTGCTGTTCACCTACAATTTAAGGGGCAGGCCCAGTAGGCTCATCATTCACAAGTCACCATCTCCCAGCCAAAAATTAACTACAATAAGCCCTAGTCTACAGTACATACAATAAAAAAAAAAGAGCATCTAACTGGGTGTGCCGTTCACCTACAATTTAAGGGGCAGGCCCGGTAGGCTCATCATTCACAGGTCACCATCTCCCAGCCAAAAACTAACTAAAATAAGCCCTAAACTACATACATACAATAAAAAAGAGCATCTCCTAGCCAAAAATTAACTAAAGTAAGCCCTAATCTACATACAGGTACAAACATTTAAAAATTAAGAAATAAAAACGGTTGTCTCGGCCTGGTTGGCTCTTCATTCACAAGCCACAATCTCCCAACTAGGAATTAACATCAATAAGCCCTAACCTACATACACTGTACATACAATAAAAAAAGAGCATCTGACTAAACATGCCGTTCACCTACAGTTTAAGGGGCGGGACCCGGTAGGCTCATCATTCACAGGTCACCATCTCCCAGCCAAAATTAACTACAATAAGCCCTAGTCTACAGTACATACATACAATCAAAAAGAGCATTTGACTGGGCGTGCCGTTCACCTACAGTTTAAGGGGCAGGACCCGGTAGGCTTATCATTCACAGGTCACCATCTCCCAGCCAAAAATTAACTACAATAAGCCCTAACCTACATACATACAATAAAAAAAGAGCATCTAACTGGGTGTGCCGTTCACCTACAATTTAAGGGGCAGGCCCGGTAGGCTCATCATTCACAGGTCACCATCTCCCAGCTAAAAAATAACTAAACTAAGCCCTAAACTACATACATACAATAAAAAAAGAGCATCTCCTAGCCAAAAATTAAATAAAATAAGCCCTAATCTACATACAGGTACAAACATTTAAAAATTAAGAAATAAAACGGTTGTCTGGGCCTGGTTGGCTCTTCATTCACAAGCCACAATCTCCCAACTAGGAATTAACATCAATAAGCCCTAACCTACATACACTGTACATACAATAAAAAAAGAGCATCTGACTAAACATGCCGTTCACCTACAGTTTAAGGGGCGGGACCCGGTAGGCTCATCATTCACAGGTCACCATCTCCCAGCCAAAATTAACTACAATAAGCCCTAGTCTACAGTACATACAATAAAAAAAAAGAGCATCTAACTGGGTGTGCCGTTCACCTACAATTTAAGGGGCAGGCCCGGTAGGCTCATCATTCACAGGTCACCATCTCCCAGCCAAAAACTAACTAAAATAAGCCCTAAACTACATACATACAATAAAAAAAGAGCATCTAACTGGGTGTGCCGTTCACCTACAATTTAAGGGGCAGGCCTGGTAGGCTCATCATTCACAGGTCACCATCTCCCAGCCAAAAATTAACTACAATACAAAGGGTACATGTAGGCCCTAACCTAAATACATTCATACATACTATAAAAAAAAGAAATTTGACTGGGCGTGCTGTTCACCTACAATTTAAGGGGCAGGCCCGGTAGGCTCATCATTCACAGGTCACCATCTCCCAGCCAAAAATGAACTAAAATAAGCCGTAAACTACATACATAAAATAAAAAAAGAGCATCTAACTGGGTGTGCCGTTCACCTACAATTTAAGGGGCAGGCCCGGTAGGCTCATCATTCACAGGTCACCATCTCCCAGCCAAAAATTAACTAAAATAAGCCCTAAACTACATACATACAATAAAAAAAGAGCATCTAACTGGGTGTGCCGTTCACCTACAATTTAAGGGGCAGGCCCGTTAGGCTCATTATTCACAGGTCACCATCTCCCAGCCAAAAATTAACTAAAATAAGCCCTAAACTACATACATACAATAAAAAAAGAGCATCCAACTGGGTGTGCCGTTCACCTACAATTTAAGGGGCAGGCCCGGTAGGCTCATCATTCACAGGTCACCATCTCCCAGCCAAAAATTAACTAAAATAAGCCCTAAACTACATACATACAATAAAAAAAGAGCATTTGACTGGGCGTGCCGTTCACCTACAATTTAAGGGGCAGGCCCAGTAGGCTCATCATTCACAGGTCACCATCTCCCAGCCAAAAATTAACTAAAATAAGCCCTAAACTACATACATACAATAAAAAAAGAGCATCTAACTGGGTGTGCCGTTCACCTACATTTTAAGGGGCAGGCCCGGTAGGCTCATCATTCACAGGTCACCATCTCCCAGCCAAAAACTAACTAAAATAAGCCCTAAACTACATACATACAATAAAAAAAGAGCATTTGACTGGGCGTGCCGTTCACCTACAATTTAAGGGGCAGGCCCAGTAGGCTCATCATTCACAGGTCACCATCTCCCAGCCAAAAACTAACTTAAAGGTAAAGACCAGTAATGGTCATGCGATTGCATTGTGAAAGAAACGTTGTGGAATCGATCAGAAAAGGTTGATCATCTAGCATCTAGCATCTGCAAGGTTCTGGAATCATCAAAATGATAAGAAATTTGGCCCATTCTTCGTAAAGTTACAAGCACTATACACAGAAAGATGTATATGGGACTACCCTATCTCTCTCACCAGACCATGAGAGAGATAAATTTACCAAATATATGAATTAGTAGGCAGTTTCCCGGCAAATTTTTTATCATCATGTATTAGTCAAAACATATTCTTTCACATGATTGGTAATGAGAGCTTCCATTTCATTTTTTGAAATTGGGGCGTTGCCAATACTGGTCTTTACCTTTAAATAAGCCCTAAACTACATACATACAATAAAAAAAGAGCATTTGACTGGGTGTGCCGTTCACCTACAATTTAAGGGGCAGGCCCGGTAGGCTCATCATTCACAGGTCACCATCTCCCAGCCAAAAATTAACTACAATAAGCCCTAACCTCCATACATACAATAAAACTAGATGGAATTTTGACTGCGCGCAGTCGAAAATGATGCCTCCGCCATAGTGCAATTTAAACTAGAGAGTTACTTGACCTATTGTGACCTAAGGTCAAGCCGAAAATTGAGAAACTTGTCATTTTGTGTACAAAATGAATGGCAAAGTGAAGTTTCTAGTTTGGTCTATAAATCAGCATAATTTTACTCTTTAGAGTTTAGTTATCATTTATTCAAGCAAAATATTGATACGTAACAACCTCAAGTATCAGAAGTCCTAAAACAATACAATACATAAGATTAAGAATTAATAACAATAGAATACAAAAGAAGTTCATAAAACAATGAAATACATAAGAATTGAAATAGACATGGACAATTTTTTTATGTGATAATGCCCGATAGGCTTTTTAGAAACTTTTTGCCACAAAATCAACTCTGTAAAAGCTTTATTTATGTAATTGTTAATAAAAATCATTATTCATGAATTTGATTTGCATAAATTAGCATAATTGATAAAATAAGTAATTTTCAGCAAAATTATAGTGAGGTCTCTTCCTTTATGCAATTGCATAAATTAGCATAATTGATAAAATAAGCAATTTTCAGCAAAATAATAGTGAGGTCTCTTCCTTTGCGCAATTTCTCAAGACGCGTGCCAAATTTCGAGGCATTCAGCCCCTCCCCCCCCCAGTCAGGGAGGTGCTCAAAATAGCCCAGTTAAGTACGGGTTAAGTAACGGAACATATTTCAAGTGGTTCTTGACATATTATGACAAGTCCTATACATGTAGTCTGAATTTTTCAAGTTGACCTCTATGACTTTTGACATACATGTACTCCAAAATCTAATCTGATCGTTTTCCTATGGTGATATACTATCCTTAAGTTTGAAGTTTAAAATCTCAAATGGTTCTTGAGATATCACGATAACGAGCTGAAAGACATGGAATTTCACAAGTTGACCTCTGTGACCCTTGACCTACGTGCTCCAAAATCTAAACAGATCGTCTTCCTATGGTGATACATACTATCATTAAGTTTGAAGTGAAAATTCTCCAGTGGTTCTTGAGATATCGCGATAACGATCTCAATGTATGGAATTTCATAAGTTGACCTCTGTGACCCTTGACCTTTGACCTACGTGCTCCAAAATCTAATCAGATTGTCTTCCTATGGTGATACATACTATCCTTAAGTTTGAAGTTTTTACATCTCCAGTGGTTCTTGAGATATCATGATAACAATCTCAATGTATGGAATTTCATAAGTTGACCTCTATGACCCTTGACCTTTGACCTACGTGCTCCAAAATGTAATCAGATTGTTTTCCTATAGTGATACACACTATCACTAAGTTTGAAGTTTAAATCTCCAGTGGTTCTTGAGATATCATGATAACAATCTCAATGTATGGAATATCATAAGTTGACCTCTGTGACCCTTGACCTTTGACATACGTGCTCCAAAATCTAATCAGATCGTCTTCCTATGGTGATACATACTATCCTTAAGTTTGAAGTTTAAATCTCAAATGGTTCTTGAGATATCGCGCTAACAAACTCCATACAAGGAATTTCATAAGTTGACCTCTGTGACCTGTGACCTTTGACCTACGTACTCCAAAATCTAATCAGATCGTCTTCCTATGGTGATAAATACTATTCCCGAGTCTTAAGTTTAAATCTTAAATGGTTCTTGAGATATTGTGATAACGGTCAAACGGGACGGACGTTCGGACGGACAACCCGAAAACATGATGCCTCCGGCACCACCTTCGGTGGCGGAGGCATAAAAAAGTACTTAGCATATAAATCATTCAAGTTCAAGTGTATCTTTTTATTTCCACACATCTCAATTTTTTTTAAAAGGTTGTAAGTGCGAAACATTGTACAATTGAAAACACAAGTATTAATGTCCAGGATTATAACATCTTAATAACCATATGCAATATAGCCTGTATCATCAAATGATGAAAAATAACAAAGTATTCTTGTTTGTTTCAAGCTGAAACATCATTAACAATTATTCAAGGAATCTTTACCTTCCAAATCTCCTCTGATCTTCTTCATGTCACTTTTCTAATCCGAATCATTTTCTTTGGAACTACAATCTATTCTTACATGGGCTACTTTGAATGCCCTGCATGCCTCTCCTTGATTTTAGGTTTAGCCACGAAGCCATTTTACTGTTGAACATATCATTGATGATTGTATTACACTTCTTATTATTTTTGTTGCTCATATCGAGGGGTCAGTGACACAAAGACTTAACTCCATTTTGAGAAAAAGTGGTTTATGTGTCACTGAGCACTTGGGCCTTGAGAAGTCAAGTCTCTGTTTTACTAGCCATTGACTTCAATGGGGTGTTGGGTGGAGTTAAGTCTTTGTGTTTCCTGAACATTTTGATATCAAATACTCATTTTGGCAAAATATGGAGTTACGTCTTTGTGTCACTCAACCCTCGATATGTAGTTTTTTTTTAAAGTCACATTTATATGATCGTTTGTGAAATAAAGATACAATAAAATGAAATGGAAATTTACCTTGTCCAAGAAAAGTTCCTTGGCCAGAATCCCTGTAGCTGTATAACTGAACAGATCGGCTTTTGGGGTGATACTCTGACATACGACAGGCAAGGTTGATAGATCAATGGCACTCATATCTATGTAGACACATACCTCTGAGAGCTGTAGAGGATATAGAGAGAGAGAGAGAGAGAGAGAGAGGGGGGAGGGAGGGAGGGAGGGAGGGAGAGAGAGAGGGGGTGAGGGAGAGAGGAAGAGAGGTAGAGAGAAAATAAGAGAGAGAGGGGAAGAGAGAAAGGAAGAGAGAGAATGAAGAATGAGAGAGAGAGAGAGGGGGAGAGAGTTGTCATTTTTTAATGGTAATGGAAAGCAGAGTAAGACCTTCAAGTATCTTCACAAAATGACAAATGGTAAAACACGAAAGAATGGGCGCTCACAATTTTTTCCCCAGTTTAGTTCTATAAACCTCAGATGGAAAACACTGGATTCCCCTGAATTGAAGGTCCCATGCATAGAAGAGTATACACTTTACATATAAAAACCAATAAATTCTTTGTACAAGAGAAAGTTATAAATCCCAAGTATTCGTCAAAGAATTACACAACTATATCAACATGTGTAGGGTTGCCTGTAATTCTTTTTAGATATTGGAAAACTGAACCAGTCTACCAGAACCTTTTTTTCTCTCGCAGAGATGCAAGAGTAAACAAAGATCAGCCAAATAACATTGACTAAATTACCTGAGCTGATGTACAAGTAGCCATAAACCTGAGAGCTTCTTTGCAGAGCTCTGTATGTCCTGTACTCCCTTCGCTGTGCCATGCTGACTTCAATGCATCTAGCTGCATCTGAAAAAGCAAAACAAAAATGATGATGTTGTAACTGAAGACTAATTCTAAGAAAATATCATTATGGAGGAACATAGTAGTGGGCTCTCATGAGGAATTTGACACCATTCAGGTGTCAATAACTAGGATCAGCTTTTAGTTTTATGACTAACAGGCCTTATGTCATACTTTGCATTTTCAACCAATCGCCCCATATGGAAAGTCATTACCTTACATTTCCCTCAACCGAAGACTCTTAGATAGCCCGAAGGAGATTTCTACGGGAAGACTTCTACACCCATTAATGGTATTTCCACTGAGTATGGTCTCGGCGAATTATGACCCACTGCAAATGGAAACTGACGACCATCTCCCTTTAACATTAAAGGGATCGCTTAAAAATGCAATGTTAAATCTGAGATGCATGGCCCTACGTGTTATCAGTGTCTGTGATATGGTGTTACATTGAAGCCCTAAAAAAAATTCCGCTTCAAAATGACCAAGAAGTGCCTCAAAGGTAAAAACCTTTGAGACTGGTTATACCATACTCGTTTTCCCCAATAGACTGTAGTGTTGTGAAAGCCGTTTGGCAAACGCAAAATTTGATTTTGATTTTCAATCATAAATATCTTGATAATCAGACAGGTGATCGGCTTGTAAAAGTCATGAGGTTCCTGACTGGCCTAAAGGTTTACAATTATCATTGCAGCATGTTCTAAATCAAGAATTTTGTTAAAGGATCTGAGACAAAGTTACCGGATCCCTTTAAAGACACTTATCTACCTTTAACTGAATAGCTTGGTACTAAACAAACCTTTACGTCAGGACCAAGTTCTTTGATGAATTTCATTTCTTCACTGTCCACAGGGATACCCTTGGTAACATCATCATCTGCATTCACAGCCTTTTCCTCCCCCTCCATGACATCATCAACATGGCCACTACCACTCCTGCTCTTCACTCTACTACCCTCCCCTCCCTCATGAAGTTCACACTCTTCTACTATCCTATCTAGCACTTGATCATCCAGTACAGGGGGAGGTTGAACAAGGGCCTCCTTGGCGTTTCCTCCACCAGCATCTTGCTTCAATCTCTTTGGTCTATGGAGGTCCGGCCCAGACTGATCTTGTTCGGCTAGCAAGTCAAATGGATGGTTTGCTTGATTCTGCTGAAACTCATCCTTGGAAGTTCTTTTGGGAAGTTTTGTCAAGTTGCCTTTGGCCTTAGTTCGAATCCCATCTGCAATGCCACTCTCTCTGAAATGTTCCACGAAGCATCGGAACCCGCTGGACCCTGGTGCCATATTTGACAACAATCCTATACTGTCATTGCTAACAGCCCCATCCCCTTGCCGACGATTCTCCACCTCGGAGACCGACTCGCAGACTTTCCTGAACAGTCCTTTAGACCGCTCCGACAAGAACCCTGCTTTCATTGGTACGACCTTTGATCTCTGGCTGTGAGGTTTGGGGAGGAATGTTGCAATGTGATTTTGCAGTTCATGTAGATGGAACTGCATCCAGTGGTCAGTGAGGCGGCCATCTTGGATGCACCTGGTCAGCTTCTGTAGAAGAGGAAGTGGTATTTCTGATGCATGATGGGAGATCACAGCTAGGAGAGTTCGCTGGAGCTGCATGGGTAGTCGGAAGAATCTGTAGGTCCTTCAAGTGAATTACAGCAGGAAAAAAAGAGGGATAAGCAACTCCATAAATTAAATTGATAAAGAATTGACTGAACCCTATGTTAACTGGGGGGGGGGGGGGGGGGTCAATTTGACCCCCCCCCCCCCCGTAGAAATTTCGAGACTACTCCGAAACCGCGGCAGATATAACATTTTCCTTTCATGACTTTTTACTTTCGAGTCTTACGCATCTTTTAAAACAATTTTTTGGAAAATCGGACCTACGGTTACAAGGTCACGTGACCTTTTGTCTTTGCATGTCAGCCCGAAAATCGCTCATTTTCGTGATTTGTGTACAAAACATATGTAAAAGTCATTTTTCCTAAAACTAGATAAAACATTGGTTATTCAGTCTTGTTTAAAGTGTAGATGTTTTTTGGGGGGTCAAAATAGTTGAATTGTAGTTATAAATGAAATAAAACAACAAAAACAATAAAATACATAAGTTAAAAAAACAATGAAATACATAAGAAATTATAAAAACAAGAGATAAGGAATAACCTAGCTCTTCCAATTTTTTGTGTTATATTATTATTCCAAATGGTGTAATAAATATATATAGTGAAAAAGAATACTTAAATATGAATAATCTATGATTTGTGGGCAGAAATGTGGATTGTATGACCTTATTTGCATAAATAACCATAAATATGCAAATGAGTGAATTTTTCAAAAATTTGAAATTACCATAGTATTCTATACACTTCACTTGACATGCATGCAAATTTTCGCGGCGATCGGCGGTGAAACGGCCCCCCCCCCCCCAGTAAAAACCTGGTCTGAAATAGCCCAGTTAAGATAGGGTTAAATGTCTCAACATAAAAAACAAACATCCAACAGAAACCTTTGAATAAAAGATTTGCTCATTTAATGTAAAACTATAACATCATAAAGAAAGGATAAGTACTGGTGTTCCCAAGTTGAAGTAAAGCTTATTTGTTTATAGCAAATGAAGAAGTAAAAAAAAAAAAAAAAATCAATTTTTAAAATTATCTTAACTGTTTAAAATCACTCACGACTTCACCAGTCCCAGACCTGCCAACCTCTGGACTTCAAAAACTGTATTCTTAAATCCCTAAAGTTGTATTTTACTGACAAAAGTTGTATTCTTAAAAATAAACACGGACTGTTACGCGGATCAATGCCTCTTACAGTTCCTACATACAGGAAGAAATTTGTTTTAATGGATCATTGGTTGAATATGCATGATTTCGTCACGACTGGTGTGGTCAATGAACCACTGAACATCCCCAAATTGCAGATGTGAGATGCTTGTAGGATACTTTACAGGAGAGAATGGGCTATTTGCCATTGAAAATGGCACACAAACACACAAAAAAAAAATATATATATTAAAAAAAAAAAAAAAAAAAAAGAAAAAAAACACTTCTAAAAATCGTACGAAATACGATAAAATTGTACTGGTTGGCAGCTCTGAGATGTACGACCTACAAGATAAATCTTACCCTTCTAACGATGTTGCCCCATCCTGCCTTGTATCATCCACTGCTACCAATGAGCCCAGAAGCCCAAACCAATCCGGGGCCGCCTGAATGCAAGGAGAGGTTGATGGAAATAACGTCTTTTCGCCATGGCAACTGCCTCCTTCCATTTTCTGGAGCCATCTTTCTGCTCCCTCCGTTCCGCAGCTGTTGAAATCCGGCTGTTCGGCTGTGAGGAGGTCATGCCAGTTAGGAGGGAAGAGGTGTAGGACATCTCTAGTGTTCATCTCAACAGAGTTCTTGCTTTGGGTTGTATTTTTCATCTGGCTGCATCATCTGATAAACAAACAGGATATTGAAAACATTTATTTTCAACATGTATCAACAAAAGATATTTTGCCTTGAATGAAAATAATGCAAAAAATGAGAATTCCCTCTAAATTTTTCTCAAGTAGATATTACCATCTAGTCAGGACAGATCCAGAGACAAATTGTAAAATATTACACATTTTACAATACATAATTAAAATCATATTTCTGATTTAAAATATAAAAAAATGTCAGCGGCCATCTTGAAAAATAGCCCGACTGTCAGGGGAAATGTACAGAGCGGCCATTTTGAGCGGCTATTTTGAAGAAGAAGAAGAAAAAAAAAAAGGGCCTCCTCCTTCCTATTTTTCAAAAAAACAGGACGATAAACATGTTTTTGTTCTATTTGGTTTAAGAAAGATAACGACTTTCAAATGATGACCAAAAGGCATTATCTGAACAATTGAAAAGATGAGTTCATTTTTGTTATGTTTACAACTGTAAGTAACAGGGGTGATATAGAGCACTAACCGGTAGACCCTACATAATTTTTTTTTTTTTTTCCCCCTCAACCACGCCTCCCCAATCCCCCCCACCCTAGCCTCTTGTCGATGCCCTCGCGCTGTTGGAGTCTCTAAATTCTGACGAGCGAAGCGAGTCAGAGAAACCGAGGCGCTTGCGCGGAGGGCCTCTTGACAAGTGATCTGAATTATATATTCATGAGACCCGATTTCCTACTGAATTATGCATGTCTAGATCGCAGCGATTGTGTGTGTGTACGTGTGTGTTCGGGATTGCCCAACTAGGCTAGTCTGCAAGCACAGACCCTAATTTGACACTTTATCAAAAAATCATTGTGCCTTGAGAGAAGCCTAGCCCAGTTATCTACTGGTACCTACTGGTTGTACCAATATAGGTCAGGAGCAGCTATAGTACGTGGCATATGGTAGTCTTATAGTGCACACTCTCTTGTACGACTGACCAGGGTTTGTGCTTGCAGACTACAACTAGGCGGCCAGTCTCGCTCTCACAGAGGGAATTCGCACGGAGCGGTAGATATTACGTCATAGTAGCTCTCTCTGATTGGATGACTTTCACCGAACTCTGCTGGGTCGGAATATTCGCCAAACAAAGTAAAACATAAGAAATTCAGATCACTTGTCAAGAGGCCCTCCGCGCAAGCGCCTCGGTTTCTCTGACTCCAGGCCTTCCAGGGAATAATTTTCCTCAAATTTTTTGATTAGCAATTTCAGCCGATGGATAAATATTTCAAATGAAACTCTGTCCATTTCTATGGAAGAAAATTGCTACACAAAAGATATTTTGTATAGCAGTCATGCAAAAATGCATAGCAAATTGCGATGCGATACCAGGAAAATTATTCCCTGGACTCGCTTCGCTCGTCAGAATTTAGAGACTCCAACAGCGCGAGGGCATCGACAAGAGGCTACCCCCACCCTTGAGTAAAAAAGTAAAAAAGAAAAAAAGAAGGATTTGGAGGGAGGGGGGGGGGGGGAATGGCATCTAACAATCTTCCCCCTTTGGAGTAAGACAAATTGGGAAATACTAGGGAAAAATAGAGAAAATAAGGGAAAAACAGAGAAAAATTGGGTAAAAAAAATCAGGATAAAATCAGGAAGATAAAAGAAGAAAAAAAATTGGGTGAAGAAAAAAAATTGGGTAAAAAAAAAAAAACTGCTTTTTAAAGGGAAAGTCCACCCTGAAATTAAGTTAGTTTTAATAGGAGTAGAAAAATAAGAGAAACAAGTCAGTGAAAGTTTGAGCAAATTCCGATTAAAAATAAGGAAGTTAGGATATTTTAAGTTGTGATCAATCAAACACAAATTGGCAACTCTATGACGTAAAATGCGAGCTCAACTTCCATTTGCTTAGTACTAAAAAAATCTAAAATTTTCATTTTCCCTCAAGAAAAATTTTAACCATACATGCACCCTAAATATGTTTCTATACTCCCCCTGCAAGGAACAAATATATATTCCGTCATCAATAACGAAGAAAACATGATTTTATGGAATATTATGCACAAAGCAAATGAAGGAGAGCTCGTATAATACGTCACAGAGTTGCCAATGCCAATTTGTACTTGATTGATCACAACTTCAATAATTCATAACTTTCTTATTTTCATTCAGAATTTGCTCAAACTTTCACTCACCTGATTTTCTTATTATTCTGCCTCTATCGAAACAAACTTATTTTGGGGGTGGACTTTCCCTTTAATTTTATATAATAAGTAGGGAATCTCAACCCTGGAGTTACGGGTAAAAGCAGGTGCGTACGCAGGGTTAACCCCGTCCTTTGGTATTTGTTATGTGTGTATTTTGGAGGAAAACCTCCCCCCCCCCCCCCCCCTTTAGTAATTTAAAAAAAAAAAAAAAAAATTATACCAATGGCTGACCTAAAAAAGTTGACCTCCCCCCCCCCCCAACGGAGCAAAATGTCAAATTTTCAAATTTCGAGACCCCAAAAAAGTGGGCGCTAGTGTAGTTTCGTATCCATTTTTTTAAGCAGTTTTTTTACCAGTTTAATATCCATTCTTAGCAAAGGAATTTTAGCCCAATTTTTTCCTCATTTTAATCATAATCATATATTGCATTTACCACCTGAATTTGGATCACATCCGACATCGGAAAGCCTCCGTTTAGGGCTTCGATGTCGACGTCGTCGCTCAGTACCGTCTCCGCGCTATAGCTTTGCAACGCAAACTTAAGCTATCAGTCTAAAATTATGCAAACTTCGCGTATGCTTTATGGTATTACGCACATGCACGATACCATAAATTATACGAGAAGCTTGCATAATTTTAGACTGATAGCTTCAGTTTGAGTTGCAAAGCTATAGCGCGGAGACGGTACTGAGCGACGACGTCGACATCGAAGCCCTAAACGGAGGCTTCCCGATGTCGGATGTGATCCAAATTCAGGTGGTAAATGCAATATATGATTATCAGGGGATTATGATTAAAATTAGGAAAAAATTGGGCTAAAATTCCTTTGCTAAGAATGGATATGAAACTGCTAAAAAATGGACACAAAACTACAGTAGCGCCAAAAAGTGTCCTCTTACCCTCCCCGCTTATTCAGCGGCTGGCCGAGTTGTGCGAAATTTTCGGCCCGATTTCAAAATGTTAAAACCCCCCGCCTTGAAAATATCCTGGGTACGCGTCTGGATCAAAGTCTTGATATAATTCAAAATTAGCGCCACTAAATTCTAAGCCCTCGACTTTCTACTAATTTCTATTTCCTAATAATAGACTATTTTTTTCTTTCTATTTTGTCAAAAATCTATTTATTGCACATGCAGCATGCATCATTTCCATTCAATGAAAATGGCAAAAACTTGCAGAAAAAAGCAATTCCACAGAATTTCAACATGAACTAGCCAAGAACTTGTGCTCACCATCTGACCATCTAAGGCCTAACTTAGAGTCTACACAAATAATAAATCACTGAACAGAATTCAATCAATTCACAAGTCCACTTTCCTGCAAACTCTCACTAGTTTCAGCCAGCACAGTGCACTACCACCACTGGCACCAGTAATTAGCCGCAACGCAAGGGCAGCTCTCGCCCGAGGTTCCGCTTGGATGCCGAGGCACAACAACAAAAACAACGACCACGTGCACAAAATCCTGCAGAGTCAGCGGATCTTCAGCGCAAGCAAGATGACAGTCTTTCATCGGGCAACGCGAGCATGGCCTATTGGGTAGCTGAACGCTGTGCTACACGTGCATGCTAGGGATCCTCACACACTGACATCTTCACAAATTTTTCAAGCATTCACACTGATATAACGAAATATTGCAATATTAAACATGCAAGATATGTAAATGAAAGAATGGAGAGAGCCTTGATAAAAGACTTACTTACCTAAATTTGATAAATCAATTACTGAAAAGTGTAATTTCTGCAATTTTATCTCTCCGACTCGACGGCGTGGTTTGAAAGTTAGCGCCGCATCAATCCAGGTATAACGTAGCTGATCGAGTGCTAACAATATTTAGTGCATTCCTCCGCCCGCTGCTTTTCCTACGCCTAGCTAGCTAACCTACAAAGTAGTTCTAGACTAGATATATCTACCCCCCCCCCCCCCAATAAACACATTGAGAAATGGCTCACAATTCATGAAATATTTTCCATGAATCGAATATCTCATTGCTTAATGCTAACTAACATTTGGAAAAATAAAGTTCAAAAACTAATTTAAAAAGAAGTAATTTGTACATGTATTATCACTTCCTGGGTAATCTGTTGAGTGTTGTGTAATCATCCCCGGCAATCATCCACGACTCGAATCTAGGCCTAGTTCACAGTCAAATAACATTTTATTCATTACATTTATATTCATTCTTTAAGGATGGAAATGTGTGTAAAGCTTAGATCTTTTGATGTAGCACGACGAATAAACTCATACATGCATATTCGCAAGATGCACTATTCCGTCATGTCGGTCAGGAATTCTGCTCCTTCTCAACGGAACGACGATAGACTGCCATGCCTGGAGGTTCGGCGACATCGGGGAGCTGGACTCCGTAACGAAAAGGGTGTGACTGTAGCTCCTCGTCGTTGTTCGTCCACTTCTTTATACACTCCTCCAGCAGAAGGAGAAAATGTTCCATTTGTTTTGAAACCTGAATTAGATTTTAACGCATTGCTTCGAGACGGAGAGAAGTTCGAGAAGAGTATTGAAGCAAGGAATATGGAGCTGGAGGGCATCAATATTCCAGAAATGGTGTGTTTATTTACTTCTGAATTTAGAATTGCAATTGAATTTCAACCGAGTTCTGTAACAAAAGGAAAATACATGGTGTGATGATGTATGATGCCTGGTGATGATGATGAATATAATGGAGATGAGATGATGATAATCATACATTTTAATCATATGATAATGATGAAGATGATGAATTATAAAAGATTAGGAAGAAGCAGCAGAAGGAGAAGGAGGAGGAGGAGAAGAAGAAGAAGGAGGAGGAGGAGGAGCTATAACTATAAGAGGAGGAGGAATAATTACAAATAACAAGAAGAAGAAGATGAATGAGATACAAAGAGAAAGGACTGATTTTATAACGAGTAATATAACTTTCTTAGACTAAAAATTAAGATAAGATCTGTATTCTTAATATACTGACACATTACATAATCAATAATCTGATGATCTAGAAACATTCAAGATCTAATAGATAGAAATTTCCAAATTTAATTCTGTGTCTTATGAAAAGGATCATAATTAAAATAAACAGTTCAGTAATTAATAATAGTTCAATAAAGCTCTGGAAAACATTTTTGTTTTAATTCTCTTTTGTATTTTTTAGATTTCTATCTGGAAGGAGGTTTGTGATCTTGAAGAACAGAAGAATCAGATGGAGAGAAAGAAAAAAGCCCTCAACACAAGAGCCAAAGAACTCAGTAAACAGGTGACGGCTGGTGTTCTGGCATATCCAGGATTAGGTTTAAAACTTTAAAAAAACATGGGGGTGGGGGGGTAATTTTAAGTGTTTGTGAACAAATAAATTTGTCTAAACAAAATCTAAACTTTTTGGGAGAGGGCATATTTTGGTATGTATTATAGCTATGGCGCATATAGGGTTGTAAAGAAGGGGTTGGCACTAGTTAAGGCTAGTTGTGTGCCCCCCCCCCCCCCATCCCCAAAAGGGGGAGGGGTGGGGAAGGGGGAGAGTGAGAGAGAAGAAAGAAAACAAATCTCTACTCCTGGGTTTAATGGGTTGATGAATGATCAAAGCTTCACATTTTTCTACACACTATAACTTAATTGACTATGCATTTTCAATCTAATGTGAATGAAAATGAAAATAAAGTATTCTCGATTTGTGTTTCTCTTTCAGAAAGGGGGATCTGTGACCAAAGAGAAAGTCCAACTAGAGGGCCGGAAAATCAGAGAGGAAGTGAAAAGTTTAAATGTAAGTTGCTAATAACTCAGTGTTATTTAGGGTACGCATATGCGTGTTCCCAGCACCCCCCCCCCCTTTTCAGCATAAGTTCAGTGTAAAGTCAATACGGGTAGATCTTTTTCTTTGTTACGATCCAGAGATTTTGGGAACCCGCATGTGGTCCCTCCGTTCCCGGAATGGGGGGGGGGGGGTGGGGGGTCGGGGCTAAAACTAACTTGTACCTGTTGATCATGCAGATAATCTGCTCATCTAGCAGCATTTGTGAGAATAAAACTTTAATTTCTCTCTGGTAAACCATGAGTTGTATTAGATTGTATTCCAGAGGTTTAAAGTAAATTATTACACCAGAATCATATTCAATTTTAATTTGTTTATGTTAATTCAAAAATTTGTTTTTGTGGCCCTGACCATATATTTGCTTTGTATGTACTCTATTTTTATTTTTGTACGTTTTGCCTTGACATGTTCATGGTTCAATAAATTCAATTCAATTCAATGGATGACCATAATTTTTGTTAATTCGCAGACTTCCCTGAATGGCCTGATGAACAGATTATATCCTCTAGCCCTGGCTTTGCCCAATTCTCTACACAATGCCGTGGTGAGCAAATGATTAACATATGATTTAGCTTTGTTACAAATTCCTCTTCTTCTCTTCTATTGTTAATCTTCACAGGGCTATGCAGCCTATCACAAAGATCTGTAGAAAGATTACCAATTTTTTTAATTTTTTTTATTTATTTATTTATTTATTTTTTTTTTTTTGGGGGGGGGGGGGGGTTGATGGTTTGTTTAACCTGTTTAATCTGTGAGGCAAAACGCTGAAAAATGACAACGACTCAGGTTTTTACGGGAGTGTCAGTTTATTTCAGAGTCATAACCATCAAGGGCAATGCACTCTGTCTTTGATGAACAAATCTTTACTCCTTCCACAGCTCTATTCCGTTCTTCTTTCCTAGACTCCGTGAAAACTGTACATGATAAAGCATAACAGGAATGCATGATAAGTATGTGTTCATGAATATAAAGTTCACAATATTATAGCTATTCTATTAAATCAAAAGCATTGTCTGAATTCAGTGTCTAGCTCCTTTCCATGTTTGCTTGTAAATCTTATATTTTACTTCATAATTCTCGTTCGAGAATATATGAGAACGCGCATGCGAAGACCATCGAAATCCAACAATGATGATCTATTATAAATGTACAGCATAAAAATCCTTTCAATGACAGATATGGTCAATGCTAAATGACATCATACAATACCTTTTCTGAATGGTTTTACTTCTTTTTCATTTAGCCTGTTGGTGATGAGAATGTTGTGAAAGAAACAGTTGGAGATGGACTTGTATCACTAGAGTCTAGAAAAGAACACCCGTCTATCTCTACACAGTAAGTATTCAATAGAGATTACACAACTCAATTTGTAAGGTGGTTAGTGTTGAAAATGGTATGCAATAAAACGAGTTTTAACTTGCTGATAGACAGTAGTTTGCTATTGTTATTCACAAACTTGTATATTCAAAATGGAGTAGTAGACATAATAACTGCAAAAGTAGTTGTAGTAGAAGAAGTAATAGTAGCAAAAAAGGTGGGGGTAGTCGGCACTATACTTCATAATTTTCACCTTTGCAAATTGTATGGACACTTGCTGTAAATAACAGGGAGGTAATGTGGAGGGTGGGGGAGGGTGGCAAAGAGTTATGTATCAATTGTAAATACAATTGTAAGTGTTCCCAATGTTCTGCATGTGCTCTATATTTTCATTGTTTTTGTAATGCCCTTCTGTTTTTTTAAGTCTTTATGGAACCACTCCTGCATTAGTTTAACCCATGGAATACTGAACTCTCTCGTCATGAAACTTATAAGCTATTGAAATCATTGCATTTGCTTGGCTATTAGTAACTTTGTCATAGAAGTCAATTGCCACAGTTGTTATTGGTAAACAGTTTATGAAACGGGGCCCATGTTCCCATGCAATATGGCTTAAAGGGATTGGGTATCATTGTCTCAGATTCTGAAACAAAATCCTGGATTTAGCTCATGCTGCAATGATAATCATAAACCTTTAGGTCAGTCAGGAACCCCATGACTTTTCCCAGCTTATCTTCTGTCTGATTATCAAGATATTTATGATTGGAAATCGAAGATTAAAAATTTGTTTTCCCAACGGTTTTTATAACACTACAGTCTATTGGGGTGAATGAGTATGGTAAAAACTGGTCACTCAAAGATGTTTAATTTTTTGAGGCACTTCATGATCATTTCGAAGCGCAATTTTGTTTAGGGCTTCAATATTACACCATATCACAGACACTGATAATACATAGGGCCATGCATCTCATATTTTAAATTGTTAAAGAATGCCTTTAAAGAGTAATGTCACTATTTCTTTCCTTACAGTCACCCTATGGTTCACCCAGGCTACTGTTACACTGAGGGAGAGCTGGTCATCAAGGAATTAGACCTCGTTTTATCGGCTGCATCTCATCTCACATCCAATGGCTTTACTAGATTCGCTATGCCTGATATGTATAAACCACTTTTAAGGGTAAGCTTAATGATGATAATAATAGTGATACTGATTAATAATGACCATACTAAGCCCATAGTATCAGCACTGTCCCAGGCTGACAATGTTCTTGTATTATACCCGCCGAACAGCCAAGCCAATTGACAATCTAGTTTAAAAGAGTACATAATAATAATATGTATCTTGTTTAACCAGGATAGCCTCATCATTATTAATACTGTTCCGTGAGGGCCATATTATTACCCTGGCTTTAGCTGAGCTACCATGATATGGTGCTCAAGCATTCAAGGAGCTTCTTCCTACCAGGTACCCATTTACAACACCTGAGTGGAGAGTGGCAAATGTAGATTAATATCTTGCCAAAGGCATTAGCCCGGGATGGGATTTGAACCCTGTACCTTGTGATCTACAGTCATGTGTCTTATCTACTAGACCCCTACACCTCTGAACACCTCTTTGTATGAAGCTTATGTGTTCTCATAGTTTTTTAATTTCTTTTTAATATATTCCTTTATTGACAGGAAGCTCTAGGCTTGAATGCTGAGGAATTTAATGAGGTAAGAGTATTATTGAAAGTGTTTGGACCAGAATTTGTCATTATCTTGAGATGCAATCTGGGGTTGAACTACACAGTTGCATTGATCTCGCAACATTAGATGTAGGAGAAATTACAAATACATTTCATAAAAGTAACATGATTAATATTTGATTCATTTTGTGATAAGTAGAGGAAGTTTACAGTCAAACATATCTTAGTAGACACCTGTCTGTAAAGACCACCTGTCTGTGGTGGCCACCTACACTATCTTGCTCTATGATTTATTGTAGAACACATCGTAGAACCTGTCTAGAAAGACCACTCGTGTCAAAGGATAATCATTTCTGTTTCTGTTGCATAGCTGTAATGACTGTATCGTACTATTCAACAGTGGAACGCCCTCCCTCTTGAGGTTGTCCTGGATCCAAGACAGGGGGGAAGTCATTTCCGGCAACATTTTTAATGGCACTATGTACACCTTTCACCTGCACATCTTGGCATCCCCATGTCCCCACGCATATACACTTACACATCTGTAAGAATCTTTAGCAGTGAAGGAGGCACATTATCCTTCACTGACCTAGCCCTTATTATTTCAAACACTGATTGCTTTCCTTTGACTTTACTTCAAATTTTGTATAGACATATGCGATTCAAACGCGTGAGAACCTCATGCACCTGGCTGGTACATCACCCATGGGCTTCCTAGGTAAGTTAGCAACATCTTAAAGGAACTGACCACCTCATGATTTCAAAATATATATCGGTATCAGATATTTGTTCATTAATCTTTCGTCATAAAAAGACTAGGCTTTTTTCAGAGGTTAAAAGGCTGGATGGGGGAATAGGTAGGGGGTGCATGATTGTCCTCTCAAGATCTCGGCCATAGAAGGATTGATCGCTACTACATTTTGCCCAAGTTACATCAAGAGCAAGAGTGTTTCGTAAGGGGTTACATTAACAATACTGAAATTATAACATTTCAATTTAGTCTTAAGTAAAAAGCAATAATTTGATGACAATTGTTTTGAAACGATCAAGATTTTTGGTTGTAAAGCAACAATTTGAAATTGGATTGTCCTTTCTAAAATGTTTCATCAATCTTACTGCTTCATCCACTTCACAGCTTACTACATGAACTCAGTACTAGAAGCCAGCGATCTCCCTCAAAGGTTGGTATAAAACATTTTTCTTTTGTGTGTGTATGTTTGGGATTTATTTTCAAAAATTTGGCCAGAAACATTTTATTTGCACTTCTTAGGGATTGGTACTAATTTTATGAAATATGAAACAAAGTATGATTCTTTTCATTTGGGATGTACTGTTATCTGTATGATGATGTGGGCTTCACGTTTGACAAACATGCAAGAATATTGAAAACATATTTTGTAACTTTAGAAATGCACTAATTAACAAGTTATAAAACTATATTGATATGACACACAACGCTCATATATCATTTTTTTTAATCCAAGCTTTAGAAAAAATACATTTTAGGTCATAAATAGTATTTTTGACTGCTGAACATTTTAATATTTTCTACTGCTATTAAACAAAAGTGCATTTTATGGAATTAAAAGTATGACTAATTGGTTGATTTGGTTTTTCTTTTCATGATCTGCAGGTGTTTTGCAGTGGGAAGACATTACAATGCAGCTGCAGGTTAGTATTTGTGGTGTATAAAGGGTAGCTTGGCGAAATGTAATGGAGCGAAAAGACAATTCTGTAACACAAAAGATGTATATGGGACCAAACTTGTGGCATAGAAATCGGGCCTCATTTTTAAGCTGTTGTCATATTTAAATATGAAGGCATATGAAGAGCCATGCTTTTCAGTGGACATTTTAACTCTGATGTTCTTCCACACTTGCATAATAACAATGATAATGCTCACAAATTATTTTCACCTCTCCCCAGAACTCAACCTTCTCTTAGATGTTTGAATATTGTTTATGAAATTAATTAGAATACTTGATTCCAAATCTGTACATGTAGCATTGAGAGTATTTAAAGACCGTCAATACTACTGGGCCAGAAGGGATTAGACCACCCAGCGAGGTCACTGACAGCTGGCTATCTTATTGACTCAGCTCTCAACTAACATTAGAAAAAGAGGATCATGGGGGACCAAGAGGCACCGATAGGGGAAGTTTTCTGTATAGAGGGAGCAAGTAGCTACAAGTAGGACAGTAGGGCTTTAAGACATTCATAACGACTACATTAGCCGAAATATGTGTTAAAGATTATTTTCTCTTCACTTTCTCCCAGAATCTGCAAAATTTCAGGGCCTTCATCACCAATACCAGGATTCCAGGGTGAGTTTATTAAAATTGTTGAACTTTATCAAATTTTCATTTTTTGTTAATTTTTTTCACATTCCAGTTAAAAAACATGCAAATACAAAATAATGTACTGTTGTACATCATAAAGTACAAATGAATACATACATAAAGAGAAAAACAAGTAAGTGACAAAGGGGAAATGATGACTATAGATGACAAACCAGTATGAGGAGGGGGAAAAACAAAAGCAAATTTGCTAGTCAGGGTAATTAATCCCCCAAATAATTATATTTAATGATTTGTATTGCCATAGTTTCTTCCAGCTCAGTAGTACTCAAAATTCCTTAGTTTGCGCCTCCTCAATCAACTCATTTCAAGAACATTTTTTCCTCCAGATCTTTTTATCACATGCTCATCCAGTCACTTTTATGACTTCATCTATCTACTGAATTCACTGTTTATGATGTGCAAAAAAGATTTAGGGCCCTGTTTTATAAAAATTGTTTTCAATAACAAATGCTGAATGTCTATGACAAATTAGCTCTCAGCCAATCAGATGCCACAATTTCAGTAGCTTTTAACAGTTATTGTTACTTGTTATTGATAACATGTTTTATGAAACAGGAACCTGATAATACCTGAATATGTCAGGCATTTGTAACATGAATTTTAGCCAGATAGATGATAAATTATAGGTATTGGAGATTCAGAATATGACATAAACTTCTTAGCTCCATCACCAAACGCCAGTTTTTGCTATTGTTGCAAATATGTGACGTTGTCATGGATTTTATGGCAATATGATGTCTCATGTTTCACTGGACAAAGAAACAAACACATAAAAATACCAACAAATATGCAGTCAATCAACAAACAATCAAACAAACAAACAAATAAACAAACAAACAATCAATCAAATAAACAAACACAAAAATAACCGTAAACAAACACACACATGAACGAATAAGGTAATGATTATTTATGCTGCTGCTTTCTAATTCTTAACAGCTTGAAATCTTTGGAGTGAGTGAAGGAGCAGAGGATTCAAGCAACGCTCTCTTATTTCAGTATCTCCACATTGTCACTGATCTCATCTCGACCTTTGACCTTCCATTCAGGTTAGTGGCTTTCTAAAAATGGACGTTAAAGATAAACTCCAGTACTGGTAAAAAATAAATGATAATTCTCACAGAATCAAACGAAACTTACACTGAATGTTCAAGATTACAAATAAATGACATGTGCCAAACAATTTTGGAAGAAAATGTATACTGGCTGAGTAATGAGCATAGAAAGACAAGGAAGTCAAGGTAGTACTAGCCCCGACACCATGTGTGTTGTCCCATATATAGCTTTCTATGTGAGTGCTTGTTACTTTACCAAGACTCGGTCAAATTTATTATGATTTTGATGACTCCAGAACCTTGCAGTGCACAGCAATACTTACATGCTACATGATCAACTGTTTCTGATCCTTTTTACACCTTTTCTTTCACAATGCAATCGCATTACCAGTACTAAAGTTTATCTTTATCCACCCCCTCCCCCCTCTTACTGATCTCATCTCAATATTTGTTATTCCTTTCAGGTCTTGAAGTGTTCTTTATCCAAAAAAGGGGGAGGGGAGAAAATACAAAAGGCATTCACAGTGTAATGTGTAAAAAAAAGGCTATTTCTGTTGAACGTGTGCCCCTTTGTTCACTGTAGATTACAGACAAAAATCTCTCTCTCTCTGTCTTGATAACTTCATATCTTGTTAAAAATATCTTGTTAAAGCATGATTCAATTTTTTTAACAAAAGTCATTGCAAAAAATGTAAAGATTGGAGATTAGATACAAATTTATATGATGTTTATATTTTGAACAATTAGTGGTTTGATATTTTGTATAATTAATGGTTTCATTTAGAATTTTAATGATTATTTGTCCAGATTCATGGTTCGAAATGGATTAGATTATTGATTTTTAAATTTGATTGAGTAATTGGTAGAGATATAATATGTTAGAAGTGTTCCCATGCCAAGCCTCTTCAGTGGATTCTGTAAAACAGTGTACATAGCAATTTGCTATTCTAGTTACTGTCATAATCATCATTTCTATTGTCTATAAAAAAAATATCATTATTTCACTTTAGCTAACAAATGCATTCAAACTCAAAGTAACAATGGATTGTTTTTTTTAACAGGGTTGTGGAGGTGTCTAGTAGGAATCTTCTCCCTTGCATGCATAGACAGATGGCAGTAGAGCTCTGGATACCCAGTGAGAGAAACTATATTGAGGTATGTCAAATATTCAGAAACGGTAATTGTTCATTGTAATTCTTAATCCTCATTCTATTAGTACCTCCACAGCTCTTTACTTTAAATGAATGCCAAGTGGGTTGAAAATTGACAAGGCAAGACAAGGTTCAAGACTGGAAATGGAGGAAAAACACCATTACATATGAATACCGGTACTCGTACAATATGTACATGTCCTTGTAAGTACGAATAGTTAATTTATATTTTGTGTTCTGGGCCTGGAGCCAGAACGTCTTAACCTTTATTCAAAAGCGTGTTTCTCAACAGATGATTTGTTAGTTAATTTGGTCAGGATATTTCTGTATGAAGTCTGGCATAATCTGTGTTGACGTTCTCACGATTTCAGGTAGCCAATGTGTGTAACTGCACAGATTTCATCAGCCGTCGTCTGAAGATCCGCTATCCCACCAACCCAAGAGAGAGCGCTGCGCAGAGCAGGAAACGCAGCTTTGGACATACAGTGAGTTATTTCATGTTTTATTATCCAATACAGCAATTATTCATGGATAAGTCGAGAATTCATTGTTGTTCATGTGTAAAGCTTTAACATTGGAATTCTCGTATTTACACATTGCCTTTTGAGGGATGATTTGATGTCTTCTAACAAATTATTTTGAGTGAAAGTGCAAGACCCACCCCCCCCCCCACACACACACATACCATCCTCCCCCCACACACACACATACCATCCTCCCCCTTTCATAAATGTTGAATATCTGAACAAAATTATTGTACAGTACTTAAAGTTCATATTTCCAAGGATGCTAACAGCTTTCCATAATTGTTAAGTCCAACTTAGAGACAAGTTCAACTTCAGATCTTTGTGAAACGCCCTCCTTGTATAGCACTGTAGTAGCTCAGTGTGCTCTATGAATACTTTTTGGTTGAACTTGTTGCTTCTGGTCTGACCTCTTCACAATTCTTTGTTTACTTTCAGATCCATGGCACAGCCTTGAAAACATCCGTGCTCCTGTCGGCCATGTTGGATTACGGGGCACTGGATTTGAAAGAAGCAAAGTCATGATGCTAACACTCGGGACCTGTTTCACAAAGCCTTTATTCAATGACAAATGACAAAAATCAGTGACAAATCTGTTGGTAACCAATCAGAAGCAAGGATTTCACTAGCTTATAACAGAAACTGTCATTTGTCACTGATGACAAGTTTTGTTAAATGCCCCCCCTGGACTGCATCCTCCTCTGCAGTCTCTGTGGAAGATTTGATAACTGCATATGTACATTTATATATTTATATTTTTATATGTACATTGTAAATTTTTATAACCCGTTTTTTTGTGTTTTCTTTTTACTGAAATAAAATGGATCAATCAATCAAAATATAGAAGTAAGTTGTAAATTCATTGTTGCTCTGTTTTGTTGTTATCTCAGGTTTAAAGCTAAAGACCAGTTATGGTCATGCGATTGCATTGTGAAAGAAACATTGTGAAATCGATCAGAAAAGGTTGATCATCTAGCATAGATGTACTGCAAGGTTCTGGAATCATCAAAATGATAAGAAATTTGGCCAAGTCTTCATAAAGTTAGAATCACTGTCCACAGAAAGATGTATATGGGACTACACACACGTGCGCGACACGTGCATTTGTATCTCTCAACAGGCAAGAGATACACTAATTTACCAAATATATCAATTAGTAGGCGGTTTCCCGTCAACATTTTTATCATCATGTATTATTCAAAACATATTCTTTCACATGATTGGTAATAAGAGCTTCCATTTCATTTTTTTTTTAAATTGGAGCGTTTCCAATACTGGTCTTTACCTTTAAAGGCAAGAAAATATATTATTGTTAGATTTTCTAACTACTGGGTCAAGTCAATATCAGTGAGTCGAGATGTAGAATTTACATTTGTTATTATACGCTAGTAATAAGTAGATCATATTTTCAATTGAATTGTAAATTCTTTGTTGCTCCGTTTTGGTTGGTTAACTAGGTTAAATGGCAATACTTATATTGGTTTGACCACCTGTATTTTGGTATTTTTGGAAGTTTCATGTATATCTCAAAACTTATGATTGTTTTCAAAGGTTGGCCTGAAGTAATTGAATGAGCCGTGTCATCATTTCCATTTTTGTACGAAACAAGTTGCTCACAATTCAGTGCAAGATTGCGTGTAGTGACAGAGCTGAAGAATTGCCATCACATTTAAACCAGGAAATAAATATTGCCTTACGCACCATGGTGGTGGAGACATAAAAGAGACTGAAAACTGTACTGTTATCTGGCATTATATCCTCAATGAATTTGGTTCTTAATATCAGGTATCGATGATCACAAGCAGTGCCACGCGAATGAGAGAAAGAGAGAGAAAGAGAGAGCAAGAGAGAGAAGAAACAGATATAATGAAAGATACAGGAGAGTGCTAGAGAGAGAAACAGAGAGCGAGGTATAAAGAACGGTTGGACTTTGAGACTGGAGAGAACAGGTGATAAAGAACAAAAGAGAAATAAAGAGAGGAAAGTTAAAAAGAGAGATTGAGAGGAGACAGAGTGAGGAAAAGAGAAATGAGAGCAAAATGAGGAAATCTAAAGTAGACCTCTGACAAAACCCTCAAATAATATGACACTAGCTTAAAAAAGTCAAACAGGACTAAAAAAAATCCACTCCTTTAAAACACTTGTCATCACTATAAACATTTTCTCACAACATATTTTTAAGAACAAGAAGACAAATGAGCCAATAGTAATGGTTTATATCAAAGTGACATGAATACTTATTTAATAGACATCAAAATATCCTTTACTGTACAAAATGACGTTAGAAATATATCCCTGTTAAAATATCCAATAGAAAATGAGGTTGCCTAGGAAATGTTAGAGAAAGTGTCACCGCTCGTCATATAGTACAAAAATTAGAGGTGCATGTATATTGAATGTCATTTACAACCAAATTAATTTTTGGGTGTTTCATCAACATTTGTCCACCGACAACTGTCAGCACTGATTAAAAAGCTCTATAACGAGCTCTGACAAATTGTCAGTGGACTTTAAAATACTGGCTGTGAGTCAGGAATTTCAGCTCCCATTGTGTGTATGCCTTTTCTACATGCACATACATTGTATTTGAGTGGTAATATATCAAAAAGTGTGCTATAGAAACTCTTCTCATTATTATTATAATTAATGCTATCATCATCATTATCAATTAAATCCAGAATAATAAACAAGTGTGGATTAGAACTTAATTTTAATGTTATAAAAAGCTTTCAGTAAAACAAGTAAGTTTAACTGGTCCTACTTCTTTGCATTCTATTGCAGCCTATTTGAAATAACCTAATTACAATATGCTCAGAATGATGAGAGGACCTAAAGCCGTCGACCGTCTAGTTGCTTACTTACAAGCATTTATGCTTTCTTAGCAGTCAGGTAAAATAACCACCATCACCACCACCACCATATGCAGCGTTTTTTTATTTCAAGATGCAGAAAATTCAACCACATAACCCCTACACTTATTGCACTACTCTGGCTTTATGTAAAACAAAGAATGGAATACAATTGAATTTATTACCATAGAAGGCAATGCATGGATCTGTCCCCTATGTATATTTCAGACATGCCAACCCCTTATACTGCCCTTCCTCGACAAAACAGCATAACTGACATTTTAGTGCTTTAAAGATAGGAAGAAACATGCATTTCAATTTGCTATTAAAAGTGTTTTAACGTTTTTATTCAGTGTTGACTTATCAAAATAGGCCATTACAGGATGTTTTATTAAAACCCTGAATTTTGGTTTAACATGTGGAACTTGAAGTTCTGAGTCACCCACACTAAATAACTCAATTTTGAAAGAGATGTCAGTAATGCCGTTTTGTCATGGAAGGGCAGAATAGTCCTTGAGCGAATCTGCGATCAACAGGTAAATATCTTCTTGAGAGTCCTTGAACAAGTTCTCTGCTTGGCGATAAACAATTCACTGCTTCTGCACCTAGGTTGTGGAACAGTCTTCCTCAGTATCTTCGCTCTTATTACCTGCTATCCACTTTCAAAACCCATCTAAAGACATACCTATTCCACAATGCTTACAACTAGCCACTACCCCATACCTGCAAACATTTGAATATAAGAATTAGGAATTTCTAGCAGGGGTCTGCCTAACCCAGTCTTTCCCATTCCGTTGTTTGTAGTGGAATGGAAATTAGCAGTACACAATCTCAGAAGACATATTGTCGAGAAGACCTGCATCGTCTGAGTCATCGAGTAAGGCAAGTTCAGCTTTCACAATGTGCAGCAGATCTTCACGTATCAGGTTTTCATTGAATCGAGTGATGGCTTTGTCAAAGTCTGGATCTGGGGGGAGCAGATAAAACGGAAGTGAAGGAATGAAAGAAATTAGAAATAGAGAAATTTGACACAAACACAACAAATATGCTAAACTATTATTATATTGAGGTTTATTCAATTGTATTTCTACAGTGTAGAAATTATGGTTCATTCCTGCTGCAGCAAAAAAAAGGTATAAAAGGTAACATCATCAACTGATTTATTTCCCAGCACTTAAAGATATTATGTCCCTTATGCAGCCAACATCAAATCAAATTCTATAGAACTTTGCAGGAATTATGAATATGTCATGTATGTCCTATCTGTGAAATTTAAACATTAGCAGTGTCCTAGTATTCAAATTATGCAAGGAAACCCATTTACTTTCTAGACTTCACTGTCAGACACTATTGAGTGACTGACTGACATCTTTTTTTCTTTGGTAATATCATACATAAAATGAGCTGTAACTGGTACACGAGCATTTGTCTACATCAATAACCCACTACTTGCAATGGCCAAAATTAAACTGATTTAATCTATGTGCAGCATAAAACACATGACCATTCGATACAAGAGTCTGAAACCAGATTACCGTATTACTTACTGGCTCTATAGCTCCTAAGTCGATTTGACAACTAATAGTCATTATTTTCCCACTTGAAGACATTTTCAAGCCCCACCTTTTTTAGGGAAGTTCTAAATTAGCATTATCTTTCAAATGCCATTGGAATTTAACCTTTTCATTATTTTGACCTGCAAATGGGACATAGTACCTTTAAAGATGGTTTGAAAATCTAAGATTTGTTCTTTTAGAAGCATCTATCTTAAACATCACAGAATACATGTTAATCTGGTCTGTTTGGAATTGTAATACACCCATAGCTCAGCAATAATTATTGAAAATTATGATGATGATCAAAATGATGATGACAATTACAAGTTCAAAGCAAAATGCTATGTATTACAGGAGAACTTACTGAACAGGCTCAGCATTGGAATGAATCGCAAAACATCATGGCTGCCTCCTTGGTGAAGCTCCTTCATTCTCTCATACACCCTCTGGAAATTCTGAAATTAAGTGAGACACACACCGGCACAACAATAATTACCAATCCTTTATTTAAATAATGTTATTGTGGTACAAAAATTACAGGTACATGTATATTTAATGTCATTTATACCCAGTTTCAAGTTTCAATGCAAATTTTAATTTTTACTTGTAATATGAAAGTGAAAGGCTTGCCTTTTTTTGGTTACAGATTTGCTTTTACCTCTATCTACCTACTACTATGGTTATTTCTTTCCCATGGCATCTAGGTGTACTTCCATCAATAAACCAAAAACTTACTATACTGCATTATTATAATACAATTTTTATATTCCTTTCATTTTAAACAAAAATTTGCAGTATATTGTCAAAAAACATTTCCGTTGGTATTTCTGACATCAAGTTTTGCAATATCCATGAACAAAAATGTATAATCAAGTGAATTGCTCTTCAAAATTATTGTCCTTTTTACTGAATAACATCTATGACAAATGTAATAGATTCATTATGTGTGTAAGAGAAGAGAATTTGTTAATAGGGGAATTCCAAAACAAAACTATCAGGAATTCTCTTGTTAATGCCTATCTTGCTAGACTCATGACAAATTAAGACTTACCTCCCCAAACTCAACATACCTGTTCTATCTGAGGGTTAGGATGAAACCCAGCGCAGTTGATTAGAACTCGAGGTGCAGTCAGCACATCCGACCTTTGACCCCTGACTAGGGTCAGGAGGTCAAAGGCCTGTGACAAGATGTAGACGATGCATGCAGAGAACCTTGTGAGCAGACCAGGCACCCATATGTGGAGGGACCCACCTGCTTGGAGCTCCTGTCAAATTCAAGTAGAAAGGTTTGTAAAGAGAAGGGAATTTGTTAACAGTTGGAATATTTAGGATCTGCATGTGTACACGGATCCCCTGTTTAAAATTCAAATTTTCTGGGGGTCAAAAGTGAACATTTAGGAACAATGTCATCCCAGGAGCCAACATGTTTTGCAATACGTAGATTTAGGGTGAACGTCTGATTGAAATATACATTAAATAATTTTTTTCAAGTAGAGGGCAAATGGGAGGGGACCTCGCAAGATACCTCACACAGTTGCCAATTCATGTTTGATTGATCACGATTGATCGCCCCTTCAAATATCTACAATTTTCTTATTTTTAATTGGTTGTTGCTCAAACTTTCACAAATTTGTTTCTCCATTTTTCTCCTTTTATTAAAACCAACTTAATACCAGGGTAGACTTCCTCTTTAGACTGATAATCATACCTTGATAGCAAGCAGGCAAGCAGAAATGAAATCTTGCTTCGTCTCCAGTTCACCCGCAGTAGGTTCCGTCTCTCTGGCAATGCATGATGGGAGCAGCTTGAAGAAAAAAGACTTGAATCTTCTCTTTCCATCAGCCTCCCTATTGAATACGATAACATAAAATGGAAAATAAAAAATGTTTACAAGTAATATATAAATGTGCAGGATAATATTCAAACAAGAATAGAATACAGTTATAAAATCACAAAGTTTTTAAAAGTTGATCTATACATTTTAGCTGTAAACAAATATTTCTGTTAGGTGATTGGTACATTTTAAATGTCATATTTGAAGAAAAAAAGGTCTCTTACCTTTCAAGCAAGTGTTGGATATCCCCAAACATCTCTCCTCTGGGGTTATTATCTCTGCAGCTTTTCTGTGAACAAATTAGCATTAATAGAATTATTTTGACAAATCTAGAGCAAACATATGACATTTTCTTGTTAAATAGGAGGGCATTAAGGATGACTGTCATACCAATTACAGAATACAGAACATTGTTGAATATAAATTGATAATAATAGCTCACCTACTATAAGTATACTCTACTTGCTACTGTAATGGCGCTG
Organism: Strongylocentrotus purpuratus; assembly: GCF_000002235.5. NCBI lineage: Eukaryota > Metazoa > Echinodermata > Echinoidea > Camarodonta > Strongylocentrotidae > Strongylocentrotus > Strongylocentrotus purpuratus. Next base: position 26,850,487 of record NW_022145603.1, on the reverse strand, counting down.
TGATGAAAACAAATTCCTAACAGTGCTAATTTACAGACACACAGTAACAAAAATATTCAAAAGCCCCTGAAAACAAGTGCATCTTCAACAAAACTTTGAAGATATCAACAGATGAGGCTCTTCTTATGTCTAGTGGTAGGCTATTCCAAAGCTTTGGAGTGGCGCAACTGAAAGGGCAATCTCCAAGAGTTACTTTTATTTGTTTTTGTGTGAGGTAGCTTTAGAAGGAGTTTGTCCTCTGTACCCTGTAACTTATGCACATGTAGACGTGATTTAAAAGATAATAATATTTTTGAATCAGACATTGTACATTGAATGAGAAAATGTACAGACAACAAGTTTTCTTCAAATTACAATTTCTCTTAACAATGTCCAAAACAATGTCTAAAACATTATTCCTAGGTAAGTTGCCTCCAGTCAGTAGCTGAATATATGTACAAGTCATATTCTTTGTATGTTGGCTAAAGGCTTGATCAGATATGGCGCGGTAAACCACCACAAGAAAGCCGCCACGATTCATTTACATGTAAATGAATGGCAACTGCGTGAAACAAAGGACTTGCATGTATTCACTGAGCTCTGTGTTTAGTATAAGATATATACAGAAATTTGAAGCATATAAACTTCATAAAAACGATAAAAAACGCCATGGTTTTTTCTTGTCATATCTGAACGAGCCTTAAAAAGCAAATAGATAAATACATATTTAAACAATTACAATGACTGCGTTGTGGGTGGATGCCAGCTGATCGAGCAAGTCCAGTTCCTGTTTGTTCACTCCAGAGCAGCACCATGATTCCTCTTGACCTGAGCTTGGGACAGGTCGCTTGGAGAGGAGACCTTCAATGACTTCATATATTTGGGGTGAAAGGTCACATTGAGGATGACCTTTTACATTGTGTCCAGTAGACTGCTGAAGAACCTGTACATAAGAATCAGAACGAATATTTAAAAGGTAATCGGGAGTACAAGTACAGTCAACCTGTATATAAAGGCCACTCAAGGGAGAAAGTGGTCTTCATAGGCAGGTGGTCTTTATGTAAAGATTTCTGTAATACAATATACATGTATCTATAGCATTTCAAGTGTAACTAGATGGAATTCGACTGCGTGCAGTCGAAAATGATGCCTCCGTCATAGAGCAATTTTACAAACCGAAACGGAAGAAATTTTTCAAATTCAAGTTCAATTGTAATCCATTAACATGTTCTCAGAATATCGTGATTACAAGCAATTTCTCATATACATATATGACCCTTTGATCTTTGACCTCATGACCCTAAAATCTACTCAGTTCATTGGCTCTGCAAGATTTCCTGAGTTAAATAGTAATCCATCTGTCAGTTCTAATGAGAATATGTCCACAAGCTATTTTGGCATACATAATGAGCCCATGACCTTTGATCTTATGAACCATTCATTGGCTCTGCAAGATACATAAATGATCTAAGTTTGGCAGGAATCCATCAATCTGTTCTAATGATAATACGATCACAAGCTATTTTTGCATACATAATGAGCCGCATGACCTTGACCTTTACCTCATGACCCCAAAATCTAATCAGTTCATCAGCTCTGCAAGTAACATACATGACCTAAGTTTGGCAGGAATCCATCAATCGGTTCTTGAGATAAGGCGATCACGAGCTGTTTTGCATACACAATGTGCGCTGTGACCTTTGACCTCGTGACCCCAAAATCTAATCAGTTCATTGGCTTTGCAAGATACATACATGACCAAAGTTTGGCAGGAATCCATCAATCGGTTCTTCAGATAACGCGATCACAAGCTGTTTTTGCATACATAATGAGCCCTGTGACCTTTGACCTCGTGACCCCAAAATCTAATCAGTTCATCAGCTCTGCAAGATACATACATGACCAAAGTTTGGCAGGAATCCATCAATCGGTTCTTCAGATAACGCGATCACAAGCTGTTTTTGCATACATAATGAGCCCTGTGACCTTTGACCTCGTGACCCCAAAATCTAATCAGTTCATCAGCTCTGCAAGATACATACATGACCAAAGTTTGGCAGGAATCCATCAATCGGTTGTTCAGATAACGCGATCACAAGCTGTTTTTGCATACATAATGAGCCCTGTGACCTTTGACCTTTGACCTCGTGACCCAAAATGTAATCAGATTGTTTTCCTTATAGTGATACACACTATCACTAAGTTTAAAGTTTAAATCTCCAGTGGTTCTTGAGATATCATGATAACAATCTCAATGTATGGAATTTCATAAGTTGACCTCTGTGACCCTTGACCTTTGACATACGTGCTCCAAAATCTAATCAGATCGTCTTCCTATGGTGATACATACTATCCTTAAGTTTGAAGTTTAAATCTCGAATGGTTCTTGAGATATCGCGCTAACAAACTCAATACAAGGAATTTCATAAGTTGACCTCTGTGACCTGTGACCTTTGACCTACGTACTCCAAAATCTAATCAGATCGTCTTCCTATGGTGATAAATACTATTCCCGAGTCTTAAGTTTAAATCTTAAATGGTTCTTGAGATATTGTGATAACGGTCAAATGGGACGTACGGACGGACGGACGGACGTACGGACGGACAACCCGAAAACATGATGCCTCCGGCACCACCTTCGGTGGCGGAGGCATAACAAACAATGTGATCTTTATAAACAGGTGGTCACTAAAGCAGGTTTTACTGTATTGACAGATAATGAAAGGCAACCTAATTGGCAAAATGTATATGAGAATAAAAATGGTGAAGACAGATGGTGGAAAAGAACAAGGAAGGAATTGAGGGTGGTAGAGAGGGAAGGAAGAGAGGGAAAGGGAAAGAAAGAGGGCAAAAATCACAAAGGTGGGAGAAAGGAAAGAAGTGAAGGGAGAAAGGGAAGAAAAGAGAGAGAGAAAAGAGGAAGGAGGTAGAAGAGGAAGAGAAGGAGGAGGGGAGAGGGAGATGGAGGAAGAAGATACAAAGGAGAGAGATGCAAAATATAAGGGGAGGAGGGAAAGGAGTAGGAGGGAGGGAGGAACGGGGAGACATAGAAGGAAAAAGAGAGGGAGAGAGAAGGAGGAGACAACTTAAAGGATACACAAAAAGGAGCTAAAAATTATTTAACAAGATCTTCATGATTTCGGTATCAGTGAATATGATGGCTAGTGTGTTAAACACAAATAATGACAAAGTAAAGATAATTTAGCAGAGAATTGCCAAACCTGAGCGTTGGTCCGTACACTCCTCCACTTATCCAGTAACGGCATCTGACAGAACGGCGACATGAATACTGCCCTCACTGGGTGACCTGTCACTATTTTCCATGACCCTAGACTATCTAAATCATGTTTTCCTGGTGTAATCTGCAAAGTTTCAGAACAGGAATTTCATGACGTGTAGCTGTTAGGCAAATATTAGCAAAAAATTAAATAGCACATATTCATGTTGTCTTTCTTACCACACACACACAAAAAACACACACACACGTACATGTACACCCCCCCCCCACATACACTCACACAAAGAAAAAACTAGATGGAACTTCGAATGCGCGCAGTCGAAAAAGATGCCTCCGTCATAGAGCAAGTTTACAAACCAAAACAGAAGAAATTTTTCAAATTCAAGTTCAATTGTAATCCATTAACAGGTTCTCAGAATATGGTGATTACAAGCGATTTCTCATATACATATATGACCCTTTGACCTCATGACCCTAAAATCTACTCAGTTCATTGGCTCTGCAAGATGTCCTGAGTTAAATAGTTATCCATCTGTCAGTTCTAATGAGAATGCGTTCACAAGCTATTTTTGCATACATAATGAGCCCATGACATTTGACCTTTGACCTCATGACCCAAGAATCTACTCGGTTCATTGGCTCTGCAAAATACATACATGATCTAAGTTTGGCAGGAATCCATCAATCTGTTCTAATGATAATGCGATCACAAGCTATTTTTGCATACATAATGAGCCGCATGACCTTTGACCTTGACCTCATGACCCTCAAAATCTAATCAGTTCATCGGCTCTGCAAGTAACATACATGACCTAAGTTTGGCAGGAATCCATCAATCGGTTCTTGAGATAACGCGATCACGAGCTGTTTTTGCATACATAATGAGCCCTGTGACCTTTGACCTCATGACCCCAAAATCTAATCAGTTCATCGGCTCTGCAAGATACATACATGACCAAAGTTTGGCAGGAATCCATCAATCGGTTCTTCAGATAACGCGATCACAAGCTGTTTTTGCATACATAATGAGCCCTGTGACCTTTGACCTCGTGACCCCAAAATCTAATCAGTTCATCGGCTCTGCAAGATACATACATGACCAAAGTTTGGCAGGAATCCATCAATCGGTTCTTGAGATTAAAGCGATCACGAGCTGTTTTTGCATACATAATGAGCCATGTGACCTTTGACCTTTGACCTCGTGACCCCAAAATCTAATCAGTTCATCGGCTCTGCAAGTAACATACATGACCTAAGTTTGGCAGGAATCCATCAATCGGTTCTTGAGATAACGCGATCACGAGCTGTTTTTGCATACATAATGAGCTTGTGACCTTCGACCTTTGACCTCGTGACCCCAAAATCTAATCAGTTCATTGGCTCTGCAAGATACATACATAACAAAAGTTTGGCAGGAATCCATTGATCGGTTCTTCAGATAACGCGATCACGAGAACGGGACGTACGGACGGACGTACACTCGGACGGACGTACGGACTGACGGACGGACGGACAACCAGAAAACATAATGCCTCCGGCTACTTCGTAACGGAGGCATAAAAACTTGATCCTGAACTGCTTACAGGACAACTAAATCAATCCAAATAAATTTTCCACCATACTATACATACATTTAAATCTTCAACATGTAAAACACAGAATGGCTAACAAATGAAAGGGATGAAATCCTCTAAATGTTTCTGTATACTACACTTACCCATGGAATTTGTACAGTGAATATTTCAGATGACCTGCCCTCTGTAGTCTCATTTGTAGTTGACCTTTGACCCCCAACTGCACCATCCAGCACATGCTGTTTCTCACCACCAACATTTGGGTCTTCACTTAACTCCATCTTCGAATGAATACAGAGAGCACATACTGTTTTAGCAATTCGACTGTAGTCTGAATGACTGACCCTAACACTAGCATCTTCGGCAAGGTGTGACCAAGCACATTCTTGTAAGGAAGTAGTGCTTATAGTTGGAGTTGTTTCTGGAGAGCCTACATCCATTGCTGCAACGTCCCCCACGATCCCCGCTACACCAACACTTGCTTGCACCGATGACGTTTGCACTGGATTCAATGTCCTTTGTTCATGATCACAGACCTCCATTGCACTTTCATGCCTTCCAACATGGCCGCCATCCCCATGACAACGCACAGCAGAGCTTGGCTGGTCACAATGAATTGCTTGTATAGTTGGACCAGTGTTCTCTGGCCCTGGTCCTGATCCTAGTCCTAGACCATCTCCACCTCCTCCGAGTCTTGCATCGCCTGCATTGGTCTGGTGGGAGTCACCTCCTTCAAGTTCTGAAGAATCCAGTTGGTCGGAAACAGAGACTGAACTACGCATTTTCTTTGGACTGGACCCTCCTAATAAAAGAGAATAAAACAAAAGAAGCAATGTTTTCCAGACTTAATCAGCAAAACCCATTAAATGGAGGTGTTTGAAGTTTGGGATTGTTATTTTAATTACTACGATACATGTGTTGTAATTCATAGTTTCCCTACATTTCACAAGATTGAAGCAATTTTCAGAACACCAAAGATTTGTAAGTTGACAAAAATCAGTCACAGTACAGTGAGTTCAAGAAGGAGATTTTGAAATAAGAATTTGATGAAAATGACCAACTTTACTATTCAGAAGTGACAGATTGAGTGATAGACAAACTATAGACACATATTGGTGCCTTAAGGAATTAAAAAAAGAGATAAACCAAGGCAGATAATTCCCAAGTCACACCATGAAACTTGACTCCAAATATATATCACGAGAACAATACAGAAATTGAATAATCAGTTGATTGATTGATTATTTGAACTGATTTATTGATTAAAATAGCGGCCAGAGGGTGAAACAAATTAAATTTACAACCAACGAAATTTAAAAATACATCCGTATATAATACATTGAAAATTGGTTCAATAAAATACAGTAATAAGCACAGTAATATACAAAATATGAATGATATTGCACACAAAAAAAAATCAACAGGGAAATGATGGACAAGACGAAGCTTGAAATAAAAGAAGAGTAATAAAAATCATTTAAATCCCCACTGCATTGCTAATTAGCTACTTGCGCCCTCTTTATACCAAACAATGCCTAAGCGGTGACAGTTGGTCCCCCATGGTCCCCTTTTTCTTATGTTAATTCAGACTTGATTTGATGAGATAACCACCTGTCAGTGACCTTGCAGGGAGGTCTAACCCCTCCTGGCAGAACTAGTGCAATGGGGCTTTAAAGAAAAAACAATTTCAAATTTTATTTAGACAAGTATGAAAGTTAAAATAGTCAGGTGTTCACAGTTCAGATTCATTGGCAGTACATTTACATCAATCAGCTTTGGATGAAAGGTTTGGAGGACTTACTCTGACTATCTCCCCCTAGACCAGCCTTGTATCCTTGTTGCTGGAGGTCCCTAAGGATCGACTGGAGATGCTCCTTCCATGACCGATGCCCTACCTCCCCCCTATCATCAAGGCTGCCATGGAGACGGTGCCACATGTTCTTTTTAAACATCGAACAGGCCTGATCATGGCAGGGAGAAAATGAATATCAGAACAATATAATTTCAAGGCCGTAGGCACTTTACAGGTATAGACCCGTTTTGGAAACGCCCCCCTCTCAAAAAATGAAATGGAAGCTCTTATTACCAATCACGTAAAAGAATATGATTTGACTAATATGTGATGATACAAATTTTGCTGGGAAACCACCTACTAATTGATATATTTGGTAAATTATCGAATACACTTCAATATTGAACATTTGGGCATATATTTCTGTTTTTTGGCAAGTTTAGATTGAAGTAATATTGCCATCTAAACCTCTGAAGGCAATATTTAAACAGTATTGAATGGATATTTTGCAGCCAAAACCCTTGAACTGCAATTTTGCCACTTCCGGTCTATATCTTTAAGCTGCAAAATTTGAATATTTTCGAATTTTTAGATACAAACTAGCTTGTTCTTTCACTTCAAATTAAAAAAAAATTGTTACTCAGGGAATAATTTTCCTGGTATCGCATCGCAATTTGCTACGCATTTTTGCATGACTGCTATACAAAATATCTTTTGTGTAGCAGTTTTCTTCCATAATCAAAAAATTTGAGGAAAATTATTCCCTGTTACTTGTGAAGATAGATGCCGCGCGATGTTTGCTAGCAGAACAATGAAACAAAGTGACATAATTGGAAATTTGCCACACAAAAGAATGCTTGCGATACAAACTGTAGCTTTGATGGCAATGAAAGGGGGAAGTTAAAATTGACATTTATTTTTTATAAGCACACAACCCCAACAAACATTAGTTACACAAATATCCTTTGAATTTTAATGATATTCAAGTATGACCCCTATTACAGTGTATGTAGATCTTCTACTGGATCTAGCCTCACTAATACATGAATGCACATTTTAAATCGTTTTTTTTTTACCTTTGAGCCATAATTTGGCATGAGTTTCTGGTGTTTCCTTGCGACCCTCAGACGACATCTCTTGATGAACATCTCAACGCACTGCGCCCTCACCCTGTCGATGCGTTGCCGTGACGACGGGTCCATATTAGGGTAAAGCTGCAGATTCTCTTCGATGGCCGCCACCTGATAGTTGGTGAACTTCAGGCTGCATTTCTCCAGCTGGGTCACAAAGGACTCGGGAAGGTGGGCGGGGCTAAAGAGGGGTGTCTTTCCAACATCGGGTCCTGCAGCCGAGACAAGAGAATTGGGGCTAAAATGAATAATGATGGCATTTGATTTAAAATCATATCTTAGTCTTTTGGAGTATAGTGGCAAACTTCTAAGTAAATTCTCAAAATTTCTACTACAACTACTACTACTTCTACTACTACTACTACTACTACTACTACTACTACTACTACTATTATGACTGCATCCGACAAATACCTGTGAAGTATGGAGTAGCTCTCTTTGCTTTTCTGAGTGTAAACATCTGTTTTGTGGAGTATACAACAAAAAGTATTAAAAAACAGCAGGGCAGGCAGACAGGAAACAGATAGAAATGTATAACATGCCCTGGGACCGAGAAAGAGAGAGGGAAAAGAGGAGAGAGAGAAAGAGAGATAGAGAGAGAGAGAAAGAGAAAGAGGAGAAAGAGAGAGAGGGAGAAAGAGAGAGGGAGAAAGCGAAAGGGAGAAAGAGAGAGGGAGAAAGAAAGAGGGAGAAAGACAAAGAAAGAAGGAACTGGTATAGGAGAGAGAGATAGCAGAGAAAAAAAATGGGGGGGGGGGGGGGAGAAAAGGCTATGGTAACACAATATTTCTTGTGTTTCTTACCAAAGTGTTGTAGCAGTGTGTCCAGCTGTGGCTGCAAGTGATCTCTGCCGAGATATGATTTGCACATGACATACACCTCAGAATTACCTGCTTTACTACAGGCTGGCTTCAAAACGGTGACCTGAGAGAAAAAGATGGAGATTAACACAAAAAAAGAGAGACCGAAAGATGTAAATTAGATAAAAAGATGAAGTTGCAGTCTGTGCTCTTTAAAGCCCTTTTGCACTACTTATAGCTATTTGCACCCTGTATATAGCAAACAACGCCTAATCGGTGCCTGTTGGTCCCCCATCATCCTTTTTTTTTAATGTTAATTGAGAGCTGATTTGATGAGATAACCACCTGTCAGTGACCTTGCAGGGAGGTCTAATCCCCTCTGGCCAAACTAGTACAGGCGGGCTTTAATATTAGAGGTCTGTCTAGAGGTGTCATAGTCAAGGGGATAAATCAATGGACTATGAACCCTGTGGTACATGACTTGCATCTTTGTCATGGCAGGAAACTTCTTTGGCAAGACATTGATCAAAATGTGCGACTCTCAACCCCGGTGAGGTAAATATGTAATAATAATAATAATAATAGCTCGTTCTTATATAGCGCTTTTCAGGACCGGAGGCCCTCACAAAGCGCTTTACAGATAAGTATATTATTACCCCAGTCATTGGATTCAGGCTTACCCGCACACAATGTATGCACATTCTCCACTCCCTGGGGAGCATTCCAGCCAGGCGTCATTTTTACATGCGCACACTTGCTAATCTAACCACATTAGCTTTCGCATCCTACCGGGTACCCATTTAACACCTGGGTGGAGAGTGGTACCTGGTAGGAAGAAATTTCTTTCAGGTTTCCATACCTTTTTAGGGTAGCTCAGCTATTAAAAGCTGATATGGTAATATGATACCTTGTGAAGCGCAGGAGATAATACCTTTGTTTAATAGGATGACTCATTATCATCATTCACAATGAAACCCTGAGAAATCAACATGTATGGTTATGAAAACAATTATTGATCGAACACAAGGAGATATTTTACAAAATGATACATAAATGCATAACAGGTACATGTCGATACCTCTTTGAAAGCGATATTGAGTAGGTTCATAAGGCACGCTGTATTGGCATTGTACATGGTGAACATCTTGACGAGGAAAGCGCCCTCTGGTGCCAAGAGTTTGAGAGCTGTAAGGGACTGGCAGAAGACAAGCGGAAAGACTCGGTGCTCCTGGTGTTCAGGATCATCCTGACAGTTTACACTGCCATCGGCCGTCACCTAAGAGGGAGACAAACGAAAAAGAGGAATTGAATTAAATACATAGATTGAAGTTGGCCTTAGTTGCATTTACTCCAAATTTATTTCATCAAAGACATGGATATAGGGTTGGGTAAAGGGTTATGATCGAGTTTCCAGAGTTTAAGTGTGTGTGTATGTAATTTGGTTTTTACAGACATGTATCAATCAGATATTGTTACTTATGTCTTTGGAGCGACCTTTAATGTCATCATCCATAAGACTCAGTTTCAAACTGGGATCCACCTGAGCCACTTATAGGCAAAGAGAAAGAGCTGACCAAGTGAACGTACCGCTAGACCAACTCGCATCCCCTAGGTTAAGGGCTAGATTTAGGTTTAACGTTAGGTCCAATTTAAGAACGGGTTAGTGTACTATACTACCTTCAGAGTACCTGTCGCCGGTACTATTCTGGCACCATCTAATTCACAATTACACAAACCTCCCAGAGATCAGAGAGCAAGTAGTTTGGCTCAAAAGATGTAATTTGAAGAAACATCCCTCCTGCGGGTCAACATAAGACCTGTCTGCCATAAAGTTGGTTTTTCAAGGGGTTATCTTGTCATCTTGAAAGGACCGAGTTTGAACAGGCTTAGAAACTTTGATTATTTGCACAGCAGCCTCTAAGTGTCTATAAACAGAATCTAACTGAGCATCTCCTTGAACTTTCAATTGTTCCTGGAGACCCTGTAATTTCGACTCCACATTTGCCTTTGTGTTCTATGTTGAAGTATGCCTATTATGCGAAGTCAAGTCTTGTACGATTTCCTCTCATTGTCAGACTGAACATCCCTATCCTGCCTTTTGCTTAACGCCCTAACCACAAGGTGCACATGTTTCACTAACCGCCTCATCTACACTCATGCACACATACCTGACATTCCTTGCATGATAGAGGACATGCAGCTGAACGAGTCTCACTCTCTTCTTGTCTATCCACGACATATGAACGGTTCCTATCAGAAGAAACCCCTCCCACCTCTTTGCGTGAAGCTCTTTCACATCATCGCAGCTGAGTTTTCTACTGAACCAATGCCTGCTATCAGTGTCATTGATGCGTCTAGTTTTTTAAACCTTTTTTGCAGTTTCACAAGTCTATCAAAAGTCTTGTTTTTCACATATTGCATGAGAAGAGTCGAACATTTGTCCACCCTACGATTAGCAAAGCCTTTCATGTAGATGTACTTCGGTACTTTGTGAAATGCCTCTACATTGTGTTAATCCGAGAACCCTTTCTATAGCACACCGCCTATTGTTGCTTTCTCTCTGCATAGTCTCTGAAATACGCCCCAAACCGACTAGTAGCATCATCCAAATTCAGGTAATTTGTTACCTGCTCTAACAATTCACTATAGAGAACATTGATGGAGAAGCTCACCATAAACAGAGTTTAAATGAGAGATACACCCCTAAAGAACAATTCTCACAAATTCCTTGATCCGAGTAGTACTGTGATCTGCATAAGAAAAAGTGGTATTAATTAGATACTTACAAGATGAACGGTTCCATTCATCTCCTGCTGAATTAGTCTTTCCAGTCCAGCCAAATTGGCTGCACTCATCACATCGCCCGTGTTGTCATCTCCAAAATACCAGCAATCAGGAGTCTGGAGAATGAGTCTATCGTCCACTATGGTGCAATCGGCTGTGTTGGTCTCACAGTGCGGGTTTAGACTTGTTCCCAGCCACTTCCACTGAATAATCTCCTTGTCCTTGTGAGTTTTGATGTAGTGGTTGAGGCTAGAGATGAAAGCTCCTGGTGCCTCACATATATGAAGGGAGTGAAGAGTACCAGAGTTCAAGGCTGAATCCGGGATAAGATGTCTACAAAGCAGAATAGCAAAAAACAAAAAAAGGAAAAGATTGACAATCTTATAAATTGGTGAAGGTTTTTGGCTCTCATAGGAGGGTTCCTGTATTCAAAACTTGCTTGGACAAGGTATTTTATGTTGATTTGTCCCTCTCGACCCGGGGGTATTAAGTGGGAACCTGCCAATTATGTAACAATGCTGGTGTGAAACTGATTGCAAATTTTACAGAAAAAGCAGTGTCATTACTGAATCTATCCTGGGTATTGAAATAGGACCAAATTCAACCAGTCCACCTTTCATTCTTGAGTTTTGAAAAACAAAAACAAACATTAAATTTACGAGGGCAATTAATAATTTAGTTGTTGATTATACCTAAAAATATGATATCGTTTCTTAAACTCTCATATGACAAGAAAAAGTATGCTTGGTAGTCTTTTAAAGCCTATCTGCACGAGTTTGGCCAGGAGGAATTAGACCTCCCTGTGTGGTCACTGGCAGGTTGTTATCTCATCAAATCAGCTCTCAATTAACATAAGAAATAGGGGACCATGGGGGATTAATGGATACTGCTTAGGCATTGTTGGCTATATAGAGGGTGCAAGTAGCTAAAAGTAGTGCAGTCCCATTTTAAGAAGTGAATTGGTTTAAATACCTAGTAGCCAGTATCTCAAGAAACTTGCTCCATCATGCCTATGAGTACCAAGCTCAATATAAAACTGATTCTTAATTAAGCTCCACTATTTTTCTGTTGTTAATAATAATAATAATAATAGTTTGTCCTTATATAGCGCATTTCAGGACCGCAGGCCCTCTCAATGGGCTTTACAGATATATATTGTGCATTTCGCTTTGATTGGCAAAAGCTTACTGACAAATGGATATAATGAGCTAGATAGAGTGTGATTTAATAGTAGTCTTTTTAGAAGTGAATTGGTTCATACCTAGTAGCCAGTATCTCATGGAACTTGCTCCATGCCTGGGTACCAAGCTCAATATGAAATCGTTTCTTCAGCTCCGTGATCACGAGACCACCTCGGTGTGTGGATCCAGTATGGGTATGCCACTCCAGGATCTCCTTATCGCTAAGGCGTTCCTGGGTCAACCTCAACTTTGACCTCAGGTCGCTCAAACCTTCATTCCAGTCATCCTGGGTTTAAAAACAAAAAGAGCGTCATCGATTTTGATTCTCTTGAGGACAACAATTTTGTATTTTGTATTATTCAAATCTTTTAAAAAGAGCAAACAATGACAAAATGAAAGACAAAGAACAGACTTTATGATGATCTAATATAAATTAAATCTCATAATTCTTGTTATCAAGGAAATTGATTTCTTATTGACAAGTAAAATCGTTCCCCTCGTAAGAAAATCAACATTGTTTGTCATAATCAGGCCAATTAATCTTAACAGCTCTGTACAAATGTTTGAGGGGTATAACTCTGAGTCAAACTCTGCAAACAATTTAATAGTAGCCCTTTGTTTTTCTACTTCGTTAAAAAAGAATCTGCCTGGGAAACAAGGAATCAATTTTACCGGCGATGCAGATTCCGGGGAAAAGAATAAATTCTCTTTATTTGGCAGTGTCCATGGGGGTTCCGTCTTTTGAAAAGTGAATGCTTTGCTGAAGAGTGCATCGACCTCACTCTGCTCTGGGTTTGTTTTCTGATTACCCCTTCCACGACCTCTGTTGTTATGACGATAACCCTGGCCACGCCTGTTGTGATGGTGCTCTGGATGTTGCTGATGACTTCTTTCTCCTAACTGAAGTGGGTTGTGCTCGTTGCTAGACATCTTATATTAGAACATCAGATTCTGTTCAGAATTGAAAGACTATGTTTTAAAGCAGGCTTGGACAACATATTGAAAAATATAACAGCGCTTTCGTTAAATAGGAAACCATTAAATGATACGCAAATTAGCAGTTCATTGCGTCGCACGCATTACAAGAATATCGATCAACATGATTAATGATCTACAATAACAAAAATACAATTAATTGCAGAGAAATTCAAGTGAGGTACCATGTCACGAATCAAACTCCATGACAGTCTTATCTATCCACAACCAAGCAATAAGTTTAAAATAAATTTTCATTTTTCATAGACGAACTTAAAGCCCCACTGTACTATAGCTACTTATACCCTATATAGCAAACAATGCCTAATCGGTGCCTGTCGGCCCCCATTATGATCCTCTTTTTCTTTTGTTAATTGAGAGCTGATTTGATTCTAGGATAACCACCTGTCAATGACCTTGCAGGGAGGTCTAATCCCCACTGGCGAAACTAATCTAGTACAGATTAGGCTTGGGCGGTTCCCTTGTTGATGAGAACCGACTCCGGTTCCCACTCTCGGCCTCGGTTCCAAGTGGAATCGACTCCCGCTGGCTGCCATATACAGTACATGCTGTAAAGGCCACACACACACACACACACACCAGGGAGGTGTTTACACACTGTATGTTATGTACTGTGCATGTCGGCTCCACTCAGCAGTGGCACCGATAGCAACAGATGATTTTCTGAGATATTTTTTTGGAAAACTTTACTTTTAAAAATGAGTATCAAAAGTATGAATGTATGTGTGACTTGTGTGTGTAAATTGATGTTTTGTTTATATCTGTTTCGTCTCATGATATCTCTACAATTACATGCAAACAATATATAAAGAAGATCAAAGTGCAGACCTTCATAAACAGTTATGAAATGATTTATTTTACTACTTTCGATCAAATCGAGAAAAAAACATTACCACTGCTAATAAAGTAATTAATTATTTAATAACTCATGGCAACTTGGCAACAATGTAAACAAACAAAAACATGTTAGGTCTAATTTAAATTCTAAACTTCAACATAGAATGATGGAATAATCAACTCGTACTTACACTGCTAAAATGTAAGAAATGCAGAACAATTATTTCCAATATTACGGTAAACAATCCATTATGTAAAACTAAAGATTCTGATTCCCTGCCTAAAATAAATGGAATGTATCCGAAACATGCCTGGTCCGCTGGCTCTCCTCCCAGGGACCAACCTTTATCTGAGAGCTAAGTGTAAATAACTCATGCTCACATGGCCGCCCGCCCGCCCAATGCCACCCAAAAACTTTAATGACCCCAGCCCCAGCTCGTGGCACTCCATTCCCATGGTTACTACTAACCACGTGCTTTCTAAACAACAGATAACAGCGCTAGATCTTAGTTTCAGAATAACTAGTCTGCATTTTCAGCCACTATTAGAGATTGCGCTAATGCCACAGCGAGAGGGGACACTTGACTTGCCTGAATTATTCTTATTTGTTTAAATACCCCCAAAAAGAACACAAGACAAAGAGATGTAGATCTGCAAAACTTATTCTTGAGACGAAAATAATAACAGAAGGGGATGCTAGAGGGGGAGAGAAAGGGAGAAGGGGGAGATGTTGACCTGCCACATTTATTCTTGTAAGGAAAACAAAATAACTGAAGGAAACAAGATAAAGGGGGAGGGGGAATGTACATGTAAATTGTAGACCTGTCAAACTTATTTTTAAGAAGAATAAAACTTGATGAGGAGAATTCAAGGGAGAGAAAGGAGGAGGAAATTGTGAGTTGTGTGATTTAGTTTATTTGAGGAAGAAAACTAAACGTCTGATGTCTAGGGGAAGGGGAGACTAGGGATAGAGAGAGAGAGAGAGAGAGAGCAAACACAAAGTCACATAAATCAGTGTGCGCACGAGAGAAAACATGAATCAACTCCTTGATCACACGCTCCAAGAGGAGAGAAAATGGGGCCATTGTTCCAAGACTCTTGCGCAATTCACCAAAGGTCAAACGTTCAGCTGGGGGGGGGGGGGGGGGGGGGGGGGCAGTTACAGACAACATGCAGCAGTGATGCACAGTACTACGAAGGAGGTACACACACAAATGTGTGTATCAAAACAGCATGCTGCTAGTGCGCCCATCGCTCGCATGCATTCTGCTTTGACAGAGCTGATTTTGTTCATTCTCTGTGCTGTGGAATCGACACCAGTTCGTTCGGGCAATGTTCCTTCGTTCACTTTTGCAAAGTATCTCTTTGAATTTTGGTGCTGTGGAGTCGACTCCAGCGCTAAAGACTCGGTTCTTTTCTTGGAACCGAGTCTCCTTTTCTCGGAACCGACGTGCTCGAGTAATCGACTCTCTAGAGATTGGAGTCGACTCCTCGGTTCTGGATTTCAGAATCGGTTAGAGTCGGGTACTCGGCTCTCGCTCCCAAGCCTAGTACAGATGGGCTTTGAATTAAACTTTAAGTTGAAATTGAGATTAGTTGAGACTTGAGTCTTGAGATTACTCATCATGATCATAATACGACAGGTTTGGAGTCGCGACAGATGGTTTTGTGAAACAGTTTGTCACTGAGCGGACAGGTCAAACAGCAGCGTTGAAAATGAAATGTTGTTGATTTTGTAGTTGTACTTATGATGGTTTCATGAACGATAATAATTGATTTCTTAACTGAAATTTTAAAAGGAACATGTTGATTGTTATAATAGTTTTAGTAAAATTTAAAGAAATAAATAACACCCATTCAATATCATCACATTCATGGCAGTTACTTCACATCTATTTCTCCCAGGCATTGGTAATAATTATACAAATCATTGCATTGATTTATATGTTTTCCAGAGCCACAGCCACAGCCAGGCGCGGATCCAGGGGGGGGGGGCGAGCGGGCCTTGGCCCCCCCCCCCCCCCCCCCCCCCGCAAAAAAAAAAAAAAAAAAAAAAAAAGAGAGAAGAAGGAAAAGAAGGGAGAAAGGGAAAAAGGAGAAAAAGGGAAAGAAAGGAGAGGAAGAAGAAAAGTAAAGGGGGAAGAAGGAGATCGGGGGGGGGGGGGGGGGGGCCGAAAGGGCATTGCCTCCCAGGCTGTTAACCCCCCCCCCCCCCCAATCAAAAAAAAATAAGAGAGAAGGAAGGAAAGAGAAAGAAAAACAAGGAAAAGAGGAGATACTGGCGTACTGATAGAGGGGGGGGGGGGGGGGGGCTTGGGGGAAATCAAATTCAAACGTGGTTGATTTCTGATTCCACAACGGTGTATTACAAATAATGCTGAAATGACATAATTTCCGAAATTTTTCCTCACTTTTTAGTAAATTATACGTTTGTATGTGTTTGTTGGAAAATAAAAAAATTCCTAAATTTACAACCAGGCAAAAAATATGATTCTTGAGATTCCTACATTTCAGGGCCCGAGGTACGGCGGGGATCGAGAGCTTCGAGGCATCAAAATATGCTTATCTGACCGTGATTAAATGCCTAAAACCCCTAAGCTTCAGGGGGGTTTGCCCCCTGGATTCCATCTAGGGCCCTACGGCGGGCCCTTAGATGATCATCTGACGGTAATTTAATGCCTAAAACCCCTGATTTTTTGGGCTCCGCCCCCTGGACCCCACGCCAAATAGTGACTTGCCAGTGTCACAAAATAATAAGGTATACACAAAAATATCATTAAACGCCTAAAACCCCTGAGCTTCCGGGGCTGGCTCCGCCGCCTCGACCCCACCTCTTTGAAATTCAGACAAGGATTAAAGAGTATAGAGAACGGTACAACGCATTGTTTTCTTTCTCTAATAATAAAACGTCAAAGCCTCGCGCAGGAGGGGAGGAGGGGGGGGGGGGGACTGAATTGAGACGAGGATTCAGAGGCGAGAACGGTAATACGAATCTTTAATTATTTGATGAAACGTAAAAGCTTATGCACTTCGCGCGGGATGGAGGGGGAACTAAATTCCGATGAGGATTATTTTTGAGAACAGTACAATGAATCGTCTTCTTCTCTAATGATTAAATGAAACGTAAAAGCTTCCGCGCTCCGCACGGGAGGGGGGGGGAACTGAATTCAGACGAGGATTAAGAGTCGAGAACTGTACAACAAATCGTCTTCTTTCTCTAATGATTTAATGAAACGTAGAAGCTTCCGTGCTTCGCGCAGGAGGGGGAGGGGAGGAACTGAATTTATACAAGGATTAAGAGTCGAGAACTGTACAACGAATCGTCTTCTTCTCTAATGATTAAATGAAGATTAAAAGCTTCCGCGCTTCGCCTTCGTACAACGAATCGTCTTCTTCTCTAATGATTAAATGAAGATTAAAAGCTTCCGCGCTTCGCGCAGGAGGGGGGGGGGAACTGAAATCAGACGAGGATAAAGGGTCGAGAACGGTACAACGAATCGTCTTCTTTCTAATCTTTCTAAAATAGTTTAATAAAACGTCAACGCTTCCGCGCTTCGCGCAGGAGGGGAGGGGGGGAGCTGAATTTAGACAAGGATTAAGAGTCGAGAACTGTACAACGAATCGTCTTCTTTCTCTAATAATTTAATAAATCGTAAAATTTTCCGCGCTTCGCGCGGGAGGGAAAAACTAAATTCAAACGAGAATTATTTTCGAGAACGGTACAACGAATCGTCTTCTTCCTTTAATAGTTTAATAAAACGTCAAAGCTTCCGCGCTTCGCGCAGGAGGGGGAGGGGGAGCTGAATTTAGACAAGGATTAAGAGTCGAGAACTTTACAACGAATCGTCTTTTTCTCTAATAATTTAATAAATCGTAAAATGTTCCGCGCTTCGCGCGGGAGGAGAAAAACTAAATTCAGATGAGAATTATTTTTGAGAACGGTACAACGAATCATCTTCTTTCTCTAATAATATAATGAAACGTCAAAGCCTGGGAGGGGGAAACTCGCCCCCCCCCCCCCCCCCCGCAATACGTCACTGTTGGTCACCATAACGTACCAATATTTGGCTCTCATAATTTCAAATTTGGGCCCCCCCCCCCCTAAGAAATCCTGGATCCGCACCTGGCCACAGCCACAGGATATCGTTTGGACTTGAGTTTGATCATATCGTGTTGATCATCGTAATTGCAATGCCAAATGCACTGGCGCTGGCAATGCAGCACAGCTGCATGCACTGCACTTGTCTTGTAATATGCCATGCGAGATCAGATCCTCACCTATAATTTAGTATACAACACGGCACCTTGACTTTGCATCCTTTTCCATCAACTAGAGAGTTTGAGTTCAATTTCAGCAGTATCAAGTTCGGCAGGCCCTCAGCTTATCTCATCCCTCCGAGTACGAGTTATGTCGAGGCTAGTAACTTCTTGGTCGAGGATAGGAAGGGGATTTCCCTCCATGCACGCAAATCTAGACGACGCATGCAGTAGATTTGTTTTAACGCAGAGGGCTCACTAGCAGTATTGCATTATTGTGTGCATGTGAGCTGGGGCCGGTGTAGGTCATCGTTCCCAAATTGTAAAACCATTGAGACGAATATACTCGTATCGTGCTCATGAAAGTTATGTAATTAGTATTCATTTATGTACCGACAATACATTTATCTGATACACAGGTTCTTCTCAAGAGGGCAAACAAAAGGTATTCATGAAGCACCTCCATCACTTCGACAGTGATTATTCTAAAATGCACAAGTGCATGGGACGTATCCATAGTGTAAAAGATCTGTGGCTTATTGATGACCAACAAAGCGTCCGACGTGTCTAACTGGTGACACACATATTATAGGCAAGTCATAAAACACAGTCATTTCTGCATAAATTTGTTATACGTTTATGATTTCTGGGACTGAAATTGATAATCTGTTTGAGCTTATTAATTTCTTCCCCACCCCACGTCGACTTAATTTCGAACCCGGGTGAACGAGTAGAAATCCCACACTGTATTTCCACCCCAACCACTCTGAACATGAGATGACAAAGAAATTATTCTACAGGGGCATATATAAGCGTAACAATCCATTAGCAAAGGTTAACAAATTACCGATGTTACATGCAATATCACGGAATAATACATGCATTAGGATCGAGGATTCGTCTCTCTACAGCGACAAGTTAAGCCCCATTGGTGAAAATCTTTGCCTGCATGGGCAGTATACAGGCAATATTTAATTATTTTGTTTTCTTCGTAGGCACTATTCCATGAATGCTTGAATGTATAAAGAAAAAGAATAGATACAAAAATGGGCGAGGATTCGTTGGTTAATCATTTTGTCCGATACAGAAAAGTGCCCCTATAACATGGACTTTGCCTTTTGCCACAAGCCTAAATTAATTTGCATTGGCGAAGTGGCATATTTAGGAAATTACTAACACAATTAAGAATAGGTCTTATTTTCCCTGAGGATACTTCTTTTCTCGTTTAGATTGATATCTTGTCAGCAGACGTTGGTCCGGGGCTCGGATTCGAACCCTCAAACCTTGGATGTTGTCCTAGGGGGTATTTGTCCTAGAGGGTGGTTACCCTAGGGGCGGTTATCCTAGGGGTGGTTGTCAAGGGGGTAGGTGTCCTAGAACCGCTATTAATGTACACAAAGTGACAGTTTCCGCTTTGGGGGGGGGGGGGGGTTAAGTTTGTTTTATTTTTATTTTTCATCTTCCTTCTGTCCGTCGGTCTCTTCTATGAAGAAAAAACACATACACCAACAGCAGAAGGATTCACAGAGCATCATTTGGGGCGCATTGTCTACCGGGGTCGCCCATATTTACAGAACTTTAAGCTATGCTTACCTGAATCCATGGACCCAGCCTACTTCTGCTACCCATTGAACGTCTCCTCTCTCTCTCTCTTCTTCTCTCTCTCTCTCTCTCTCTCTCTCTCCCTCTCTCTCTCTCTCTCTCCCTCTCTCTCTCTGTCCCGGCCCCTACATATTACATTGTGCTCTGATTGATTGACGTTGCTACTTGTTAAAAACATCGCACGATATTTAAAACGATATTATCATTAACCGCATGGTTGATCATGTCACAGATCTTTTGAAAAGTGAGTGACATTATGCGGAATGTAAATTCACGCTCCCCCCCCCCCCCCACTCTTTTGAACCGAACAATCCTTTACAAATTATGTTTATTTGCTCGTGCAAGTAAATTCTTATCGAACGGAAACATGATCCTCATTGTACGTGTATAATAATTGTCTGTTACACCAGGGACTTGGGATACAACTAACAACTAACAAGTCCCTGGTTACACATATCTTATAACACCCACGCCTTCAGAGACAAAAAGGCATTTACTGTAAGAGAAAATATATGAATCTAATGCTTTACTGGCTCCAACCAGATGTATCGTTTAAAAATTCAATTCATCATGGCGCCATATAAACAGGCACGTAGCCACGGGGGGAGGCACGTGTCCCCCTAAAATGTCCAAGATCGGTTGAACTTTTTTAGACCCCTCTTTTTACCTCGATCGATTACATGTATGTACACAGGGGCGGCGATTTCTTTTCATGACCGGGGGGGGGGGGGGGGAAGACGAAATGCGAGGAAAAATTTGTATTCCATTGGTATCACCAGTGGCATAATGAGCAAAATACTTTTTTTTTGGAGGGGGGGGGGGGGGCAGAAGACAAAAATCCGCGTCACCACCACTCTTACGCGTTACATGCAGGTCCCGCGAAACGTTTTTTCAAAGTGGGGGGGGGGGGGGGGCTAAAGTATTTACGATCAGGTAGGGTGTAGCGTAAATTGGCGTGGGATCTAGGGGCAAAAGCCCAGGCGGAGGTCAAGGGCGGAGCCCCCGGAAGCTCAGGGGTTTTAGGCATTTAATTACGTTCAGATGAGCATATTTTTGACACCTAATTAGTGAAACTGGAAGGTCATTAATTGTGGGGTTCAGTCGGCTGAGCCTCATGAATCTAATGGGCTTTAGGCATTAAATTACGGTCAGATGAGCATTCAGGGACCCACCCTGAGGCCCTTGGTGGGGTCCAGAGCCCCCGGAAGCTGGGGGTTTTGGGCAGTTAATTACAGTCAGATGAACATATTTTGATACCTTATTTGTGACACTGGAAGGACAATAATTGGCGTGGGATCCAGGGTGCGGAGCCCCAAAAATTTCAGGGGTTTAGGCATTAAATTACGGTCAGATGAGCATCCAGGGTCCCGTCTATGGCCACTGCAGGGGACAAAGCCTCCGCAAGCTCAGATTTTTTAAGGCCTTTAATAGGTCGGATGAGCATATTTTGAAACCTTATTTGTGACACTGGCAGGCCACTGTTCTTTCTTTCTTTCTTTCTATTTATCTTTGGAGGGGGAGGGGGGCTCGAGCCCCCGAGCCCTGCCGCTCCGTGGGCCCCGACATGTAGGCTTCTTAATAAGCATATGTTTTGCCTGACTGTAAATTTGGGAATTTTTCGTTGTCCAACAAACCCAACAAAAACGTATAATTTACACAAAAGTGAGGAAACATCACGAAAAATCATGTCATTTCAGCAACATTTGTAAATCACGGGTATCGAATTAGAAATAAAACAAGTTTGAGTTTTATTCGAGGGAGGCAAATGCCCCCTCCCCATCAGTACGCTAGTGGGTATCACGGTGATACCAACGGAATACAGATTTTCTACAATATTTACTTGTACATTCTAAAGGATATTATGCGAAGGTCGCGTAGCGACTGAGCTAGAAGATTTTTGCATTTTTATAAGTCTAAACGCTGCACTCTTGGGCCCTCCAGAGCCTAAAGTGTGTTGCAGTCTTTAGTTAGTATTCGCAATACATTTTCTTTATGCACTTTTTCAAATTTAAGGGGGGGGGGACGATCCCCCCTAAAAAATTGAGGGGGGGGGGACGTGTCCCCCCGTCCCCCCGGGATCGCCGCCCCTGTATGTATGATATAACTGTATGTCACCAGCATTAAGATGATATTTAATACCATGATGTCAGACGATATCTCGAAAAGGAAGAGTATAGATTGAGTATCATATAGGTCCTATTATTGATCCATGACGGAGCCAAATTCGAAGGCTGTGGGATTTGCCGGCAATGCCAACATAGACGTCATTTTGTATTTGTCCGTCTGTTGTCTGTTAAGGCATTGTTTCACGAAATCGTCATAAGTACAAGTTCACCGATATCCCAGTGAAACGATTGTTATTTTTAATATACGCGTTTCATTGGGATGTCAGCGAACTTGATATTATGACGGTTACGTGATGATAAGTGTACACTTGACAATTTTGTCTCACAAAAATGTCGATCAACATCATTCGGAGCACACATAATAGGTAACATTCGAAGTCTTTAAGACAGATCAACCACCGTACTATTAATTCATGCTTTTGTTATGTGCCATTTTGATTTACGTCATATTTTGCTTTCTGGTCTCCCTTCTTCACAAATTCAAAGACTACAACCTAATCATCCAGAGCTTCAAGAGAATATTCGGATAATAGAGTTACATGGACCATGTCAGCTTACCACGTGAATAACTGAATAGAACACCATCAAAATACAATTATTTTTTAACTGGGGTAAACTGGGAACGCCTAGTCAGAATAAGAACATAAACTAATGAATACCTTGTGCTTGCGGTGAGGAGAGCAAACAACAATACGTCGCGAGAGTCATGGATTTGGCAAGTTTGAACTGTTTGAACTGAAATAAATATCAATTACTAGCAGCTGTATTAATATATATATGAATATATATATGCCAATATATTTTGGAGTGCTGCTGATCTCTTTCAGAACAGGGTTTTATTTGTTTAGGATTAAGCGATCTTTGTTTTCCCTTTACATCGGCAACTGTTCGAGTTTTTATGGATGATTATTGAATGTTAGATTTTGCATGGTGGTTTATGGTTTCATCATGTTGAAAGTCCTGGAAAAGAATATTGGGTTTGATAGGGAATAGAAAAGAAGAAAGAGAGAGAGAGAGAGAGAGGGGGAGGGGGGAGAGGGGGGGGGGGGGGCGTGGGTATTCTTTTGGTTCCTCCTACTACACGCGACACTGCCATTGAATCCATGCATTTATTTTGTTTTTGAAAAGAAAAATGATAATAGCATGAAGAAAAAATGCAGGACAGAAAAAGAATGAAATGTAGAATGTAGAGTCGGCTATTAAACTGTTCTTGGGGACAAGGGGATGCATCTCTTCGGAAAATGTCTAACATTTTCAAAATATTAGTCAGCCCACCCCCCCCCCCCCCCTTTCCCCTCACCACAGGGAATGTTATGTCATAAATTTTAAAATGGAAAGGAAAACATATATGAAGATATCAAATTAGGTTAAGAAGGACCTAATATAACAATATACATATGTTCAAGGTTATATTATGTGTTTACAAAGTCACTGTGTGCGTGTGCTTCAGTGTATGTTCGCGTGCCTGGGCAATGTCGGTGCCTGGTAAAGACCACCTCCTACACGCCCCCTTTCCCCCTCGTCATTAGGGACTTTTAGATTTGCGTGGACTGATACGTAAGACGTCCATTCAAGGCAGTGCATTAAAAGGACGTCGATCGTAGCAATCCCCATTGTCTTCGTGCGAATCTAAAAGTCCCTAATATGAATAGTGCGGGCACATACGAAAGGGGAGGGATTAACGCCAATTATGGAACACTCTACAAACTTCAGCGCGATACAAATTAGGGTTGGAGCTAGCACTGAATTCGAAAGCTCATTTAAGGTTTGTGCTGTACAGGATCTAGCGGGATTTCACTTAATCTACATGCTGACTCTGGTTTTAGAATTTTTGGGGTACTTGTTAAATTTCCATCATCAGTGCATGCGAGGAAAGCTTTGGACGTGCCTTTACCGTGGGAAGCATTGTTTTGGAGGCATCCTCTTAAAGTAGGAATTGGTAAGCATCACAATAATTAAAATAATGATAATGACGATGATGTTACTATCATTATTACTACTATAGTCAGACCTGTCTGTAAAGATAAATACTACTACTACTAATACAATATTGATAATTATATTAGATATGTTAATAATTGTACTACTACTACTACTTATAGTAACAATGTTGATGATATAAATAAATTAATAATACTTTTAACGATAGGTATTTTTATAGTGCGCATTTTTGACAATTTGTTTTGTTATACTACTACTACTACTACTACTACTACTATTCGTTGTTTTACTACTACTACTACTACTACTACTTCTGCTACCATTTCTCCTACTACTATTACTGCTACTTCTACTACTACTACTACTACTACTACTACTACTACTACTTCTACGTACTTCTGAAACTTGCTGTACTTATTCAAGCTTTGTTCTCAAATGTACTTACTGCTTATTACATGGAAATCATTGTGTATATTTTTAAAAGATTCTCATTTACTTTTTAGCTTTTAGTCTCATTTATATATATGAATACAAAAGAAACAAATGAAAATAAAGGATATTTTTCTTCTTAGAACTAATTTAAAGATGTTAAGTGATTGTAAGAGACGATTCTGGAATAAAAGTATAGAGATCAGAGATTAAAACAACAGGACATTTCAAGCGGTATTTTAAGAGAAGAAAAAATAAGGCGAGTCAAAAGAAAAAAATAAAGATAAACATGGAATTTTGTTAAAAATAAAGACGGTATAGAGAAACTAGAGGGAGAGAGAGAGAGAGAGATGGCGAGGGTAAAGAACTAATATTAATTTTTTCCTTCATTTTCTGTTATTTAAAGAAAGTAAGAGAGAGACGATACAAATACGGGGTTAATAGGATAGAACAACCGCGAACTGGAGAAAGGGAGAGAGAGGTGAGAGAGCAAAAGAAAGACCAATTCTTATTTAATAATTTCGGTACAGAATATTGTACAGGCTGGTAGCAGGCAGCGAGAGTTTGAACGACCGATAAGATAGATAGTGGTGGTTATTTTACATGAAAGATAAGAAAGCAATGAATGCTTGTTAGTAAGCAACCAGAAGACCGACGGATTTAGGTCCTCTCCGAGGGACCTGGTAATGAGGATTAATGCCTTACCAAAGGGCACTAGCGCATTGCCTTGGTTTCGAACCCGGGTCACCGGATTACGAGACCACTGCTCTACCAACTGAGCTATCGCGCCTCCTAAGAGTGGCAATGACATAATACAAATGATTTTGCAGATAATTAACAAATTAAAAAGTAACATTTAAGCCCACGTCTGTAAAGATATTAAAACAAAAAGAGGAAGGAAAACACATTATGTTTCTGGATTTCTTATTTTGGATTATAGGACAATTACCCCCTGAGGCCCCCCTCCGTTTCGAAGACAATTCTCCGCAGGAATATTACCCCCATGAACAATTACACCCACTCGAACATTACCCCCTCGGACAATCACACCCCTCCCCGAGGACAAATACCCGGCGAGGAAAATTACCCCCCCCCCCCCTCAAAAAATTATTTTCTTGAACATCACCTCACGATGATACAGCTCCGAAACTGGGTTTTTTCTGAGCGTTCTGAGTCGTCATTTTTTAAGCTAGATTCCAGAATTATTGATGATTTCTAAGAAAATGCATTGTCATGTTTGGAATCTCCGTCAAAAATGATTCTACATGTCTTTTTTCCATTTTTTTTCAGCCCGTTTTGCTTACAGTGTCCCTTTAACTGTCTCATGCAAATGCCTTTGTGTAGAAAATGAAAGGGGTAAAAGTGGGTCAGATCAAAGTGTGTCAGGTAGGTCAGAAAGAAGTGATAAAAATGGAAAACCCATCATTATATAGATAAGTATTTGATTTCACTCTGTCTTTTTTTTAAATTACAATTGCAACACCTCGTGCGTTGTTTATGCCATGATTAAAGAATATCGTACTTTTCTATTCATTTCGTTTTATGTGCTCTATGTCTTTTCCCAGGAATCGTGTGATTCGTGCTTTTGCATCGCAAAGGTTTGGTTCGCTGTAACTCCGCGATCGAAACTCAGACAAAATCTGAACTAGCTCAGCATTTTTCTTTGCTTGCTGTTTGGGACCATCTGCTTTCTTGTCGCAGATCTCCCTCCCCTTGCATATAGTGTCAGTGAGGGCACTTTCTGTACAAGAAAAGAGGCATTTACAAAGGAAAATATAAATTTAAGTGACATTTTATTTTTCTCGACATTGGAATAAAGTCCTAGATTGTCAAAATGATGATTACACTATCAAGAATGATTTCAATATTTTTTCTCTCTTTTCATGGTCAAATATATTGCTTAAACATCTTATTTTGCATTTTAGTGTAATGGCTTGAATATTCATTATATAGAGGGAGGAAACGAAATACCAAAGGGTTTTAAGGACAATCTAATAATGAAATTCTGGAAAGGCCTTTAATGAGTAACCCCATTATATCAACTATGACTCCGAGCGAGCGTAGCGAGCTAATCTTCGGGGGGGAAAAAATCGCTTTGAATGGAAAACAGGGATCATATCAGAAGGAAAAAGGGTACTTAATATGTCGGGAACAGGTCACTGCTCGCACCTGAAAAGAGGCACTCATAACAGAACGAAGCACTCATTTATAACATTGGAACAGGGGCGCTTATTTAAAGAAAAGGGACTTTTGTTGAGGGTAAAGGGCCACCTATCAGATTTTGATAAGAGCATTTATTCATGGTGAAAAATGAAATTTATGAGAAGGAGAAGGGGCGTTTATCAGAAGGGAAAAGGGCAATGAATTGAAAGGAAACTGAGCAGCTATCAGATTTGATATGGGAATTTATCATAAGTGAAAGGGGCATTCATGAGAAGGAGAATTGACTCTTATTAAAGCCCCACTGCACTATTTATAACTACTTGCTCCCTAATCGGTGCCTGTTGGTCCCTCATCATCCTGTTTTTCTTATGTTAATTGAGAGCTGATTTGATGAGATAACCATCTGCCAGTGACCTTGCAGGGAGGTCTACTCCCCTGGCCAAACTAGTACACGCGGGCTTTAAGAGAAATGGTGTTATTTATATTATGTGTATACAAAGTCACTGTGTGCATGTGGGTGTGTGTGTGTGCGTGTGTGTGTGTGTGTGCTTCAGTGTATGTTCGTGCGAGCAATGTCGGTGCCTGATAAACTTACCAAGAAAAAAGGGAACGCATCGAAATAAAACGGGCACTTATCAAAAGTGAAAAGGGGCACTTATTAAAAGGGGAAGGGGCACTTCATACAAAGGAAAATTGGCACTAGTCAGAGTAAAAGGGGCTACTTTACTATGTAAAAAAGGGTCAATTTAAGGGTTCTTATAGCGCCGCGTCTTTATAGTATGTATGTATACTGTACATTGACGCGTGTGGTGTGAGCGCTAAAGTAAGGCAATGAAACTCGGATTTAATAGTCAATGGTAATGACACGACACAATTTGTAATAAAATCAAGTTCCAAGGATCTAGGATATGTGATTTATATATCAAATTATGCTTTTTTTTAAATTCATTCACTGATTATTATGCATCATTTGTTAATTTTCCACGTCAACATTTATAAATTTTACACAAAGGAGGGTATAACATTAAAAATCCCTCGCATTCATAGATAATCGTTGTTGTTGTTTTAATACGCCGCTTTCATTTGTAATTATTTACCCAAAAAAAGACACTGGTAGAAATCAGGGAGTTGGAAGGATTTTCCTGTGGAAACACAGCGAAACAGATATACATACACTTAAAGTAGTCTTGTAATGATTAAATACTGTAGCTGAAACAAAAACAAGTCTGAGATCCTACTCTACAATTCTACTAATGGCGATCATTTCAAACTTACTATCTTCAAAAAGTCTTACCTGCTCACAAACTCATGTCCATCATCAAAACCTAAGTCCATAACATTAGGGATATTTAGATTGAGTGGACGAGAACGGCGTGAACGTCCACTGGTCGTGCGTGTCCATGGGAAGCCGTTTTAACATATATTCCTAAAAATTAGATTCCTGATATAAAGAAATGATATTCTGTAAAACAATGGTAACTCTTGATATCAAGAAATGATTTTCTATTGTATAGCAATGGTAATTCTTGTTATCAAGATATATGAGTAAATGTTAAAACGACTTAAAGGTATTACAAAGTTTTAGTATGGGGTCATGAATTTGGTTCAAATGAACACATTGGAAGCATATGCGTTCATACAATATTAATTGATCGTTGTCGTAGTTGAAATCGAGTCTAAAGTTATGAAATTGTAAATAATAAACTCTTTATGTTGTATAGCTCCCTCTCAAGGTCAAGATATTAATTTAGCTATGAAACAATGTTTCTTGACTAAAATCGACAGATTAGCTATTCCCGTTTAGATATTATATATCACAACTACATATTCTGAGATTTTCATGGTCGCAGTTACCATTGTACGGCCGTAGGCGCTATTTGAAATTTCACAAAATTTACCGGGAGCACCGGTAAAATTTTATATTTAATTTTTCTCGAAAGCAGAAGTGTTTTAGGGGCTAATTTTTGTAGTGCTTATAATACATCCACAGGGGCATTCAAATATATCAAAATTGTAAAGAATCACTACCCACCCAATTTTCAAAATTTCCCAAAACGTTGTATTACCTTTAATATAGACACGCATGATCAATGGACGTTCACGCCGATATCGTCCACTCAATCTAAAAGTCCCTTTTGAACAAAAACGAGTTGACCTTGTTCATTTTATATACAAGGAAAGTCCAATCATAAGGTTCCGAGATCACTTTGAGCAACAGTTTTAGCTGCGTGTCCCTCAAAGCAGTTAATATTTGAACATCCAGACAGTGTGTGTCTGGATAGTTTATGTATCCGGGCAGTTGATTTAAAACAGCAATTTGAAGAGTTTACAAGCAATATTTCTTAAATCTTCTACGACTTATGTTTGAAAATATTATGAAGGACAAATATCATGAAGGCTAGTGCTATTTTATGAGAACTTTCGGTAAAATCCGAAGGCAAAAGAGAGGTCTTTATGTACGTTAGGTGACCGGACACTTGTTATTTGGTTATATACCCCTATTTTGTATGGTTCAAGGCATGGGCACACAGAAGATTTTTTTTCTCTCTAGGGGACCGGGGGGAAATTCAATGAATTATTGAAAATTTATTGCATTTTTTATTTTTTATTTGTGGGAACTACCCCCTACCCTAGCCCCCGCTGCGTACATGCAGTCATGGTTCAGTGGCAAAGCAATGGCCTCGTAATTGTGAGGCCCCAGGATCAAAACCGTGTCGATATGTCATATTAGTGCCCTTTTATGGGGCATTAGTCCTCATTATTGTCATTTATGACTTAAGGGCGTAGGTCCCCTAGTTGATAAGCATATTAGCATACACATGCTTTAGCAGTCACGCAAAACAAACACTGGCAAATTATTATTCAATAAAATCTGAGAATGTATACTAGTATTTGGTCCATTAGGAATA
Source organism: Strongylocentrotus purpuratus (assembly GCF_000002235.5). Lineage (NCBI taxonomy): Eukaryota > Metazoa > Echinodermata > Echinoidea > Camarodonta > Strongylocentrotidae > Strongylocentrotus > Strongylocentrotus purpuratus. Next base: position 26,820,749 of record NW_022145603.1, on the reverse strand, counting down.
AATCAGCCAATTGTTTACGGAATTTTGTAACAAAATTGACACACCTTTTTGCCGAAAAAAATATATACCCACAAACAATATGTTTTTTTTCTATTGATGATTGATGAGCATGGGTGGATCTTAAAGAAAGTTAACAGTAATCTGAATTAACTCCTGTATTTTGATGGAACAGTGCAATTGAAAATGGTATTTCGGACGTACAGTAACATTTTCCGTAAACAATGTGAACCCTCATTTAACCCACCAGAACAATAAATTAATGAGATTGTTTATGGTTTGAATAAGCTTATTAGTTACTCCAAGTCATTAAATTAAAAGAAAATATAATTTTATTGTAGTAGCGCTTATATTAGATATATACTCAAAATTTGAAAAAGTTGTCTCATTTTCCGTAAACAATGTTGTAACGTCCGAAACAACTTTCAATTTGAAGTAGCAGAAAATATATGAACTGCAGGACCTATCTTTCATAATTTTTTTAAAACATTTCATGGCGCCTACCCACCCCAAAAAAAAAAATTGCAATACATCATTACAATACTATTTTATAGTTAAAACCATTTTTCCGTTAACAGTTGTAACGTCCGAAACAAAAAATACCAAATAAATGATGATAATCCATATTTGAGGGTATCTGGAGTAAATAAATCATTATGAAATAAGTTATTATAAGTCTTAACACAAGTCAAAACACAAATCAGGTCTTTCAAATCCAATAATTTTGTGTAAGCTCAAGAAAAGTGTTTCGGACGTTACACTATTTGATTGTTAACACAAAGTTTGCAAATTTCAACTAATTTTCGATCATATGTGCAAGTTACGATTTCACAATGCACATTCCGGTTAAAAACACTATTTTGATAATTTCATTTAGATCTAAATATACAAATATGAAGAAATATGATTTAAAAAAAAAATCAAATTTCCGTAAAATATCTGAATTTTCTGCAAAATTGACTTATAAAACATAAAATATTGAAGCCACACATAGTGATGCAAGGCATGGCTGGCTGCTTTAGTATATCCTTAATTGTAATTTATCAGAAAAAATCTCAATTAAAGTGACTCATACAAAATATTCAGCCATTTTAACAGCACTTTCTGGTATGCTGTTAGCACGTTTCGGATGTTACATTAAACTGTTAACAGACATTTCATAATTTAATTAGTTCAAATGAGGGGCAAAGATAGATGCGAGAATAGCAAATTTCAATTTTTCAACCTCACCTCTTGCTATTTACATTGCTGCTTGTTTGCAAATCATCAGGTTTTCATTTTTACAGAGGTTGTTCCAAATTATGTCATATAACCAAAGATTGTATGGTCCATCTAAACTATTTCGTAGGTTACAAAAGCTCAAAATCACCCACTTAAATAAGCAATACCCAGTGTACATGTACCATGACACAGGTATGATACAGGTATATAAAGTTGATAAAATCAAGCAAATTAAAACGTTTTTCTAAAAATGTATGGGAAATATGGATTTTCATTTGAAAATACCTTTTAAAAAGGGCACTCAGTACACGTAACTAATCCGTGTAGAAAGTACATACACTGTACATGTATAAAAGAAAACGACATTACCATTAATACCTTATTTAATGATCCTAAACATATACATGTAGTATATTCCTCAAATGTATGCATACATACAAAATGTATAAGCTAGTGTGAATTAAAAATGGGCTGTCCGTTTGTTGTTGTTTTGTTCCCCCCCCCCCCCCTCTACGAAATGTCAAATTTGGGGTGCGGCTCTGCGGCCTTATCGCTGGCAAATACGGTACATGTTTAACCTAGACTGTATATTGTTTGTCACCTGTGATATCGGCACAGCAAGAGTTAAGATCAACCAACCAACCAACTAATCAATCCATCCATTCATCAATCGGTCATCAAGTAAATAAATAAATAAATACTTATTTAAGAGCATTAAAAAATGTTGTCGTTTGAAACGGCCTCCTAATACAAATAGTGGTAAAGGAAAATGTCTCTTTCTCAAGATGTACATGAATTAGGATTCACATATTTCTTGTTACAATAGCTTGCGTTGCCATAAAGCAGCATTTGTTAACCGGGGTGTCACATATATCTATAAGCCCTTAGGGTACCCTGAGAGAATTTAAGGACGTTTTTAAACAAATGTTTTTATTTTTTAATACAGACGATTCCATGAAACCCAACATTAGAAACTGCTAGAGTACAAACTATTTCATGAGGAAATAGCATTTAATAGATTATAAAATGTATTCATTCCTCGCTCAAAACCTTTAGAAAAATGACGATTTCAGGCATTGAAGTGCCTGAATACCTCCATTTTTTTTGAGCAACGAGGTGGCATAATTTATATTATATCTCTTCTATCGAAAGTACAATTTTACCATGCTCGTCCTCTTTATCGCTTTCAACATTAAGAAACAGGGTAATAAGCCAGTTCATAGTTGCAGTTTGAGCTTGAGCAGATAAAGGTCATTGCAGACCAAACTGTGAAACACACGGAGACAAAATACCGGATTCGTGCTCTCAAAAGTTATGTAATCATTATTCAATTATGCACACAGTGCAATCCATGATACACAGGTTGAAGTATTCTTTGAAGAGGGGGAAACAAGGGCTATTTTACAGTCATGTAGCACCTCCATTGCTGTAGGAGTGATTATTTCAAATGTACGAAGTGGGACCTTATACATAACGTTTTTAGAAGGAAACTAGATGGAATTTGACTGCGCGCAGTAAAAAATGATGCCTCCGTCATAGAGCAATTTTACAAACCAAAACAGAAGAAATTTTTCGATTTCAAGTTCAATTGTAATCCATTAACAGGTTCTCAGAATATCGTGATTACAAGCAATTTCTCATATACATATAATATATGTATATGACCCTTTGATCTTTGACCTCATTCATGACCCTAAAATCTACTTAGTTCATTGGCTCTGCAAGATGTCCTGAGTTAAATAGTAATCCATCTGTCAGTTCTAATGAGAATGCGTTCACAAGCTATTTTTGCATACATAATGAGCCCATGACCTTTGACCTTTGACCTTATGAACCAAGAATCAACTCAGTTCATTGGCCCTGCAAGTAGCATACATGACCTAATTTTGGCAGGAATCCATCAATCGGTTCTTGAGATAACGCGATCACAAGCTGTTTTTGCATACATAATGTGCGCTGTGGCCTTTGACCTTTGACCTCGTGACCCCAAAATCTAATCAGTTCATTGGCTTTGCAAGTAACATACCTAAGTTTGGCAGCAATCCATCAATCGGTTCTTGAGATAACGCGATCACAAGCTGTTTTTGCATACATAATGAGCCCTGTGACCTTTGACCTTTAACCTCGTGACCCCAAAATCTAATCAGTTCTTTGGCTTTGCAAGATACATACATGACCAAAGTTTGGCAGGAATCCATCAATCGGTTCTTCAGATAACGCGATCACGAACTGTTTTTGCATACATAATGAGCCCTGTGACCTTTGACCTTTGACCTCGTAACCCCAAAATCTAATCAGTTCATCGGCTCTGCAAGATCCATACATGACCAAAGTTTGGCAGGAATCCATCAATTGGTTCTTCAGATAACGCGATCACGAGAACGGGATGTACGTATACAGACGTACGTACGGACGGACAACCCGAAAACATAATGCCTCCGGCTACTTCGTAACGGAGGCATAAAAAACAAATAACAACGTATCATTGGTGTGTATTCAAAATTACAAATATGAAGTAACATGTCACTTCTTTCTAAAAAATACCCTGACCCTAGACACATGTAGCAGCTCCGTGCCCAGCCAAACCTCAAGGAATACTTTTTGTCTTGGTTTCAATTGAGTGGAGTCTTTATGTAGAATCGCTCTAGCTAGCCCCTCTTCTCACGACATTAAAGTTGATTGTTCAATAAATGAGAAATTCCGATGGCCTTGGTGCAAAAGATGGTTTGAATCAGGGACTATTTCAGATCAAAAGAATATTTTGATAATAGAGACACAAGGAAAAATGTACTGCATACCCCAACACCTTGTCAGCTTGAGATATGAATGACTTATTTGTTCAAAAATCAATTGATCATCATCAACTAACTGGGGCAAACTGGGAACACCTAGTCAGAATTGTGATATACCACATAGTTCAATGAATACCTTTTGGCCCGAATTCACAAAGCAAGGTTTGAGCTCAGACCAAGGTTTGAGCTCAAACCTCCTTTTGTTTCGCCAAACCTCTTTTTGTTCTTTACAAACCAGGTTTGTAAACAACGCGTAAAACGAGTCATATGACGTACGAAAACCAAGGTTTGTCGACAAACCTCCTTTGTGAATTCGGGCCATTACGTGCATCCGGCGTGGAAAAAAAGTACATTGTGACCGATTTGGGAAGGTTTCGAGTGTTTACCACCTGTACCACCTCTGGCATTAAGCAATAGATATTTATGTATGTGAGTGTTGGTAAAGCATGTGTATGCTTGAAGTAAGCAACATGGGAACCGAGGGCTTCAAGTCCTCCTCGAGGGACTTGATATTGACATTGGATTGTATGCCCTACCTAATAAGACCCCTAGCACCGCGACCAGGTTTCGAACCCTGAACCTCCCGGTTAAGAGAGCATTGTCTAACCATCTGAGATGCTGAGACTTGAGCGAGTGGGGAAAGGGCAAGTTTTTAGGGTAGTGAGGAGAAACATTTGCTAAGAAACGTGCTTTATATCTAATAACATTAGTGAGTTAGACTATTGCTGTTCTCTTATTATACCTCCTCCCTGCTCTTAAAGCCCCATTGTACTACCTATAGCTTCTTGCGCCCTCTATATTGTAAAGAGTGCATATTCGGTGACCATTGGTCCCTCATAGTACCCCCTTTCTTATGTTAATTGAGAGCTAATTTGATGAGATAACCACCCGTCAGTGACCATACAGGGAGGTCTAATCACTTCTGGTCTAACTAGTGCAGATTGGCTTTTAGTGCTGTCATCTCTGATGTATATCTGGATTTGCCCAACAAGTTTCAAATACTAACAGTAACAGTAATATCCATTTGCCAATATCTTTTGGAGTGCTGCTCATCTCTTTCAGAACACGGATTTATTTTAGAGCTGAAGTGCTTACTGAATGTTAGGTTTTGCATTGTGGTTTCCGGTTTCATCATATTGTTAGTCCTAAAAAGCAATGTTGGGTTTCAGCGTGAATAGAAAAGAAGAAAGAGAGAGAGAGAGAGAGAGAGGGAGAGAGAGAGGGGGTATTTTTCCGGTTCGTCCTACTACACGCGTTGCTGTTAAAAGGGTGCGAGCATAACAATTCGATGCATTGAAAATGTTTTCAATAGATATGAATAACGTGACGTTACTAGAAAGACAAATAAGAAAAGAAAAGAAAAACATGAAATGTGGAGACAGCTATTCAACTGTTCATAGGGGACGGGAGACGCCTCTCCTTGAGAAATTTAAAAAATATTAGCAATCCCCCTACCCTCCCCCCCTTCCTCCCCTCACCTTCACCACATGGAATGTAATGAAATAAGTGTTAAAATAGACAGGAAAACATATATTAAGATATTAACAATTAAAAAAGGTTGAGAACGACCTAATATATAAATATATATAAGTACAAGACAAGTCTTTATTATGTGTATACAAAGTCACTGTGTGGAGATGTGTGTATGGATGCGTGCGTGTGTGTGTGTGTGTGTGCAGGCGCGTACGCAGGTGGGGGTTTAAACCCACCCCCCTTTAACTTTTTTTGCTGTGTATGTTTTGAAGGAACCCCCCTTCTTTTATTTATTTTTTGAATTAAAAAAAAAGATAAAAAAAAAAAAGTGGTAATGGGTAACCCAAAAAAGCCGACCCTACCCCCCCACCCAAGGCCGATTGACCAAATTTTCAAATTTTTGGGACCAAAAAAAATAATATATATCCTCTTACCCACATTTTTAACCCCCCCCCCCCCCCCCCCCCCCCCCCCCCCCCCTTGAAAAAAATCATGCGTACGCGTGTGCTCCTGTGTAAGTTCGCGCGAGCAATATCGGTGCCACGATCCACTAAACCCTTTGAAATTTACACAAAGAAGGGTGTAACATTAAAAATTCCTCGCATTCTTAAAGAAAATGAGATTTGGTTTACGTTATTTTTAAGTTTTTACACACAAAAGAACACTGGTGGAAACAGAGCGAAACAGATATACAATCACGTACAGTAGACTTATATTGATTAAATACTGTAGCTGAATCAAAAACAAGTTTCAGATCTTAGTCTACATTTCTACCAATTGTGATCATTTCAAACTTGGCCCGAATTCACAAAGGAGGTTTGTCGACAAACCTTGGTTTTCGTACGTCATATGACGCGTTTTACGCGTTTTTTACAAACCTGGTTTGTAAAGAACAAAAGGAGGTTTGAGCTCAAACCTTGCTTTCAGGGGCGTCGCTAGACCTTTTTCAGTGGGGGGGGGGGGGGGGGTGTAGAGGCCAACGATTACCGACAAAACTAGCCACCAATTACCGACAAAATTAAATTTCCAATATCTACAAATTCAACCCTATAAACCTGGGGCCGAAGGCTAAATTGTTTTTCCTATGGACTATTTATAGTACTTGCATATGCGCAAAATGGTCATTTTCCTCAAAGACATAAATATACGAATTATTTCTTCAATTTAGTCAGCATCATAGCTATACATTTTAATGCAGGCGCGGAGCTAGGATCTTATTTTGAGGGAGGGGCGGTAGTGATCAAGAGAATCACTTAAAAGCGCGCTCATTAGGGGGGTGTGGGTGATGGGCCTCCCGCGCGAAGCGCGGAAGCTTAGACGTTTCCTAAAATTATTAGGAAAAGAAGACGATTAATTGTACCGTTTTCGACTGGTAATCCTTGGTTGAATGAAGTCCCCCCCCCTCCCGCGCAAAGCGCGAAAGCTTTGACGTTTTATTAAATTATTATAAAAAAAGAAGACGATTTGCTGTACCGTTCTCGACTGTTTATCCTTTTCTGAATTCAGTATCCCCCCCTCCCGAGCAAAGCGCGGAAGCTTTGACATTTCATTAAATCATGAGAAAAAGCAGACGATTCGGTGTACTATTCTCGACTCTTAATCCTTATCTGAATGAAGCTTCCCCTCCCGCGCGAAGCGCGAAAGTTTTGACGTTTCATTAAATTATTAGAGAAAGAAGACGATTCGTCGTACCGTTTTTGACTCTTAATAAGCCCTATTTATCTGAATTCAGTTTCCCCCTGTCGCGCAAAGCGCGAAAGCTTTGACGTTTCCTCATATCATTAGAGAAAGGACACGATTCGTTGTACCGTTTTCGACTCTATATAAGCCCTATTAATTTTGTCTGAATTCAGTTTCCCCCTCTCGCGCGAAGCGCGGAAGCTTTGACGTTTCCTTAAATTATTAGAGAAAGAACACGATTCGTTGTATCGTTTTCGACTCTAAATGAGCCCTATTAATTTTTGTCTGAATCCAGTATCCCCCTCTCGCGCGAAGCGCGGAAGCCTTGACGTTTCCTTAAATTATTAGAGAAAGAACACGATTCATTGTACCGTTCTCGACTCTTATTAAGCCCTATTCATCTGAATCAATTTCCCCCACTCGCGCGAAGCGCGAAAGCTTTGACGTGTCCTCATATCATTAGAGAAAGGACACGATTCGTTGTACCGTTTTCGACTCTAAATAAGCTCTATTAATTTTGTCTGAATTCAGTTTCCCCCTCTCGCGCGAAGCGCGAAAGCTTTGACGTTTCCTCATATCATTAGAGAAAGGACACGATTCGTTGTACCGTTTTCGACTCTAAATAAGCCCTATTAATTTTGTCTGAATTCAGTTTCCCCCTCTCGCGCGAAGCGCGAAAGCTTTGACGTTTCCTCATATTATTAGAGAAAGGACACGATTCGTTGTACCGTTTTCGACTCTAAATAAGCCCTATTAATTTTGTCTGAATTCAGTTTCCCCCTCTCGCGCGAAGCGCGGAAGCTTTGACGATTCCTTAAATTATTAGAGAAAGAACACGATTCGTACTACTGCTTTTGACTCTAAATAAGCCCTATTGATTTTGTCTGAATCCAGTTTCCCCCTCTCGCGCGAAGCGCGGAAGCTTTAACGTTTCCTTAAATCTTTAGAGAAAGAAGACGATTCGTCGTACCGTTCTCGACTCGTCTAGATGAAGTTTTCCCCTTCCGCGCGAAGCGCGGAATTTTTTGGCGTTTCATCACAATATAGAGAAAGGAAGACGATTTCTCGTACCGTCTTCGAATCTTATTAAGCCCTATTCATCTGAATTCAGTTTCCCCCTTTGACGTTTCCTCAAATTATTAGAGAAAGAACACGATTCGTTGTACCGTTTTCGACTTTTAGTAAGCCCTATTTGTTTGAATTCAGTTTCCCACTTTCGCGCGAAGCGCGAAAGCTTTGACATTTCCTTACATTATTAGAGAAAGAAGACGATTCGTTGTACCGTTGTCGACTCGTCTAAATGAAGTTTCCCCTTCCGCGCGAAGCGCGGAATTTTTGGCGTTTCATCACAATATAAAGAAAGGAAGACGATTTGTCGTACCGTTGTTGACTCTTAAACCTTGTTTGAATTTAGTTTCCCCGAAAATTTTAAACCTCTGATTTCTTTAGCTGATATTATAGGAAAGTGAAACTTTGAGAAAATACAAGTATTGTAGTTGTAGTCACTCTCGAAGTCGTCACAGCGGATAAGAAGTCACAGTTCGTAGGGAAAAAAACTTGTCGGCCGACCGACAATATACATCTCACCGACTTCAAACTTCTGCATTGATAAATTATAGTACACGAGGATCGAGCAAGAATACCGACACAGCTGACCCGACACAGCAACATATTTACCCGTGTCTTTCTTGATCCCTCGACGAGACGACTCCACCTAACATCCACCTTTTCTCTTTTACTCCCACTCCTCCACTCTCAGACTCTTACCTCCCCTCTCTCTCCTCTTTTTCATTCCCCGTTTCTTTTGTTTCCCTTTCACTCTTTTTTCTTCTTTTTTTTCCTTTTCTTTCTTTTCTTTCTTTTCCTTTCTTTCCTCTCCTCCCTCTTTTCTTTTTTTTCTCTTTCTTTCTTCTCTTTTCTTTCCTTTCTTTCCTTTCTTTCCTTTCTTTTCCTTTCTTTCTTTTCTTTTCCTTTTCTTTTTTTCTTTTCTTTCCCTTTCCCTCTCTTTTTCCCCTCTCTTTTTTTCCCTCTCTTTTTTTCCCCTCTCTTTTTTCCCTCTCTTTTTTTCCCTCTCTTTTTTCCCCTCCCCCTTTTCTCTTTTTTCCCGACGGCAGCGCAATTTTACCGACAATATCCTGACAGGTGGGGGGGTGTCGCACCCCCCACACCCCCCCTTTGGCGACGCCCCTGCTTGCTTTGTGAATTCGGGCCAATATCTTCAAAACGTCTCACCTGCTCATAAACTTTTCCGATGTCCATCACTCCTTCTGTTTACTACCGTGGAGAGCGCGATGGTGTCTGTGCGTTATGTAGGTACTCTATGTGCGTGTAGGGGAGGGGGGGGGGGTGTGCACGTTGCCCACGTTGCCCCCTCTCTCAGTGTTTAGGTTGATGTATTCAAAAGAACAAATATTCCTCATACATCAAAGCAGAAAATCTATCAGCATAAATTATAGTGCCAAGTGAATATAAAATCTAGTGTTATTTTTTTTCACTGCAGACTTCTATTAACTTATCAGTATGAATAAATAACTAATTAATATGTTGACTTGGTCGTTCAGGTAAACTAATACATGTGCATTTGTGTTCCTAGGAATATAAAAAAAGAAGTATCTCTTAAGAATTGAGAAATATCCTTGATATGATCAAAAGAAAATCCACCAACATAATTATAGCGCTATTGATAATGAAAACTAATTTTAATTCCCTATACGATACCGCACTTTTTGGGGGGGGGGGGGGGGGGGGGGCGGTGTTCGGAATCTGACCGGGTCTTATTTTATCGGTTCAATGTTCCCTACACTTGCTGCCAGCCGCCGAGGGTGGAGTGTTTTAGCATATTCGTACGCCTAGTCTAAGAACATAATTCAGTTTTCACGCTAAGCATACTAGGGACTTTTAGATTTGCACGTCGACATTTTTATGTACTCCTATTTTAAGAACATTTTACCAGATAGTTTTAATAATTATTTCACTTCAAATTGTACAATTCATAGCCATAGTACCAGAAATTCAAATCACTTAAGATTGCCGTTATATAAATATAGTTTCTCTCAAACAACAATTTCTTACACTGGTGTAAAATCCTGGAATTCAATACCTGTAGAGACTAGAGATTAAGAACAGTCCGACACTCTCTAATTTTAAACGTAAATTTAAACTGTATATTTTACATAAAAATGATTCACAAATGTATAGTGGTACAATATAATTTTTTTGTTTGCCTGTTTAATTTGCCAACTGAATTTTGTTTTATCATGTACTGTACGTCGCTATTGTTTGTGGGTTTTTTGTTTGTTTTTGTTTTTTTAGTTTGTTTTTTATATATAAAATATCCAAAATATCTACTATTGTTCTGGGGATTAGCCTCGACAGGCCCCTGGCCTTTGTTGGTCCCCCCACATGTTTTTTAAATTTTATATCTACATGTATTTAGTTGTTCTTTGTTTATAGATTTTAGATTTTGTTCGCTATTTGTTTCCCTTAATATTATTGTTTGTTAATTGTGTATTTTTTATATGTCTGAACATGTATGTATACTTGTTTTTTATGAACCACATGTGAAAATAAAACTTGAACTTGGACGTCACCTAAATGAACTGCGCATGCGTCACGTCGTCTCCTTGGTCGACTATCAGAATCGAGAGCTTGGTAGAGCTTGAGCTTCCCCTGAAACCCGATTATAACCGTTACTGTAACTGAATCAAAGCACATATATCGGCGTAATAAGATGAGCAATTTCATATCCGATTCTACATCCACCTCATTATCCATATATACAGTACTAGTAATCTGAAGAGGGAGAGGGTTGCAAAGAGTGCGATTGAACCCCCTTTTTTTCCCTTCTATTTGTGTTTTGTTTTGCCTTAGTGTAGGTCCATGCACGACGGTGCTGTTTAATAATTCAGATTTAGTTCAATACTTGGTTAAAAATACACTATGTAGAATTATAATAATACAAGCAAACAATTTCATGCTTGATTTCAAATGTTGACTTTCTCCTAGTTTCATTTGAAATGCAAAAATTGTCTACCCCATCGAGAAAAGCAAAGTTATCGAAATCACTCACACAATTGTTTACTTGTATTATATTTGAGTCTATATAGTGTATTTTGTTATCACGTAAATACTTTTGTAAAAAAATCGTGCACCCGGGCTTCGATGCATCATTTGGAATAAATAAACCATTATAATAGTACAATGTCTCTGATTTGTTCCAGCCTCCGGGCCAGAACCGCTGACAATGGATATCCGACGAATCACGCCAGCTCTTTCATGGGTCATGCTAGTACTCTTTATGGTAAGTTGAAATTTCAAAATATTTTTTTGATGCTTTAAGCTGCTAATTCCCAGTTTGTCTAATGCTCATTTTGTCAACTATCCATTTGGTCCAATAATCATGTAATCATGAATAATAATCACTAATGATTATTAGACCTTATAGATGGTAGACGAAATGGGCATTAGACATACTGGGAATTAGACTAACTGGTTATTGGACTAAATGAACAATAAACCAAATGGGAGGTAGACTAATTTGATATGGGACCATATGTGAATTATTACAAATGACTATTAGTCTAAGTAGTCATTAGACCGAATGATAAGTAGACGAAATGATTATTAGATCATGTGGATAGTAGACGAACTGGTTGTAGACCAAATGGGATTCCCCCCATTAAAGTCCTCAGTCGTGAATACAATGGTATGTCGCAGTAATCGCCATGTAAGACATCTCCTCGGAATATGTGAATGGGACTGTGAACGCAACCTTTCATGGAATTAATCGACCGTCTACTTTCAAATCAAGTTTTTGGGCGGGTCTGAATATTGATTTTGTTTACTGGAAGCAGAGTATTGTTAACAAAATTTGACTTGTATAATTTTAATATTTTTATTACGGAATAATTCTTACTAGCTTATTTTGTCATTAAAATTTGTTTTGAGACTGACTTTGTCCTGGAAAGCAAGTTTCCAGATTAATTTTGCTGTCTATCTTCCAGGTAGTTTGCAAATTCTGTCAGTTTGAAAATGAAGGCGTGGTTCTTTATTGTATATACCTCTATTATGTGTGTGGGGAGGAGGCTTTGGCGGGTTCGAGATTTTTGCTTTCTTTTTCTACAATTACTGTACTTAAGTTCACCATGCAATATTTGAGAGCTTGAAAGAATTAAGAAAAAGACACGAAAACATTGATAGCACTGTTTAATGTTATGATTGCGTTCAATAATCTTATCTCGTAACATTATTTCCTTTCTGAGACTAATCTCTCATTTCTTTCTTCTCTCTATAGTGACATTTCTTTCACAGTCTCTCCCTCTCTGTTCACTTTCCGACCTTCTCTTTCTTTGTAAAAAAATAACAGGATCTTTTATGCACTTGATATGTGTTATTAGTCAATTTTTTTTCTTTATGTGGTGATTAGTCAATTGTTATGGTTTGCATGGTTAATTTTGGTGCTCTTAAATGAATTAAAATGCATGCTGTTTTCCAACAATTTTTCTATTGCTTCTTACTATTATCTTTATTACTAGAAATGATCTTCTGGTGATATGTGCCTCAAAAATATATTATATAATAAAGTATATTATAATTATAGTTATCACATAAAACCCTGGTTTCATCAACCTCACTTGGAACAAACAAGTTATTCCATTACCTCCAATCTTGAAATCCCAATTTGCGATTTAAAACAAAAATATGTCTACTCTTTTCGAACTGGGCCGTGTTTCATAAACCTGTTATCCCAAAAATATATGATAATTGTTAAAAAAAGCTACTGATATCCTCGCATTTAATTGGCCATTAGCAGATTTGTGATAGCCCTGTGGCAGTTGCTATTGACAATAAGCAAATAATTACCGTTGGTGAAGGTGATGGGACAAACTATCACTTCCGAGGCGATCTGGATGTAGCTATCTTTCCGAAGCGAAGCTGAGGAAAGATAGCGTATACATTCTGATCGACGAGGAAGTGATAGTTTGCCATTGCCTGAAACCAAAAGGGGATTATTTGTATTATATTCCACATCTAAAACAATTTAACTACAAAAAGAAAAGAACGTGTATGCATCTACATAAAAGACACCGAGGCCCAAATTCACACAAAAAAAGTTTAAGTTTAACCCATAGAGATATATACTACTAAAATGAACTCCAAAAAATACAAAATCGGGCAGCTCGAATAATAAATAATACCCCTTGGGATTCATCGGGAAGCTACAACCTTAATAAACTTGGATGGGATACGCTTGAACAGAAAAGGAAAGAAAATATCGCTTTAATGACTTTCAATATACTTAATAAAAAAGCCCCTTCTTATTTAATTGATAAATTTTCGCACAGAGAAAAACCATATAATACGAGAAGTGGCAATCTATGTGTCAAGACAATCCAGCCTAAAACGGATAGTACCAAACGCACATTTGTGTACAGAGGCGCTTGCCTATGGAACTCACTACCACACGAAGTACAAGCTGCACAAACCAAGTACAGTTTCACAACAGGACTTAAAAGAATAACATACTATGCTCAAATATGTCTATGAACTTTCGAATGTTTCCTTAATATTTTTGATGTGTCCATTTATATGTTGTTAAAATTTATATTGTTGTGTATGCAGGCTAGGGTATTTTCAAATTTCCATATGATATAATGTAGTTTCATTTCATTTTATCCGGAAATAATTAAATAATAGAGTTTCATATGTTGTGTTTGTTATTTTTATTCACTTTCAAGTGTTCTTTTACTGACTGAAATAAAATAAAATTGTAATCATATCATAATGCAGTATCTTGACCAGCCACATTTAATTTTATTTGTTTATACATCATTTCTGGCAGTTTATATGCACTAGTAACAATTTGTATTACCTATTTTAATTTGAAGTATATTTACAGTACTTTTGTTTGATTATTGTTATTCATATAAATATACTTTTTCGGCAATACTATTCTATCGTTATTTTTTTAGATATTGGTTATATAATACATGCGCGCGAGCATGCGTTCGAGACTCGCCAAAAGACACCACAGTGTTCCATATGTTTTCTTGTTTATTTTGGTGATAAATAACACTTTCAGAAAATACATGATCAAACTATTGCTTGCTCGCTTCGCAGACTAGCCCCCCCCCCATCCCCTACCACCCCTCCCGCCCGACGTCAATGCTTATTGTACCAGTACGGCCTTGTCAGTATTGGTATGTTGAGTTGAAAAAACGTTCAGCGAAATTTCCGACCCCCCCCCCCCCCCCCCCCCTATTGGAAAATCCTGGATCCGCGCCTGGTATTTCATCCCCATAAATCAGTGGGTTCTACAGCGGTAGGAACACAGAACCGAACCAGGGATATTTAAACTCACATATCCCTGACAGAACTAAACCTCTAAACTTGTGAATGATGATCTTAGCCAGTTTTTTTTAATGCAATTCAGATATAACCAGGGCTGTCAACCCTCCCGCATTGCATTTGGAGGGATCGAGGCTCATGCACGCCACCACGCTCATTCTCCCGCCGCCCCAAAAGCTCGTAGCGGGGAAACTCCCACCACCACGCCTTCCTCCCGCTCTCCTGCCAGCGTTATTTTTTCGGCTGTATAACACCAAAAGAAGGATACAGAAGAAGAAAAACAAAAAAAGCTTACATGTTCGTTCAAGTCAATGCAGAACAGCCTTCGTGAAGGAATAATGTACGCAAGCACCGAGAAAAAGAAAAGAAATTACCGCATGGGTCTTACTTTTTCGTAACACAACGTATGAGCAATTTCTTCAACACATTCTCGGGTAAGTTAGCATCGTGCTTTGTAGACCGAAAGCTTCAGTCTCTATAATCGTCGGTTGTTCCACTGAGACTACGTCTGGCTCCACTAGACCTCCGGTTACAGAGACTGAACGATCGCCTATATATGTTGAAGATATCACGGCTAGATTTTAGCCGTTAAATTATAGGCCTCTCCCCACAAACATGACAAACTTGCCACGGCCGTATTGTTATGCCCCCAAAATCCCCCAAAATCCCCCAAAATGTCATTTTACCTCGTGTATATCCAATTTTAAATTAGGCCTAGGCTATACATTGGTTCCACTTACCGGGAGGAAACACCGTGATAACGCCATTACGAACGTGTAGATGGCGCACATGTGGAACAACCGACGATTATAGAGACTGAAGCTTTCGGTCTACGTGCTTTGCTGCAGTGGCATCAGTTGATGTAAGCCCGCTCGCCTGGCCTGCCAAAATGAGCGAGTGAGTGTGATCGTTGACTTCTGCATGTAGTCTACTTAGCCTGACTTTGGCTCGAGCATAGCATATTTTAATGTAAATCATTACACAAGATATGTTCTCAAAAGTGATTTCAATTCTTATATTCCATTGTCTTGATTGGCTTGGTTTAAAGGGTCATTCTTGCCATTCCAATTTAATTGTTGCAGTCAACAGGGGGGGGGGGGGGGGGGGGGTGGAGTGGATCTAACTCCAGGAAGCTCCGACGTGGACACCGAAGGTGTCGGAGCTTTAGAGGCTGCATAGGAAAACTATTCAAACAGCGGGTTGGCCGGGCGACGTCTCAAAATATGCAAAGGGATTAATTACAATTTTGACTTAATTAGGAGGTTGCTCGACTCCTCTGGGCATCTCGCAGGCCGCTTGAAATTATAATTTGAAGAAGTCTTCGATGGGAGTAATTCTTCGTCCTACCCCGACGATTCTTCCATGCATGTTGTATCGTCGATAGGCCTACTAGTCCGGCAGCCAAATCCAGATTATTGGCCTAACCTTGTTTTAGGGTCTATAGTTTTTTTTTCAATGGATTATGATTGCCTAAACCTTCTATTTGAAGAATCCGATTGCTGACACTCTGTCAGCCTTGAGCAATTTAAGATATGTGACGTCATACAAAATGGCCGCCAAAGTACATGATTTTTCTCTAAAAATGTATAATAAATATAAAACAAGGATTTTTCTACAATTTTGGGCTGCCAAATGTCTGTATCTCTCTAGGACCATCACTACAAATTGTTTCGTGATGTTGCACGGCCATAGATGACAAGCTAATTTGCATATTTTGAAATAGCGCCCTCTATAAATATATTAATTTTGCATAAAAATAGGTGTGCCAGCCAAATGCCAATTTCTTAGATCTACGTCACGTTAAACACATATTATATGCTTCGTATGCATGAAATAATTACGATTGTGCTGCATTTATCTTACATATTTTTTGGTCTAAATTAAGATACATGTAAAGAAACCAAGATCTACAAGAGAATCAGTGAAAAGTGATTTTACGGTACATTATTAATAATAATAATAATAATAATCTGGTTTTTTATATAGCGCTCAATACACCGATCCAACGATGTACCTAAGCGCTTTACAGATATATTATTACCCCGGTCATCGGATTCAGGCTTACCCGCACACAATGTGTGCACATTTTCCACTCCCTGGGGAGCATTCCAGCCAGTCGCCATTTTACAGGCGCACACTTGCTCGTTCAACCACATGAACGTTCGCATCCTACCGGGTACCCATTTAACACCTGGGTGGAGAGTAGCAAGTGCAGGTAAATATCTTGCCAAAGGATATTAGTGCCGTGTCGGGATTCGAACCCTCGACCTTCGCATCTACAGTCAAGCGCCTTAAACCACTCGACCACGACACTCCCATTGTTCCATTCATAAGCTTTTTTTTAGACCAGCATTGATCCAGCGTCAGTGAATGATGATAAAGCATTTGGCATCTGTACCGGACAGATGCATGAGTTTTAACAGAAGTTACCTGGTGGATTCTATGACACAATTTCCAAGAAAGTCTACAACGGGTACCTGACAGAAATTGTCAGCCCAGACACCAACTGTAAACCAAAGTGTTTCTGGAGTTTCATAAACGGCAAGCGATGCGATGCTTCAGGGTTGGCTCCATTGAAATAATCTAATGGAAAGACTTACTCAGATAGCCTCTCAAAGGCGAACATTCTAAGTAATCAGTTTTCATCCATCTTCAACTGCAATGAAGATATGACTAGTCTGAGAGACAAAAGACGAAGCCCCTACCCAACTATGGATCACATTACTATCTTGCCACCAGGGGTTCTGAAGATCCTGTCTGAGCTTGATGTTCATAAAGCCACTGGTCCTGACCAAATCCCAGCCAGACTTCTGACCACCAAACTGACATCTGTGTTCCCTCTATTCTTCCAAGCCTCCTTAACCAGAGCGTGCATACCTGATAAATGGAAGATGGCTATATATATTGATCCCATCTTCAAGAAAGGTGACCGTAGCAAGCCAGATAACTACAAAGCTGTCTCTCAGACGTCAGTAACCTGTGAAGTACTGGAGCACATCGTTCTTAGCAGCAACATGAACCACCTTGAAAGCCACAACATATTGTCTGATGCACAACATTGCTTTCGAAAGAAGCGATCCTGCGTCTCACAGCTTGTCCTTGCTGTCCTGGACCTTGCCAAAGGCATCGATGCCAGAGACCAATTGGACATGACACTCCTTGGTTTCTCCAAAGCATTTGACAAGGTTCCCCATGGAAGGCTAGCTGTTACACAAGCTCTAATTCTATGGAATCTGGGAACCCACACATGCTTGGTTTTCTGGCTTCCTGAGTTACAGGACCCAGCAGGTGTTACTGGAAGGACCCATCTCCAACACCAGCCAAGTAACATCTGGCATCCCGCAAGGCAGCGTTATCGGCCAGATGCTGTTTCTCCTCTTCCTCAATGATCTGCCACCGTACCTCTCCCCAAACCCAACAGTCAGGCTCTTTGCTGACGATGGCATGCTATACAGCAACATCAAGACATAGGAAGATGCCTAACGTTTCCAAGAGGATCTTGACTCACTGCAACGCTGGGAGCGTGATTGGCTGATGGAATTCATCCCACATAAATGTCAGGTTCTACATGTCACCAATAAACGCAAATCTATCATCAAATTCACGGACAGACCCTAGATGACAAAAATATAGCAAAGTATCGAGGTGTTGAGTCGCAGAAAAACCTCAGCTGGAACCCACATATCAACATTATCAGCAAATACTCCAACTCCACCCGTGCCTTTCTTCAAAGAAATATCCAACCATGTCCTAGAAAAGTTAAATAATTGTGCTACGATACTCGCCTTCAACCAATCATGGAGTATGCCATCATCATAATTATATGGGACCCTAACACTCAAACAATTAGCAATCATCAAGAAGCTTGAAATGGGTCAACGGCGCTATGTCCGCTCCTTCTGCAATGACCACTGCAGGACAAGCAAAGTAGAAGCCATCCTGAACCAGCTCAAGTGGCCAACATTACAAGAACGCAGGGTACAGGCTCAGGTGGTGATGATCTTTCGCATCAACAACCCGCTGAAAGACTTTCCACATACTTTCCTCACTCCATTAACATCCCTGCACAGAGGGCATTCCAAGAAGATTATTGTTCATTTTGCCTGAATGCTTGTCTAAAAGAGGAGCTTCTTCCCGGATACAATAAGACTCTGGAACTCCCTCCCTTTGAACACCGTCAATTGTACCTCTGTTTAACAGCTTCAAGCAAGAGTTTCTTGCTGTGCAGCTCCTGCTATGACTAAACAGTCAAATCCTAGAGAGGCAGTTGCAGACAAATTTCATGTGTGTCTGTGCTGTTGAAGCCGTGGCTAGCTGCCGTCTTTGTTGTCTTTTCTCCTCCCACTGTTCTACTCTCTTCTGATCACTCCTCTGTATACATGTCTTCACAGCGCATCTCCATTTGGGGCAGTCTGAAGCATAGGCTTCCCATTTTGTAGGGTTGATTTCACTGGCCTCCATATCCCTCTTGCACACATCCATGAAGCGAAGGCCAGGTCTTCTAACAGTCCTGGTTCTGGTCGCTAACTTTCCGTACAAGATGTCTTTTGAAATGCGGCCGTCTTCCATTCGACTGACATGACCAAGCCGTCTCAGCCGTCGTTGTGATAGAAGAGCGTAGATGGTCATCATCCCTCCTAATTTTTGAGGACATCCTTGTTTGGAATGTGGTCCTGCCATTTGATGCCTAGCTAGGATTCGCCTCAAGTAGCGGAAATGGAAAACATTCAAACGGCGCTCCTGACTTGCATACAGGGTTCACAACTCACTGCCATATAGGAGAGTGCTGAGCACATAGGCCTGGTAGATCTTCATTTTCGTGTCGGTGGTTTATAGTAAAGTGTTCTTCCAGGCCTGCTTTGAGTGTCTAGCCATCTTGGTTGCTGCCTTGCCAATGTGAACGTTGAGCTCGAGATCAAGGGAGAGGTTGCTTAATACATGGAGCCGAGGTAGGTGAAGTTTTCAACCACTTGGAGGGTGTAGTTTAATTAACATTGGAGGATTCGAAAGTCTATGACACCAAGTTGATCTACTCTAGAGTAATAGGACTGCAGGCAAGTTGAAGATATGTCAATATCAAGAATATTTTGTCATGGAAGCTTTCACCAGGTCAAAGGCGAACTTGAAGAATTTGACAAAGGTTGACGTGTCACTTGAACAACCTTGTACAGCCCGTTTGATGGTTGTGCTCTACTCTGTATCAAAATCTGATGATCTTTGGTTGGTGTGCCACCAGGGTTTCTAGAAGTCATGACGAATCGAGAGTCATCCAAAAGAGTCTTCCCACCTCATTGCTTCCCTCCCAGAAACTACTGACAACAAACTACAGTTGATCAACATCATATACCGGTATGCGTGATTCTGCAGAATGATGAGGTGTTCAGAAATAGGCAAAAGCACAAGCTGGTCATTACCGGTCAAGATGAGGTATCTGTTGAAATGATACCAGGCAGCGATGTCATGCCAAGGGAAGATCTTTCCATAACACATGAAGAAGCAGACAACATCATAGTACAGCAAGCGATTCAAATTGCTGCTAATGAGAAAAGGTATGTTAGGGTCGTGGCTGTTAGGGTTAGGGTCCATCATTATGTACATGAATAACTTAGAACGCCAATGATCATGGAGTCATCAAAGAGCGAACTGTTATTGACATTCCTGCCACTGTACACAAGTTAGGAGATATCATTCCATCGATGTTGGCAGGACATGCGTTGAGGGGATGCGACACTATTGGAGCATACTTTGGGATTGAAAAGGGTACATGCATTGCTGAAAGTGATGAAG
Source organism: Strongylocentrotus purpuratus (assembly GCF_000002235.5). Taxonomy (NCBI): domain Eukaryota; kingdom Metazoa; phylum Echinodermata; class Echinoidea; order Camarodonta; family Strongylocentrotidae; genus Strongylocentrotus; species Strongylocentrotus purpuratus. The sequence continues at coordinate 26,800,452 of NW_022145603.1, read as the reverse complement.
CAGAAGATTTGACTCCCTTTGGACTCAGTTGGCAAGAGAGCTCATCTGCAAACATGTGTGTGGAAGCACGCCTTGCAGTCACGACCCACATCATTGGATCCTACAAAGTATGGCTATGCAAACGAAGAGGAAACTAAATCCCTGATCCCTGTCACAGTACTTACAAATGTACAACTCGCACCGGACAACATATTAAGGTTAATACGGTGCACTTGTGCGAGTGGAAGCCTATGTAAATCATCACGGTGCCAATGCAACAAAGCAAAACTAGCATGCACAATTTTCTGTGGTTTTCGCGCCTCTGTCGAGTGTTATAACGATCAAACTGAAGCAGCAAATGATAGCCATTGGAAGGTAACCATGTTTGGTCATTTTGGGTGGATATTTCGCTTTATTAAACTCATAAATTCCCTTGTAAGAGAGGAACCTTTTCATGATAGGTTCATATAAAAGTATGTATTACCTCAAAATACAAATCAAATTTCGGAATGCTGTCACTGAAAACGGGCATTTAACCATATGGCACCTCATATCTATGGGACAGAGAGCATGAAATTCTAGCTTGTTTTCTTCAAGTATTAAAGATAAAGACCAGTTATGGTCATGCGATTGCATTGTGAAAGAAACGTTGTGGAATCGATCAGAAAAGGTTGATCATCTAGCTTATAAGTATTTGTGTGTACTGCAAGGTTCTGGAATCATCAAAACGATTAGAAATTTGGCCCAGTCTTGGTAAAGTTACAAGCACTGTACACAGAAGGATGTATATGGGATAACGCGACACGTGCGCGATATCTATCAGGTCTAAATATATATAATAATTTACCAAATATATCAATTAGTAGGCGGTTTCTCAGCAAAATTTGTATCATCACGTATTAGTCAAAACATATTCTTTCACATGATTGGTGATAAGAGCTTCCATTTCATTTTTTGAGAGGGGGGGGGGGGGCGTTTCCAAAACTGATCTTTACCTTTAAAGTACAAAATAACAAAAAAATCACACCAAAATGTGGTGCACAATTTTTACTAATTGTATTCAGTGCGTGTGACTTATACAAAATTTTAATTTCATGTTAGAAATTGGCATTTGGCCATCATTTAAAATTTGCAAGTTAACGTGTCTATAGAGGGCGCCAATCTAAATTATGCAAATTTACATGCCATTTTTTATCATTCAACATCGTCAATTTTTATTTAGTGATGATCCTAGAAAAAAAATCAAGATATTTGACTGACATTTAATGTAGCAAAATACTGTAAACAATTTTGTTATCATTAATTTTGGTAAAAAAGGGTATTTTGGCGGCCATTTTGTGTGACGTCACATATCTCAAATTGCTCAAGGCTGACAGAGTGTCAGCAATCGGATTCTTCAAATTGATGGTCTAAGGAACTATAATCCAAAAAAAAAAAAACTATAGACCCTAAAACAAGGTATATCGAGATGGCTGCCGGACTATACGCACGGTTTCATATTTGCTGCGCCGGCCGCTACCGCGCATGAAAAGTTTATATTCTAAGCCCCGGAGCTGCTCGAAATGAATGCTTTTAACATTATTTTCTGTATAGGTACCATCATGTACAGCTCGATCTACAACACCTGGAACAACACCTGTCACAATGCCAGCTACAACACCAGGAACAACACCTGCAACAACTCCGGGGACGACACCAGGTACTACACCAGGTTAGTTCAAGTTTTGGTATGGGTATAAAGCTAGACACCATGGGCGTAGATCTGTAATTGATACCTATTGTTCAGGGGGGGGGGGGATGATCTATTCATTCATCCCCCCCTGAACAATAGGTATTACGTAAGGATTGACGCCCATGCTAGACACGCTATGGTACTTACAAGGATTGAGATTCTATGAATGTCATGTGGTTTTTGCCTCTGTAAGCAGCTTTGAGTATATTTTACAACTAATATATGGAATTTCCGATGCCACATGGCAACTAATTATCAAGTAAACTTAGCGCAGAAATTTTGACTATAGGATGTATAGTTCTTTTATAGTATTGCGTTTAACATCCCCCCCCCCCCCTTCTCAGGAACAACACTGGGAACAACGCCAGCTACAACACCAGGAACAACGCCAGGAACAACATCCGGAACAACTCAAGGAACCACACCAGGTACTACACCAGGAACATCGCCTGGAACAACAGCCGGAACAACCCCTGGAACGACACCTGGAATAACACCTGAAACAACACCTGGAACAACTCCGGGAACCACACCAGGTACTACACCAGGTAATTTCAAGTTTTTTTGTGAGTCTAAAGCTAGACACACTATGGTACTTACAAGGATTTGGGTTCTCTGTATATCATGTGGTTATTGCCTCTGTAAGTAGCTTTGAATATTTGTTACACCTAATGTATGGAATTTCCGATGCTACACGGCAACTGATAATCAAGTAAACTAAGCGCAGACAATTTACTATAGGTGTGTAGTTCCTTTATATTATTGCGTTTAACATATTTTTCCGTCTCAGGAACAACCCCAGGAACAACACCTGGAACAACGGCTGGAACAACATCCGGAACAACCCCTGGAACGACACCTGGAACAAATCCAGGAACCACACCAAGTACTTCACCAGCTACTACACCAGCTACCACACCAGCTACTACACCAGCTAGTACACCAGGTACTACACCAGCTAGTACACCACCTAGTACACCAGCTACTACACCAGCTAGTACACCAGCTAGTACACCAGCTACCACACCAGCTAGTACACCAGCTACTACACCAGCTAGTACACCAGCCACTACACCAGCTACCACACCAGCTAGTACACCAGCTACTACACCAGCTAGTACACCAGCCACTACACCAGCTACTACACCAGCTAGTACACCAGCTACCACACCAGCTAGTACACCAGCTACCACACCAGCTAGTACACCAGCTACTACACCAGCTACTACACCAGCTAGTACACCAGCTAGTACACCAGGTACTACACCAGCTAGTACACCACCTAGTACACCAGCTACTACACCAGCTAGTACACCAGCTAGTACACCAGCTACCACACCAGCTAGTACACCAGCTACTACACCAGCTACTACACCAGCTACTACACCAGCTACTACACCAGCTAGTACACCAGCTACCACACCAGCTACCACACCAGCTAGTACACCAGCTAGTACACCAGGTACTACACCAGCTAGTACACCACCTAGTACACCAGCTACTACACCAGCTAGTACACCAGCTAGTACACCAGCTACCACACCAGCTAGTACACCAGCTACTACACCAGCTATTACACCAGCCACTACACCAGCTACCACACCAGCTAGTACACCAGCTACTACACCAGCTAGTACACCAGCCACTACACCAGCTACTACACCAGCTAGTACACCAGCTACCACACCAGCTAGTACACCAGCTACCACACCAGCTAGTACACCAGCTACTACACCAGCTACTACACCAGCTAGTACACCAGCTAGTACACCAGGTACTACACCAGCTAGTACACCACCTAGTACACCAGCTACTACACCAGCTAGTACACCAGCTAGTACACCAGCTACCACACAAGCTAGTACACCAGCTACTACACCAGCTACTACACCAGCTACTACACCAGCTACTACACCAGCTAGTACACCAGCTACCACACCAGCTAGTACACCACCTAGTACACCAGCCACTACACCAGCTACTACACCAGCTACTAGCTGGTGTACTAGCTGGTGTAGTACTACACCAGCTAGTACACCAGTTACCACACCAGCTAGTACACCAGCTAGTACACCAGCTAGTACACCAGCCACTACATCAGCTACTACACCAGCTACTAGCTGGTGTACTAGCTGGTGTAGTACTACACCAGCTAGTACACCAGCTAGTACACCAGCTACTACACCAGCTACTACACCAGCTACTACACCAGCTAGTACACCAGCTAGTACACCAGCTAGTACACCAGCTAGTACACCAGCTAGTATACCAGCTACTACACCAGCTAGTACACCAGTTAGTACACCAGCTACTACACAAGCTACTACACCAGCTAGTACACCAGCTAGTACACCAGCTAGTACACCAGCTACTACACCAGCTAGTACACCAGCTACTACACCAGCTACTACATTAGCTTCTACACCAGCTGCTACACCAGGCACAACATCGGGTTAGTTCAATTTTTGGTGTGGGTATAAAGCTAGACACACTATAGTACCTACAAGGATTTGGGTTCTCTGAATATCATGTGATTATTGCCTCTGTAAGTAGCTTTGAATATTTGTTACACCTAATATATGGAATTTCCGATGCCACATGGCAACTGATAATCGAGTAAACTAAGCGCAGACATTTTACTATAGGTGTGTAGTTCTTTTATATTATTGCGTTTAACATATTTTTCCGTCTCAGGAACAACCCAAGGAACAACACCTGGAACAACCCCTGGAACAACATCCGGAACAACCCCTGGAACGACACCTGGAACAACACCTGGAACAACTCCGGGAACCACACCAGGTACTTCACCAGCTACTACACCAGCTACTACACCAGCTACTACACCAGGTACTACACCAGGTACTTCACCGGGTTAGTTCAAGTTTTGTTGTGGGTATAAAGCTAGACACACTATGGTACTTACAAGGATTAGGGCTCTCTGAATATCATGTCGTTATTGCCTCTGTAAGTAGCTTTGAATATTTGTTACACCTAATATATGGAATTTCCGATGCCACACGGCAACTGATAATCGAGTAAACTAAGCGCAGACATTTTACCATAGGTGTATAGCTCTTTTATATTATTGCATTTAACATATTTTTCTGTCTCAGGAACAACACCGGGAACAACACCTGGAACAACGCCTGGAACAACATCCGGAACAACACCTGGAACAACGCTTGGAACAACATCCGGAACAACCCCTGGAACAACACCTGGAACAACTCCGGGAACCACACCAGGTACTTCACCAGCTACTACACCAGCTACTACACCAGCTACTACACCAGGCACAACATCAGGTTAGTTCAAGTTTTGTTGTGGGTATAAAGCTAGACACACTATAGTACTTCGGAGAATTTGGGTTCTCTGAATGTCCTGCGTCACTTCCAGTATTTGTTACAACTAATTCATAGAATTTTTGATGCCACACAGCAACTGATAATCGAGTAAACTAACCGCAGACATTTTACCATAGGTGTATAGTTCTCTTATAGTATTGCGTTTAACATTTTTTGTCCTCTCAGGAACAACACTGGGAACAACCCCGGGAACAACACCAGATACTACACCAGGCACAACATCCGGAACAACACCTGTAACAACGCCAGCTACAACACCAGGAACAACACCTGAAACAACTCCGGGATCAACTCCGGGGACCACACCAGGTACTACACCGAGTTAGTTCAAGTTTTGTTGTTGGTATGAAGCTAGACACACTATGGTACTTTATAGGATTTGGGTTTTCTAAATCGTTAGGGTGCGAAAGTTAATGTAAAAAGGTGACTATATATCTGAAATGATTCTTAAATTGATGTGCATTGTTATTTGCAGAATATTATTTGAATTCATATCTGGGGAAATAATGCTGTTAGCGACTTGATCGGTTGTGTGTGGGGTTAGGGTTTTGGCTACACTTTTGTCTCAGGTTAGGTTTAGAATTAAGGTTATTGTTTAGGTTGCAATATGGGTTTCTGCGCAATAAATTCAGTGACTGGGGTAATAATGCTGTTAGCGCCTTGGTCGGTTGGATGTGGGGTAGGGTCTTGGCTTCAGTTGTTAGGTTATGGTTTAGGTTGCAATTAGGGTTTTCGGGCAATTATTATTATTATGATGATGATGACGATGATGATGATGATGATTATGATTATGATGATTATTATCGTTGCCATTATATCTACTAATCATTATTACTATTATTCATTATAATATCATTATTTACTGATTTCTTCCTTCAATTTCAGATGTTGTGATTTTTATGGTCATCACCTTCAACAACACATACCAGATTGATCTCGCAAACTCATCGTCTTCTGCGTTCATCAATTTGGCCAATGCTCTGTGCGACAGCGTGAGTTTTATAACACATTTTAACCTCTCAGTTTCAGTTTATTGTTACATATTTCATATACATTTTAAGTTAAGCAAACCAAATGGAGACAAAAATCAGAAAGTGAGTACCTCATATCAATTTGTCTGAATGCATTGAATAAAAGTTTGAACTAAAAAAAAGATTGAATTGGAAAAGAAGAGTGAAATATGGAGTGGCCAATGTAGAAAGCCATGCCTGTGTGTTTAATATAGGCCCCAAATTGTAGTAAATTTCATCCCAAAAATTGTTTGTTTTAAGAGACGAGTAATGAATGACAATCACAGCAATATAATTTGTGTTCGAAAAAAGGGCAATGATAAAGTCTTTTTTATCACAACAATGTAACAAACTAGACTTTAATTCGTCACTTTGACGAATTAGGTGATACGTATGCTAATGGTTTACATAATAAAGAATGCATTACACGATATCATATTATTTCATGAAATGCTTCATCCATTAAGATCTATCCATATGTCAAGTTTAAATTGTGTCCCCTTGATCATTATGGATCTAGGGAAGATAGATTGAAAAAATATGACCATTGACCCTGCGCAGTAACCAGTTACACCTTTGACTCTAATTTACATCATGAAGATAACATTTTGACGATTTTATCTTATTCAAAGAAATGAAAATGTAATTGATAAATGATTATCATCATTATGATAATGATGATCATGATGATCATGATGAAGATCATAATCATGAGCGGGATCCTGACATCTTATTGACAAAATGAGGGGTGATTTAGATAGCACATAGTCTTAGCTACAGCATACTCAAAAATCAACAAAATCCAAGCAGAAATAACGGCGATATTGCTCGCAAAAGACAGGAATGTAGAATCCAGATTTGAGAAAAAATTATCTCCCACAGGGATTACACGCAAAAAGTAATGGATTAAGTGAAAATAGGGAAACAATAAAGTAAATAGGGTTGTTTATTACATTATTTGCGATTCTACGTGTTCGAATAATTAAAGGAGATGGTACAGTGAAAGGTCAACAAGAAAAAAAAAGTTCAGAATTTTTTTTTGGGAGACACCCGGACTCGAACCCGGGATCTCAAGGTCGGAAGTCAAGTGCGTTACCGATATACCAAAACATTTCCCATAGCGATTACACGTAAACGAAAATGGAATTCTAAAATCCCACTTTGCAAGTAAAATATGAGCATGATCCCGGCATATGATCGAAAAATGAAGTACACATTGGAGATAGCTCATTGTCTCAGCTACAACATACTCGAAGCTCACCGAAAAAAAAGTCAAAACAACGGAGATGTTGCTCGCGAAAGACGGAAATGTAGAATGCAGTTTTGAGAAATAGTCATGTCCCATAGACAATACACGCAAAATGTGAAAAATCGACATGCCTCCTTTAATTGCAAAAATACGCCATGATACCTTTGTCAAACAGGAAAATTGTGTACACCATATTTGTAAGAAATTATCTCAGCTACAACATATCAAAATTTTGAAGAAAAACAATCAATATTTTTAGAGATACAATCAATTTTCCAAAAATATGCAAACGTCATAATATGCAAATTTAAATTTTGAGTTCGGAGGCCATTATGATGACATCATGAGTTAATTGAGGATCAAATGAGACATGAAATCATATCTCCAACTCATGATCTATCAACATATGAAAACATATTGGGAGTTCATATCTATTCTGAAGAGTTACAATGAATTTTGTATAGGTATGTTTTTGCCCATATATTGTGGATAAAGATAACGCAGATCTGCGCGCGCTGTCAACTTTGACGGACGCTCATTGCGTTATTAAAAGGTGAACAAATTATCAAAATGCTTGGAAAAATGTGCCAAATACGCTGAAATAGAAAATTTGGCAATTCTATGTTACAAAATGCTAGTGCGCAGAAAAAACGCGCGCGCATGCGCGTGTGCATGATTTTTTGTCAAATACTCCAAAAGACCTAAAACGTATGCAAAAAAAATTTGAGATGATTTAGAGCATTTTTAATTTTTGCGCGCGCGGACGAACGCGCCCGCGCGCATTTGCGCACGTTTATTGACCTGAAATTGACCGGACGAATATTGATCTTATTCATGATAAATATGAATGAAAAATTACTTTCCGTTATGAAGATATGATCATAAGTTGATTTTCACAAAATGGCGCCTAGATGACGTCATAATGAATTTGAGTCTTTGAAAAGTCACGCAGTTCTAAGTTAGACTAAGATCTATCATCATGGCAAGTTTCATGATAATGGCTTTATTCAGTCTTGAGATATCCTGCGAACAAATTCGAGGAAGAATAATAATAAACTAGATTTGTAATACTTGTTTGGAACAAGTATAGGTGGGCTGGTCCAACTAAAATTTGAGACAAAATGAAGGGCACATTTGAGATATCTTATCGTCTCAGCTACAACAAACTCGAAGTACAGCGTAAACGAAGCTAAAACGACGTAGATATTACTCGCGAAAGACGGGAATGTAGAATCGAGTTTTGAAAAAAAGTCATGTCCCATAGAGAATACACGCTAAATGTGAAAAATTGACATGCCTCCTTTAATCGCAAAAATACGCCATGATGCCTTTGTCAAAATAAAGAATAATTAGAACTGCATCTGTAGAAAATTGTCTCAGCTAGAACGTATCAAAATTTGTAAGAAAATCGATCAATATTTACAGAGATACAATCAATTTTCTATAAATATGCTGACGTCATAATATGCAAATTGGAATTTTGAGTTCGGAGGCCATTATGATGACGTCATGAGTTAATTGAGAATCAAATGAGACATGAACAAATATCTCCGAATCATACTCTATTAAAATATGAAAAAAATTGGCGTCACCTTGCATTCTAAAGAGCTACAATGTATTTTGTATAGGCATGTTTTTGCCCATATATGCTATGTATTACAAGAGCTCGCGCGCACGGAAATTTTGTTTAACGGTCGATCATTCCGTTTTTAATAGTCATAAAGAAACAACCATGGCATCTATTTGTTTGTAAAAATATGTAGAATATTATGAAGAAAAAAAAATGGCGATTCTATGTTGTGTAATAGTTTTACGCGCGAAAACGCGCGCGCATGTGCGTGTGCGCGATTTTTTATAAAATGCTTAAAATGGCCTCAAACGTATGCAAAATGATTTTGAGACGATTTTGAGCATTTTAAAATTTTGCGCGCGCATTGACGCGCGGACGTATGCGCACGCGCGCGTTCTTTGACCTGAAATTGACCGGACGGATATTGACCTTGATCATGATAAATATGAATGAGAAATAACTTTTGGTTATGAAGATATGATCATAAGTTGATTTTCGTAAAATTTTACAAAATGGCGCCTAGATGACGTCATCAGTAATGTTTAATGTTGAAAACGTTATTGTGCTTTGTACATATGCCTATACATATGTGTGCTAAATTTCAAGGCTTTTGATTGAGCCATTTTCAAGTTATCCTGCCAACAAAAAAGTGGTTAGAAATAAGAAAAATAAATAATAAATAAATAAATAAATAAAGGCAATTCTAACGAAATTATAAGGTGGTCTGTACGTTATACAGCCCACCTGATAAACTAGACTTTAATTCGTCACTTTGACGAATTAGGTGATACGTATGCTAATGGTTTACATAATAAAGAATGCATTACACGATATCATATTATTTCATGAAATGCTTCATCCATTAAGATCTATCCATATGTCAAGTTTAAATTGTGTCCCCTTGATCATTATGGATCTAGGGAAGATAGATTGAAAAAATATGACCATTGACCCTGCGCAGTAACCAGTTACACCTTTGACTCTAATTTACATCATGAAGATAACATTTTGACGATTTTATCTTATTCAAAGAAATGAAAATGTAATTGATAAATGATTATCATCATTATGATAATGATGATCATGATGATCATGATGAAGATCATAATCATGAGCGGGATCCTGACATCTTATTGACAAAATGAGGGGTGATTTAGATAGCACATAGTCTTAGCTACAGCATACTCAAAAATCAACAAAATCCAAGCAGAAATAACGGCGATATTGCTCGCAAAAGACAGGAATGTAGACTCCAGATTTTAGAAAAAGTCATCTCCCATAGGGATTACACGCAAAAAGTAATGGATTAAGTGAAAATAGGGTAATAATAAAGTAAAAAGGGTTATTTATGACATTATTTGCGAATCTACGTGTTTAAATAATCAAAGGAGATGGTACAGTGAAGGTCAAAAGGAAAAAAAGTGAAGAAAAAAAAAAGTGTTGGAGACACCCAGACTCGAACCAGGGATCTCGAGGTTGGAAGTCAAGTGCGTTACCGATATACCAAAACATCTCCCGTAGCGATTACACGTAAACGGGAAATGGAATTCAGAAATCCTACTTTGCAAGTGAAATATGAGCATGATCCCGGCATCTAATCGAAAAAAAAAAAACACTTTTGATAGCTCATTGTCTCAGCTACAACATATCCAAAGCTCAGCAAAAACGAAGCTAAAACAACGGAGATTTTGCTCGCGAAAGACAGGAGTGTAGAATCCAGTTTTGAGAAAAAGTCATGTCCCATAGAGAATACACGCAAAATGCGAAAAATTGACATGCCTCCTTTAATCGCAAAAATACACCATGATAGTTTTGTCAAAAATAAAAATTGTGAATATTACATTTGTAGAAAATTGTCTCAGCTAGAACTTATTAAAAAATTAAATTAAAAAAAGAAAATTGATCCATATTTACAGAGATACAATCAATTTTCCAAAAATATGCTGACGTCATAATATGCAAATGAAAATTTTGAGTTTGGAGGCCATTATGATGACGTCATGAGTTAATTGAGGATCAAATGAGACATGAAATCATATCTCCGACTCATAATCTATCCAAATATGAAAAAATATTAGGAGTTTCTATCTATTTTAAAGAGTTACAATGAATTTTATATAGGCATGTTTTTGCCCATGTATTGTGGATAAAGATAACGCAAATCCGCGCGTGCTGTCAACTTTGACGGACGCTCATTGCGTTAATAAAAGGTGAACAAATTATCAAAATGCTTGGAAAAATGTACCAAATATGATGACAGAAAAAAATCGGCGATTCTATGTTGCAAAATGCCAGTACGCGCGAAAACGCGCGCGCATGCGCGTGTGCGTAATTTTTTTATCAAATGCTCCATATGGCCTGAAACGTATGCAAAAAAAATTTGGGATAATTTAGAGCATTTTTAATTTTTGCGCGCGCGTAAACGCGCGGACGAGCGCGCACGCGCGCATTTACGCACGTTTATTGACCTAAAATTGACCGGACGGGTATTGATCTTAATCATGATAAATATGAATGAAAAATTACTATTCGTTATAAAGATATGATTATTAGTTGATTTTCACAAAATGGCGCCTGGATGACGTCACGATGACTTTGAGTCTTTGAAAATTCACGCAGTTCTAAGTTAGACTAAGATCTATCATCATTGAAAGTTTCATGATAATGGCTTGATTCAGTCTTGAGATATCCTGCGAACAAAATCGAGGAAGAATACTAGGAATAAAAATCTTGACGAAATCAATAGGTGATACGTAGACTTCGTTACGTATCACCTAATAAAAATCTTGACGAAATCAATAGGTGATACGTAGACTTCGTTACGTATCACCTAATAAATAAATAAATAAATAAATAATAATAATAAAAATCTTGACGAAATCAAAAGGTGATACGTCTACGTACGTATCACCTAATTAATGTGTTATAATAAAACTGCATTACCTGTACAAACTTGCATTACCTACATACATTTGCATTACTTGTACATGAAAATATTGCAACAGAACTTATCTGACGTATTTTGATTTGATTTGATTTGATTTTGTTCACTATGTCCATATCTATCATCATAGGTTTATGAATTCACATGACATTATATAGGATGACCCCACCTCCCCCAAAACGCACATGTGATCTGTAATTTATTTTTATGCCTCTGTTACGAAGTAGCCGGAGGCATTATGTTTTTGGGTTGTCCGTCCGCCCGTCCCGTTCTCGTGATTGCGTTATCTCAAGAATCGATTGATGGATTCCTGCCACACTTGGGTCATGTATATCTGGCAGAGCTAATGAGCTGATTAGATTTCGGGGTCACGAGGTCAAAGGTCAAAGGTGACAGGGTTCATTATGTATGCAAAAATAGCTTGTGATCACATTATCAATAGAACTGATAGACGGATTACCGTTACCGTCAATCTCAAAACATGTATTTATCTTGCAGAGCCGATGAACTGAGTAGATTTTGGGGTCTTGAGGTCAAAGATAAAAGGGGCATGAAAAATAGCTTGTAATCACGATATTCTGAGAACCTGTTAATGGATTACAATTAAACTTGATTTTTAAAAATTACTTCTGTTTTGGTTTGTGCAATCGCTCATTGGTGGAGGCATCTTTTTCGACTGCGCGCAGTCGAAGTTCCATCTAGTTTAATTTTTTTTTTATTGGGGGGGGGGGAAGATTTCCAAATGAAATGATAGCAAGATCGTCAATTTGATTAAGGTATTTTGTTGTTTTGGGCACTATTTGCTACTTTGCAACAAAAGTGATGCTAATACAAAAAAGAAAGGTGCCTATATGACAGCTTCCCACACAATCAGCTGTGGTGTTAATGTTGTCGTCATGTTTTAACCGTTAGTGAATAAAGACATATCATTTTCAGGGGACATTTCTACTATGAGTTTCTTCTAAATTGACATACTAAGAAAGAATGAGAAAGTAAAAAAAATATTTTCCACCTTTACCAGAAATCAAAATTCTCTAAAATAAACTTTCCTTGGATAGAAATGGAACTCGGTGTAAACAATAATGCAAAAAATAAATCGGCTACCATGCAATGAGCATGCTGTAATAAAGTTTAGTAGCGTTCTTCAAAAAATGAAATACATTTTCATTCTCACTCACTCAAAGTCTAAAAAGTTGCCATTCACTGCATGATGAATATTAATAATCATAATACAATTTTTAGACCTTATGTATGGTAGACAAAATGGATGAACTTGGAATTAGACTAACTGGTTATTAGACTAAATGGAGATTAGACTAACTGATTATTGGTAGATGGGCCGGGTGTAGATCATATGGGAAGAGACTTATTGGGGAGTAGACGAACTGGCCCAATGGCAACTCAACGCTCGCCAGCCTGATGGCATGGTATTGAAATGCACAACCCGCAGTTTTTCCTTCCCGACCAAGATAGCTCAACCTGGCTAGTAAATATTAATACTTGTTGTAAATACATGTACTATACAAATATATGAAACTGATAAGAAATGGAAACATAACTCTTTAACTTAAAACAAAAAGATTATGAAATATCGGTCATGCAAAACTTTAGTGACTATTGTATAGCTTTTGGGGTGTTTTTTTTCCCTATACAGTTGATCGATTATTTCCAGAGCCTGACGAATGGCGTTATCATATGCGAAGTATTACGGTTCACAAGTAGCAGTATAGTGGCAGAAGTTAACTTGACCTTCCCTGCTAACAGCGCCTCCCAGGCACAGAACATCATGACTAATGTCGGAAACGTTACCGCGATGGATATAGGAAACATTATAGTCAACAATGAAACATACTTCACAATCGCCGTCAGCTCAAATGGTAAGATCGATTTTTTAAACCTATTCCTCACTTTTTGATCTTGGAAGAGTATTTTGGCAGCTTTTTTTTTCTTCCTTGTAATAATAATAACGCAAGTGTTTGCTTCAAATTTTCGCTATCTGATAACACAGAGCTAAGTGAATTACGGGTAGGACATACGTTTTGCGCAGTTATATATCATGTACACGTTAGTGTGAGAGACACTGTCACGGTTTACCTCTTCATACCTGAACGAACCTTTAACGACTGGGGCATTGTGTCACGAAACCGTCATTGAAATGCGTGTAGATTTTCAATACACACGTTACGTTTTAATGGCATCTCGTTGAACTTGTACTTATGACGTTTCATGAAGCAAGGCTTAGTATGATAATTCAAATACTGAACTTCTTTTTATTTGTACCTGTATAATACTCACTTATCTTACAATTATAATACATGTGAAAGGTAAATTAATATTTTGTTCCCAATGTAATCGTTTGGTGACTATAATATACTAATCAGTAATTGATTAATACGACTGCCAATCAATGTGAATGAATTTGAACCATTATTGTTATTATGGGTATTTAGCGCCACCTGTGCCAGAGAGGCGTAAGGCGAACTGAGTCACTGCACTCGGGTCTCTCCTCCCACTACAAAGGGGTTTTCCCCTACTCTTATACGAATAGTGCAATGAGTTCTTTTCTTGTCAATGTGGCAGTTCTCCTCTACACAGGGCCTCCATTTAAAATCTTATTCGAGAGACTAGAGTACTTTACGCATTAGTTTGCGTCCATGAAACAGGGGAGGTGCACGTTAACGTGTTATTTATCCACCTGCCTGGAATGGATTGGACCTCCTAGATCTTTGGTTGGACCGGCATAAGCTTTACCGACTGATTCAGAAGAAGAAGTAGTTGTTATTATTAGTATATATAGTTGCTGTTAGTATTTGTGATCATCTGTGCCAGGGAGGGGGAAAGCACACTATATAATAATAGTTAGAGTAGTAATTGGAGCGCCTTGAGCACCATGTATTGTCGATATGTGCGCTATATAAATATCCAATATTATTATTATTATAAGCTTATCTGAACCTCGGCTTCTTGGTGTATTCTTCTCATTGTATTTATCCTTTTTTTTTCTTCTTTTCATTCAACAGTTGAGCCTACTACCATGCAAACAGAGACAACAACAGGTAGGCACACTAAATGTTTTTTAGCCTTCTATTTTCTATTTTCTTCTTTTTTTCTTCTTCATCTTCATCTCCCTCTTTTATTTTTTATTTTTCCTTTTCTTATATACCGTATTTTCTTTCTTTTTTTCCCCTTTTTTTTCTTCTTCTTCAACTTCTTGTATCTCTTTTTCTTTTCATATTTCTTCTCACTTTCCTTCTTTTTTCCTTCTTGTTTCTCTTCTTCTGTCCTACCTTTTCATAATTTCGCCATTTGTTTTTTTCTTTCTTCTATTTTCTTCTTTAGATTCATCTTTGCACTCTTTTCACTCTTTTATGAGTCTTGTTATGGTTCATACCAGACCATTAGTAGTAATAGTATTGGAAACAGTAATACTGGTATAAGTGGTAGCAGTTGTTGTAATGGTGATAGAAGAAGAATTTAAAAAGAAGAGGTAGTATAGTAGTAGTAGATGATGGGGTCGTGGTACAAGAAGTGATAATAATCGAAATAAACGGCAACTGATAATCGAGTAAACTATGCACAGACATTTTACTATAGGTGTATAGCTCTTTTATAGTATTGCTTTTAACATTTTTTCCCTCTCAGGAACAACACTGGGGACAACCCTGGGAACAACACCAGGAACAACGCCAGGAACGACACCCAGAACAACACCTGTGACTTTGCCAGATACAACACCTGGAACAACACCTGGAACAACACCAGGCACAACACCAGGTACTACACCAGGCACAACACCTGGTACTACACCAGGCACAACACCAGGTTAGGTCAAGTTTTGTTTGGGGTTTAAAGCTAGACACACTACTGTACTTTCAAGGAGTTGGGTTCTCTGAATGTCATGCGGTCATTGCCTCTCTAAAAAGTTTGAACATTTGTCACACCTAATATATGTCTTTTCCAATGCCAAACAGCAACTCATAATCAAGTAAACTAAGCGAACAAATCTTGAATATATTTTAGTTCTATATTAATACATATAACTTTTGATTTTTTCCCTCAGGAACAACTCCAGGAACAACGCCTGGAACGACACCGGGAACAACACCTGGAACAACACCTGTGACAACGCCAGCTACAACACCTGGAACAACACCTGGAACAACACCAGGCACAACACCAGGTACTACACCAGGCACAACACCTGGTACTACACCAGGCACAACACCAGGCACAACACTAGATACTACACCTGGCACAACACCAGGTTAGCTCAAGTTTTGTTTGGGGTTTAAAGCTAGACACACTACTGTACTTTCAAGGAGTTGGGTTCTCTGAATGCCATGTGGTCATTGCCTCTGTAAGAAGTTTGAACATTTGTCACACCTCATATAAGTCATTTCCAATGCCAAGCAGCAACAAATAATCAAGTAAACTAAGCGCAGAAATCTTGAATATAGGTAGAATTTTTTTTAGTAATGAATAAAACAATTATTCTTTCCCTCAGGAACAACTCCAGGAATAACATCTGGAACAACTCCAGCTACAACACCAGCTACAACACCAGGAACAACACCAGGAACGACACCCGGAACAACACCTGGAACAACACCTGTGACAACGCCAGCTACAACACCTGGAACAACACCTGGAACAACACCAGGCACAACACTAGGTTAGGTCAAGTTTTGTTTGGGGTTTAAAGCTAGACACACTACTGTACTTTCAAGGAGTTGGGTTCTCTGAATGTCATGTCGTCATTGCCTCTGTAGGAAGTTTGAACATTTGTCACACCTAATATATGTCAGTTCCAATGCCAAACAGCAACTGATAATCAAGTAAACTAAGCGCAGAAATCTTGATTATAGGTGGAAAGTTTTTTAGTAATGAGTAAAACAATTATTCTTTCCCTCAGGAACAACTCCAGGAACAACATCTGGAACAACTCCAGCTACAACACCAGGAACAACGCCAGGAACGACACCCGGAACAACACCTGGAACAACACCTGTGACAACGCCAGCTACAACACCTGGAACAACACCTGGAACAACACTAGGTACTACACCAGGCACAACACCAGGTAAGTTCAAGTTTTGTTTGGGGTTTAAAGCTAAACACACTACTGTACTGTCAAGGAGTTGGGTTCTCTGAATGTCATGTGGTCATTGCCTCTGTAGGAAGTTTGAACATTTGTCACACCTAATATATGTCTTTTCCAATGCCAAACAGCAACCAATAGTCAAGTAAACTAAGCGCAGAAATCTTGATTATAGGTGGAAAGTTTTTTAGTAATGAGTAAAACAATTATTCTTTCCCTCAGGAACAACTCCAGGAACAACTCCTGGAACAACTCCAGCTACAACACCAGCTACAACACCAGGAACAACGCCAGGAACGACACCCGGAACAACACCTGGAACAACACCTGTGACAACACCTGTGACAACGCCAACTACAACACCTGGAACAACACCTGGAACAACACCAGGCACAACACTAGGTTAGGTCAAGTTTTGTTTGGGGTTTAAAGCTAGACACACTACTGTACTTTCAAGGAGTTGGGTTCTCTGAATGTCATGTGGTCATTTGTCACACCTAATATATGTCATTTCCAATGCCAAGCAGCAACTGATAATCACGTAAACTAAGCGCAGAAATCTTGAATATAGGTGGAAAGTTTTTTAGTAATGAATAAAACAATTATTCTTTCCCTCAGGAACAACTCCAGGAACAACACCTGGAACAACTCCAGCTACAACACCAGCTACAACACCAGGAACAACGCCAGGAACGACACCCGGAACAACACCTGGAACAACACCTGTGACAACGCCAGCTACAACACCTGGAACAACACCAGGCACAACACTAGGTACCACACCAGGCACAACACCAGGTTAGGTCAAGTTTTGTTTGGGGTTTAAAGCTACACACACTACTGTACTTTCAAGGAGTTGGGTTCTCTGAATGTCATGTGGTCATTGCCTCTGT
The DNA here is from genome assembly GCF_000002235.5 of Strongylocentrotus purpuratus. NCBI lineage: Eukaryota > Metazoa > Echinodermata > Echinoidea > Camarodonta > Strongylocentrotidae > Strongylocentrotus > Strongylocentrotus purpuratus. The sequence goes on along the minus strand of NW_022145603.1, from coordinate 26,782,609 downwards.
AGGAAGTTTGAACATTTTTCACACCTAATATATGTCTTTTCCAATGCCAAACAGCAACCAATAATCAAGTAAACTAAGCGCAGAAATCATGATTATAGGTGGAAAGTTTTTTAGTAATGAGTAAAACAATTATTCTTTCCCTCAGGAACAACTCCAGGAACAACATCTGGAACAACTCCAGCTACAACACCAGGAACAACGCCAGGAACGACACCCGGAACAACACCTGGAACAACACCTGTGACAACGCCAGCTACAACACCTGGAACAACACCTGGAACAACACTAGGTACTACACCAGGCACAACACCAGGTAAGTTCAAGTTTTGTTTGGGGTTTAAAGCTAAACACACTACTGTACTGTCAAGGAGTTGGGTTCTCTGAATGTCATGTGGTCATTGCCTCTGTAGGAAGTTTGAACATTTGTCACACCTAATATATGTCTTTTCCAATGCCAAACAGCAACCAATAATCAAGTAAACTAAGCGCAGAAATCTTGATTATAGGTGGAAAGTTTTTTAGTAATGAGTAAAACAATTATTCTTTCCCTCAGGAACAACTCCAGGAACAACTCCTGGAACAACTCCAGCTACAACACCAGCTACAACACCAGGAACAACGCCAGGAACGACACCCGGAACAACACCTGGAACAACACCTGTGACAACACCTGTGACAACGCCAGCTACAACACCTGGAACAACACCTGGAACAACACCAGGCACAACACTAGGTTAGGTCAAGTTTTGTTTGGGGTTTAAAGCTAGACACACTACTGTACTTTCAAGGAGTTGGGTTCTCTGAATGTCATGTGGTCATTTGTCACACCTAATATATGTCATTTCCAATGCCAAGCAGCAACTGATAATCACGTAAACTAAGCGCAGAAATCTTGAATATAGGTGGAAAGTTTTTTAGTAATGAATAAAACAATTATTCTTTCCCTCAGGAACAACTCCAGGAACAACACCTGGAACAACTCCAGCTACAACACCAGCTACAACACCAGGAACAACGCCAGGAACGACACCCGGAACAACACCTGGAACAACACCTGTGACAACGCCAGCTACAACACCTGGAACAACACCAGGCACAACACTAGGTACCACACCAGGCACAACACCAGGTTAGGTCAAGTTTTGTTTGGGGTTTAAAGCTACACACACTACTGTACTTTCAAGGAGTTGGGTTCTCTGAATGTCATGCGGTCATTGCCTCTGTAAGAAGTTTGAACAATTGTCACACCTAATATATGTCTTTTCCAATGCCAAACAGCAACTGATAATCAAGTAAAGTAAGCGCACAAATCTTGAATATAGGTATTTGGTTCTATATCAATGCATTTTGAATTTTTTCCTCATGAACAACTCCAGGAACAACACCTGGAACAACTCTAGCTACAACACCTGCAACAACACCTGCAACAACGCCAGCTACAACACCTGGAACAACGCCTGGAACAACGCCAGCTACAACACTTGGAACAACACTGGGAACCACACCAGGTACTACACCAGGCACAACACCAGGTTAGGTCAAGTTTTGTTAGCGCTATGAAGCTAGACACACGATGGTACTTTATAGGATTTGGGTTCTTTAAATCATTAGGGTGCGAAGGTCAATGTAAAAAGGCGACTATATCTGAAATGATTCTTAGGGAGTGGATGATGTGCACTGTTATGTGCGAAATATTATTTGAATTCAGTGACTGGGGTAATAATGCTGTTAGCTCCTTGGTCGGTTGGGTGTGGGGTTAGGGTCTTGGCTACAGTTGTTAGGTTATGGTTAAGGTTGCAATTAGGGTTTCCGGGCAATTATTATTATTATGATGATGATGATAATGATGATGGTTATTATCGTTGTCATTATATCTACTTATCATCATTACTATTATTCATTAATATCATTATTTACTGATTTCTTCCTTCAATTTCAGATGTTTTGATTTCTATTGACATCACCTTCAATAACACATACCAGATTGATCTCGCGAACTCATCGTCTTCTGCGTTCATCAATTTGGCCAATGCTCTGTGCAACCGCGTGAGTTTTTTAACACATTTTAACCTCTCAATTTCAGTTGCAGTTTATTGTTACATATTCGATATACATTTTAAGTTAAGCAATAATTTCACAAACCAAATGGAGACAAAAATCAGAAAGTGAGTACCTCATATCAATTTGTCTGAATGCATTGAATAAAAGTTTGAACTAAAAAGAAGATTGAATTGGAAAAGAAGAGTGAAATATGGAGTGGCCAATGTAGAAAGCAATGCCTGTGTGTTTAATATACCGGTAGGCCCCAAATTGTTGTAAATTTCATCCCAAAAATTGTTTGTTTTAAGGGACGAATAATTAATGACAATCACAGCAATATAATTTGTGGTCGAAAAAAGGGCAATGATAAAGTCATTTTTATCACAACAATGTAACAAATTAATTTGTTATAATAAAATTGCTTTACCTGTACAAACTTGCATTGCCTACATACATTTGCATTACTTGTACATGAGAACATTGCAACAGAACTTATCTGACGTATTTTGATTTGATTTGATTTGATTTTGTTTACTATGTCCGTATCTATCATCATAGGTTTATAAATTCACATGACATTATATAGGATGACCCCCACCTCCCCCAAAACACACATGTGATCTGTAATTTATTTTTATGCCTCTGTTACGAAGTAGCCGGAGGCATTATGTTTTAGGGTTGTCCGTCCGTACGTCCCGTTCTCGTGATCGCGCTATCTCAAGAACCGATTGATGGATTCCTGCCAAACTTGGGTCATGTATGTATCTGACCAGTGGCGGATCCAGGGGGGGGGGGGAAATCATGTAAAAACAGGTGATTTTTACCCTTTTTTGGGGTTGGGCCCCCCCCCCCCCTCTGGCGCTCAAGGGGGGATGCAAGCTTTTAAATTTTCGAGGACCAAAAAATATAAAATGTGCTCACTACTACCCCCCCCCCCCCCCCCCCCCCCCCCCCCCCCACTGAGCAAATTTTCGGCCGGCGCGATTTTCAAATTTTCGGGAGCAAAAAAAAAAAAAAGTTGGGCCCCCTCCCCTAAGAAATCCTGGATCCGCGCCTGTATCTGACAGAGCTAATGAGCTGATTAGATTTCGGGGTCACGAAGTCAAAGGTCAAAGGTGACGTTGTCATTATGTATGCAAAAATAGCTTGTGATCACATTATCAATAGAACTGATAGACGGATTACCGTCAATCTCTAAACATGTATTTATCTTGCAGAGCCGGATGAACCAAGTAGATTTTGGGGTCTTGAGGTCAAAGATAAAAGGGGCATACATGTATATGGAAAATAGCTTGTAATCACGATATTCTGAGAACCTGTTAATGGATTACAATTAAACTTGATTTTTAAAAATTGCTTCTGTTTTGGTTTGTGAAATCGCTCTATGGCGGAGTCGAAGTTCGCAGTCGAAGTTCCATCTAGTTTAATTTTTTTTTATTGGGGGGAAAGATTTCCAAATGAAATGATAGCAAGATCGTCAATTTGCTTCTTTGCAACAGAAGTGATGCTTAAACAAAAAAGAAATGTGCCTATATGACAGCTTCCCACACAATCAGCTGTGGTGTGAGTGTTGTCGTCATGTTTCAACCATTAGTGAATAAAGATATGAGTTTCTTCTAAATTGACATATTAAGAAAGAATGAGAAAGTAAACAAAATATTTTCCACCTCTACCAGAAATCAAAATTCTCTTAAATAAAATTTCCTTGGATAGAAATGGAACTCGGTGTAAACAATGATGCAAACAATAAATCGGCTACCATGCAATGAGCATGCTGTACTAAAGTTTAGTAGCGTTCTTCAAAAAATGAAATACAATTTCATTCTCACTCTCACAAAGTCTAAAAATTCGCCATTCAATGAATAATGAATACTAATAATCATAATACAATTTTTAGACCTTATGTATGGTAGACAAAATGGGCAATGGATGAACTTGGAATTAGACTAACTGGTTATTAGACTAAATGGAGATTAGAGGAACTGATTTTTGGACCATGTAGATAGTAGACGGGCCGGGCATGTCGATCATATGGGAAGAGACTTATTGGGTAGTAGACGAACTGGTTGTAGACCCAATGGCAACTCAATGGTATTGAAATGCACAACCCGCAGGTTTTCCTTCCAGACCAAGATAGCTCACCCTGGCTAGTAAATATTAATACGTGTTGTAAATACATGTACTATACAAATATATGAAACTGATAAGAAATGGAAACATAAAAAGATCGTGAGATATCGGTCATGCAACACTTTAGTGACTATTGTATAGCTTTTGGGGTGTTTTTTTCCCTATACATGTACAGTTGATCGAGTATTTCGAGAGCCTGACGAATGGTGATATCACATGCGAAGTATTACGGTTCACAAACGGTAGTATAGTGGCAGATGTTAACTTGATCTTCCCTGCTAATGACGCCTCCCAGGCACAGAACATCATGAATAATGTCGGAATGGTTACCGCGATGGATTTAGGAAACATTATAGTCAACAATGAAACATTCTACTTCCCAATCGCCGTCAGCTCAAATGGTAAGATCAACTTTTTAAACCTATTCCTCACTTTTTGATCTTGGAAGAGTTTATTTCGTTTAGGTGTGACGCGGTTAACAGCAGCGGTATTTTTTTCTTCCTTGTAATAATAATAACGCAAGTGTTTGCTTCAAATATTTGGTATGATAACACAGAGCTAAGTGAATTACGGGTAGGACATACGTTGTGCGCAGTTGCCATTCATGTACACGTTATTGAGAGACACTGCCACAGTTTACCTCTTCATACCTGAACAAACCTTTAACAGCCGGGGCATTGTGTCACGAAAACGTCATAAGAACAAGTTTGCCGATATCCCATTGAAATACGTGTAGATTTTCAATACACACATTACGTTTCAATGGCATCTCGTTGAACTTGTACTTATGACGTTTCATGAAGCAAGGCTTAGTATTATAATTCAAATACTGAACTTACTTCTTTTTATTTGTACCTGTATAATACTCACTTGTCTTACAATTATAATACATGTGAAAGGTAAATTAATATGTTGTTCCCAATGTAATCTTTTGGTGACTTTAATATACTACTCAGTAATTGATTCATACGACTGCCAATCAATGTGAATGAATTTGAACCATTATTGTTATTATTGAGTATTTAGCGCCACTTGTGCCAGAGAGGTGTAAAGCGAACTGAGTCACTGCCCTCGGGTCTCTCCTCCCGCTACAACGGGTTTCCCCTACTCTTATACGAATAGTGCAATGGGTTTTTTTCGTGTCAATTTGGCATTTCTTCTCTACACAGGGCTTCCATTTAACATCTTATTCGAGAGACAAGAGTATTTTCCGCATAAGTCTGCGTCCATGAAACAGGGGAGGTGCACGTTAACGCACAACGCAGGCTTCATTTTTCCACCTGGGTTGGATTGGACCCCCAAGATCTTTGGTTGGACAGGCATATATAAGCTTTAATTACCGACTGATTCAGAAAAAGAAGAAGTAGTTATTATTATTAGTATAGTTGCTGTTAGTATTTGTGATCACCTGTGCCAGGGAGGGGGAAAGCACACTATATAATAATAGTTGGAGTAGTAATTGGAGCGCCTTGAGCACCATGCATGGTCGATATGTGCGCTATATAAATATCCAATATTATTATTATTATAAGCTTATCTGAACCTCGGCTTCTTGGTGTATTCTTCTCGTTGTATTTCTCCTCTTTTTCTTCTTTTCATTCAACAGTTGAGCTTACTACCATGCAAACAGAGACAACAACAGGTAGGCACACTAAATGTTTTTTAGCCTTCTATTTTCTATTTTCTTCTTTTTTTCTTCTTCATCTTCATCTCCCTCTTTTATTTTTTATTTTTTCTTTTCTTATATACCGTATTTTCTTTCTTTTTTTCCCCTTTTTTTCTTCTTCAACTTCTTGTATCTCTTTTTCTTTTCATATTTCTTCTCACTTTCCTTCTTTTTTCCTTCTTGTTTCTCTTCTTCTGTCCTACCTTTTCATAATTTCGCCTTTTGTTTTTTCTTTCTTCTATTTTCTTCTTTAGATTCATCTTTGCACTCTTTTCACTCTTTTATGAGTCTTGTTATGGTTCATACCAGACCAGGAGTAGTAGGTGAATTAGTAACAGTAATACTAGTATAAGTGGTAGCAGTTGTTGTAATGGTTAATAGAAGAAGAATTTAAAAAGAAGAGGTAGTATAGTAGTAGTAGATGATGGGGTCGTGGTACAAGAAGTGATAATAATCGAAATAAACGGCAACTGATAATCGAGTAAACTATGCACAGACATTTTACTATAGGTGTATAGCTCTTTTATAGTATTGCTTTTAACATTTTTTCCCTCTCAGGAACAACACTGGGGACAACCCTGGGAACAACACCTGGAACAACGCCAGGAACGACACCCAGAACAACACCTGTGACAACGCCAGATACAACACCTGGAACAACACCTGGAACAACACCAGGCACAACACCAGGTACTACACCAAGCACAACACCTGGTACTACACCAGGCACAACACCAGGTTAGGTCAAGTTTTGTTTGGGGTTTAAAGCTAGACACACTACTGTACTTTCAAGGAGTTGGGTTCTCTGAATGTCATGCGGTCATTGCCTCTCTAAAAAGTTTGAACATTTGTCACACCTAATATATGTCTTTTCCAATGCCAAACAGCAACTCGTAATCAAGTAAACTAAGCGAACAAATCTTGAATATATTTTAGTTCTATATTAATACATATAACTTTTGATTTTTTCCCTCAGGAACAACTCCAGGAACAACGCCTGGAACGACACCTGGAACAACACCTGGAACAACACCTGTGACAACGCCAGCTACAACACCTGGAACAACACCTGGAACAACACCAGGCACAACACCAGGTACTACACCAGGCACAACACCTGGTACTACACCAGGCACAACACCAGGCACAACACCAGATACTACACCTGGCACAACACCAGGTTAGCTCAAGTTTTGTTTGGGGTTTAAAGCTAGACACACTACTGTACTTTCAAGGAGTTGGGTTCTCTGAATGCCATGTGGTCATTGCCTCTGTAAGAAGTTTGAACATTTGTCACATCTCATATATGTCATTTCCAATGCCAAGCAGCAACTAATAATCAAGTAAACTAAGCGCAGAAATCTTGAATATAGGTGGAAAGTTTTTTAGTAATGAATAAAACAATTATTCTTTCCCTCAGGAACAACTCCAGGAACAACATCTGGAACAACTCCAGCTACAACACCAGCTACAACACCAGGAACAACACCTGGAACAACACCTGTGACAACGCCAGCTACAACACCTGGAACAACACCTGGAACAACACCAGGCACAACACTAGGTTAGGTCAAGTTTTGTTTGGGGTTTAAAGCTAGACACACTACTGTACTTTCAAGGAGTTGGGCTCTCTGAATGTCATGTCGTCATTGCCTCTGTAGGAAGTTTGAACATTTGTCACACCTAATATATGTCAGTTCCAATGCCAAACAGCAACTGATAATCAAGTAAACTAAGCGCAGAAATCTTGAGTATTGGTGGAAAGTTTTTTAGTAATGAATAAAACAATTATTCTTTCCCTCAGGAACAACTTCAGGAACAACATCTGGAACAACTCCAGCTACAACACCAGGAACAACGCCAGGAACGACACCCGGAACAACACCTGGAACAACACCTGTGACAACGCCAGCTACAACACCTGGAACAACACCTGGAACAACACTAGGTACTACACCAGGCACAACACCAGGTAAGTTCAAGTTTTGTTTGGGGTTTAAAGCTAAACACACTACTGTACTGTCAAGGAGTTGGGTTCTCTGAATGTCATGTGGTCATTGCCTCTGTAGGAAGTTTGAACATTTGTCACACCTAATATATGTCTTTTCCAATGCCAAACAGCAACTGATAATCAAGTAAACTAAGCACAGAAATCTTGAGTATAGGTGGAAAGTTTTTTAGTAATGAATAAAACAATTATTCTTTCCCTCAGGAACAACTCCAGGAACAACACCTGGAACAACTCCAGCTACAACACCAGCTACAACACCAGGAACAACGCCAGGAACAACACCCGGAACAACACCTGGAACAACACCTGGAACAACACCTGGAACAACACCAGGCACAACACTAGGTTAGGTCAAGTTTTGTTTGGGGTTTAAAGCTAGACACACTACTGTACTTTCAAGGAGTTGGGTTCTCTGAATGTCATGTGGTCATTTGTCACACCTAATATATGTCATTTCCAATGCCAAGCAGCAACTGATAATCACGTAAACTAAGCGCAGAAATCTTGAATATAGGTGGAAAGTTTTTTAGTAATGAATAAAACAATTATTCTTTTCCTCAGGAACAACTCCAGGAACAACACCTGGAACAACACCAGCTACAACACCAGCTACAACACCAGGAACAACGCCAGGAACGACACCCGGAACAACACCTGGAACAACACCTGTGACAACGCCAGCTACAACACCTGGAACAACACCTGGAACAACACCAGGCACAACACTAGGTACCACACCAGGCACAACACCAGGTTAGGTCACGTTTTGTTTGGGGTTTAAAGCTACACACACTACTACTTTCAAGGAGTTGGGTTCTCTGAATGTCATGCGGTCATTGCCTCTGTAAGAAGTTTGAACAATTGTCACACCTAATATATGTCTTTTCCAACGCCAAACAGCAACTGATAATCAAGTAAAGTAAGCGCACAAATCTTGAATATAGGTATTCGGTTCTATATCAATGCATTTTGAATTTTTTCCTCATGAACAACTCCAGGAACAACACCTGCAACAACGCCAGCTACAACACCTGGAACAACGCCTGGAACAACGCCAGCTACAACACTTGGAACAACACTGGGAACCACACCAGGTACTACACCAGGCACAACACCAGGTTAGGTCAAGTTTTGTTAGCGCTATGAAGCTAGACACACGATGGTACTTTATAGGATTTGGGTTCTTTAAATCATTAGGGTGCGAAGGTCAATGTAAAAAGGCGACTATATCTGAAATGATTCTTAGGGAGTGGATGATGTGCACTGTTATGTGCAAAATATTATTTGAATTCAGTGACTGGGGAAATTATGCTGTTAGCGCCTTGATCGGTTGTGTGTGGGGTAAGGGTTTTGGCTACACTTTTGTCTCAGGTTAGGTTTAGAATTAAGGTTAGGTTATGGTTTAGGTGGCAATATGGGTTTCTGCGCAATTAATTCAGTGACTGGGGTAATAATGCTGTTAGCTCCTTGGTCGGTTGGGTGTGGGGTTAGGGTCTTGGCTACCCATAGGAAAGAAATGAGCCTGCCGCATACTCCTGCGGCAGACTTGCCGCAGATCTGCAGCAGACCTGCCGCAGACAGTCATCTTTTTCACATGCAAATTAGTTTTGCCGCAGACTTGCCGCAGACTTGCCGCATACTCTTTTAGTATGATGAAGAGTCTGCGGCAGGTCTGCCGCAGACTTGCTGCAGACCTGCCGCACACTCTTTCAGTATGATGAGGAGTCTGCGGCAGGTCTGCCGCAGACTTGCCGCATACTCATTCAGTATGATGAAGAGTCTGCAGCAGGTCTGCCGCAGACTTGCTGCAGACTTGCCGCATACTCTTTCAGTATGATGAAGAGTCTGCGGCAGGTCTGCCGCAGACTTGCCGCAGACTCTTCATCATACTGAAAGAGTATGCGGCAAGTCTGCGGCAAGTCTGCCGCATACTCTTTCAGTATGATGAAGAGTCTGCGGCAGGTCTGCCGCAGACTTGCTGCAGACCTGCCGCAGACTCTTCGTCATGAATATTCATATGTCATATAGACCTGCTGCAGACCTGCCGCATACTCTTTCATATCCATGAAATCCCAGTACGTGGCAATAAAGTATGCATGTAGAAGAACCAGTGATAAACTGATTGATACTTCATAATCGATATTGGCAATATCGATATTACCAATTAGGTAATACCAATAGATATCGACATTACCAATTAGGTATATTCTATTCTCAATTGTATTAACTTCATCACATTGATCATTTGAAGTGTATTCAAGAGTAAGGTGACACAGGCTCGTACACATATATATACTAAATATGTATATTGTTTCTTGGTTAGTAATCATAGTTTCTTCGTTAGTAATCAATATATCTATTGCTTAAACGTGAATGTAATTGTAACATGATCAGACAAAATAATCTATTGGTTAATAATGGCAAAAGGAAAATAGAAATCACAAAAATGATGTGCATTGTCTTAATTTGCTTAACAAATCATGATAAATGTATTTTTCTGTCACACGTGTAAAGTAATAATGAATATGCATGAGATGATTGGTTTCAATTGGCCCTATTAGACTTTAATGGGATTTCCTGTGGCAGACCTGCCGCAGACTGTTCCTGTGGTGTACTGGTATGCGGCAAGTCTGGAGCAAAGTTTCGCCCTGCCGCAGATCTGCCGCAGACTGTTCCTGTGGCAAGGTAGTATGCGGCAAGTCTGGAGCAAAGTTTCATCCTGCCGCAGATCTGCCGCAGACTGTTCCTGTGGCATACTAGTATGCGGCAAGTCTGCAGCAAAATTTCATCCTGCCGCAGATCTGCCGCAGACTGTTCCTGTGGCATACTAGTATGTGGCAAGTCTGGAGCAAAGTTTCATCCTGCCGCAGATCTGCCGCAGACTGTTCCTGTGGCATACTAGTATGCGGCAAGTCTGGAGCAAAGTTTCATCCTGCCGCAGATCTGCCGCAGACTGTTCCTGTGGCATACTAGTATGCGGCAAGTCTGCAGCAAAATTTCATCCTGCCGCAGATCTGCCGCAGACTGTTCCTGTGGCATACTAGTATGCGGCAAGTCTGCAGCAAAATTTCATCCTGCCGCAGATCTGCCGCAGACTGTTCCTATGGCATACTGGTATGCGGCAAGTCTGCAGCAAAATTTCTTTCTGCCGCATACTTCGGCATACTCTTTGCCGCAGACTAAAAGTCTGCGGCAGGTCTGCGGCAGATCTGCGGCAGGTCTGCGGCATACTTTTCACTTTCCTATGGGTACAGTTGTTAGGTTATGGTTAAGGTTGCAATTAGGGTTTCCGGGCAATTATTATTATTATGATGATGATGATAATGATGATGATTATTATCGTTGTCATTATATCTACTAATCATCATTACTATTATTCATTAATATCATTATTTACTGATTTCTTCCTTCAATTTCAGATGTTTTGATTTCTATTGTCATCACCTTCAATAACACATACCAGATTGATCTCGCGAACTCGTCGTCTTCTGCGTTCATCAATTTGGCCAATGCTCTGTGCAACCGCGTGAGTTTTTTAACACATTTTAACCTCTCAATTTCAGTTGCAGTTTATTGTTACATATTCGATATACATTTTAAGTTAAGCAATAATTTCACAAACCAAATGGAGACAAAAATCAGAAAGTGAGTACCTCATATCAATTTGTCTGAATGCATTGACTAAAAGTTTGAACTAAAAAGAAGATTGAATTGGAAAAGAAGAGTGAAATATGGAGTGGCCAATGTAGAAAGCCATGCATGTGTGTTTAATATAGGCCCCAAATTGTAGTAAATTTCATCCCAAAAATTGTTTGTTTTAAGGGACGAGTAATGAATGACAATCACAGCAATATAATTTGTGTTCGAAAAAGGGCAATGATAAAGTCATTTTTATCACAACAATGTAACAAATTAATTTGTTATAATAAAATTGCTTTACCTGTACAAACTTGCATTGCCTACATACATTTGCATTACTTGTACATGAGAACATTGCAACAGAACTTATCTGACGTATTTTGATTTGATTTGATTTGATTTTGTTCACTATGTCCATATCCATCATCATCATAGGTTTATAAATTCACATGACATTATATAGGATGACCCCACCTCCCCCAAAACGCACATGTGATCTGTAATTTATTTTTATGCCTCTGTTACGAAATAGCTAGGAGGCATTATGTTTTAGGGTTGTCCGTCCGTACGTCCCGTTCTCGTGATCGCGCTATCTCAAGAACCGATTGATGGATTCCTGCCAAACTTGGGTCATGTATGTATCTGACCAGTGGCGGATCCAGGGGGGGGGGGAAATCATGTAAAAACAGGTGATTTTTACCCTTTTTTGGGGTTGGGCCCCCCCCCTCTGGCGCTCAAGGGGGGATGCAAGTTTTTAAATTTTCGAGGACCAAAAAATATAAAATGTGCTCACTACTACCCCCCCCCCCCCCACTGAGCGACTTTTCGGCCGGCGCGATTTTCAAATTTTCGGGAGCAAAAAAAAAAAAAAAGTTGGGCCCCCTCCCCTAAGAAATCCTGAATCCGCGCCTGTATCTGACAGAGCTAATGAGCTGATTATATTTCGGGGTCACGAAGTCAAAGGTCAAAGGTGACGTTGTCATTATGTATGCAAAAATAGCTTGTGATCACATTATCAATAGAACTGATAGACGGATTACCGTCAATCTCTAAACATGTATTTATCTTGCAGAGCCGGATGAACCAAGTAGATTTTGGGGTCTTGAGGTCAAAGATAAAAGGGGCATACATGTATATGGAAAATAGCTTGTAATCACGATATTCTGAGAACCTGTTAATGGATTACAATTAAACTTGATTTTGAAAAATTGCTTCTGTTTTGGTTTGTGAAATCGCTCTATGGCGGAGTCGAAGTTCGCAGTCGAAGTTCCATCTAGTTTAATTTTTTTTTATTGGGGGGAAAGATTTCCAAATGAAATGATAGCAAGATCGTCAATTTGCTTCTTTGCAACAGAAGTGATGCTTAAACAAAAAAGAAATGTGCCTATATGACAGCTTCCCACACAATCAGCTGTGGTGTGAGTGTTGTCGTCATGTTTCAACCATTAGTGAATAAAGATATGAGTTTCTTCTAAATTGACATATTAAGAAAGAATGAGAAAGTAAACAAAATATTTTCCACCTCTACCAGAAATCAAAATTCTCTTAAATAAAATTTCCTTGGATAGAAATGGAACTCGGTGTAAACAATGATGCAAACAATAAATCGGCTACCATGCAATGAGCATGCTGTACTAAAGTTTAGTAGCGTTCTTCAAAAAATGAAATACAATTTCATTCTCACTCTCACAAAGTCTAAAAATTCGCCATTCAATGAATAATGAATACTAATAATCATAATACAATTTTTAGACCTTATGTATGGTAGACAAAATGGGCAATGGATGAACTTGGAATTAGACTAACTGGTTATTAGACTAAATGGAGATTAGAGGAACTGATTTTTGGACCATGTAGATAGTAGACGGGCCGGGCATGTCGATCATATGGGAAGAGACTTATTGGGTAGTAGACGAACTGGTTGTAGACCCAATGGCAACTCAATGGTATTGAAATGCACAACCCGCAGGTTTTCCTTCCAGTACAAGATAGCTCAACCTGGCTAGTAAATATTAATACGTGTTGTAAATACATGTACTATACAAATATATGAAACTGATAAGAAATGGAAACATAAAAAGATCGTGAGATATCGGTCATGCAACACTTTAGTGACTATTGTATAGCTTTTGGGGTGTTTTTTTCCCTATACATGTACAGTTGATCGAGTATTTCGAGAGCCTGACGAATGGTGATATCACATGCGAAGTATTACGGTTCACAAACGGTAGTATAGTGGCAGATGTTAACTTGATCTTCCCTGCTAATGACGCCTCCCAGGCACAGAACATCATGAATAATGTCGGAATGGTTACCGCGATGGATTTAGGAAACATTATAGTCAACAATGAAACATTCTACTTCCCAATCGCCGTCAGCTCAAATGGTAAGATCAACTTTTTAAACCTATTCCTCACTTTTTGATCTTGGAAGAGTTTATCTCGTTTAGGTGTGACGCGGTTAACAGCAGCGTTATTTTTTTCTTCCTTGTAATAATAATAACGCAAGTGTTTGCTTCAAATATTTGGTATGATAACACAGAGCTAAGTGAATTACGGGTAGGACATACGTTGTGCGCAGTTGCCATTCATGTACACGTTATTGAGAGACACTGCCACAGTTTACCTCTTCATACCTGAACAAACCTTTAACAGCCGGGGCATTGTGTCACGAAAACGTCATAAGAACAAGTTTGCCGATATCCCATTGAAATACGTGTAGATTTTCAATACACACATTACGTTTCAATGGCATCTCGTTGAACTTGTACTTATGACGTTTCATGAAGCAAGGCTTAGTATTATAATTCAAATACTGAACTTACTTCTTTTTATTTGTACCTGTATAATACTCACTTGTCTTACAATTATAATACATGTGAAAGGTAAATTAATATGTTGTTCCCAATGTAATCTTTTGGTGACTTTAATATACTACTCAGTAATTGATTCATACGACTGCCAATCAATGTGAATGAATTTGAACCATTATTGTTATTATTGAGTATTTAGCGCCACTTGTGCCAGAGAGGCGTAAAGCGAACTGAGTCACTGCCCTCGGGTCTCTCCTCCCGCTACAACGGGTTTCCCCTACTCTTATATGAATAGTGCAATGGGTTTTTTTCGTGTCAATTTGGCATTTCTTCTCTACACAGGGCTTCCATTTAACATCTTATTCGAGAGACAAGAGTATTTTCCGCATAAGTCTGCGTCCATGAAACAGGGGAGGTGCACGTTAACGCACAACGCAGGCTTCATTTTTCCACCTGGGTTGAATTGGACCCCCAAGATCTTTGGTTGGACAGGCATATATAAGCTTTAATTACCGACTGATTCAGAAAAAGAAGAAGTAGTTATTATTATTAGTATAGTTGCTGTTAGTATTTGTGATCACCTGTGCCAGGGAGGGGGAAAGCACACTATATAATAATAGTTGGAGTAGTAATTGGAGCGCCTTGAGCACCATGTATGGTCGATATGTGCGCTATATAAATATCCAATATTATTATTATTATAAGCTTATCTGAACCTCGGATCTTGGTGTATTCTTCTCATTGTATTTATCCTTTTTTTTTCTTCTTTTCATTCAACAGTTGAGCTTACTACCATGCAAACAGAGACAACAACAGGTAGGCACACTAAATGTTTTTTGGCCTTCTATTTTTTTTTTTTTTTTTCTTCATCTTCTTTTTTTACTTTGTCTTTTTCTTATATACCGTATTTCTCTCTCCCCCCTTTTTTTTTCTTCTTCTTCAACTTCTTGTTCTCTTTTTCTTTTTATATTTTTTTTCACTTTCCTTCTTTTTTCCTTCTTGTTTCTCTTCTTCTGTCCTATCTTTTCATAATTTCCCTTTTTGTTTTTTCCTTCTTCTATTTTCTTCTTTAGATTCATCTTTTCACTCTTTTCACTCTTTTATGAGTCTTGTTATGGTTCATACCAGACCAGTAGTAGTAGTAGTAGTAGTAGTAGTTACAGTAATACTAGTATAAGTCGTAGCAGTTGTTGTAATGGTAATATAAGAAGAATTTAAAGAGAAGAGGTAGTATTAGTAGTACTTGTAGTAGTAGTAGTAGTAGTAGTAGATGATGTGGTCGTGGTACAAGAAGTGATAATAATCGAAATAAACGGCAACTGATAATCAAGTAAACTAAGGGCAGACATTTTACTATAGGTGTATAGCTCTTTTATAGTATTGCGTTTAACATTTTTTCCCTCTAAGGAACAACACTGGGGACAACCCTGAGAACAACACCTGGAACAACGCCTGGAACAACATCCGGAACAACCCCTGGAACAACACCTGGAACAACACCAGGCACAACACCTGGAACAACCCCTGGAACAACACCTGGAACAACACCAGGCACAACACCTGGAACAACCCCTGGAACGACACCTGGAACAACCCCTGGCACAACACCTGGAACAACACCTGGAACAACACCTGTGACAACGCCAGCTACAACACCTGGAACAACCCCAGGAACAACACCTGGAACAACCCCTGGAACGACACCTGGAACAACGCCAGGAACGACACCCGGAACAACACCTGGAACAACACCAGGCACAACACTAGGTACTACACCAGGCACAACACCAGGTAAGGTCAAGTTTTTTCTGGGGTTTAAAGCTATACACACTATTCTACTTTCAAGGAGTTGGGTTCTCTGAATGTCATGCGGTCATTGCCTCTGTAAGAAGTTTGAACAAATGTCACACCTAATATACAGGGCGTATCATAATAAAGGATATTGAAGTTTAATGACGATTTATATGAAAACTACTGATTTCATAATCAAGCATTTTATGTCTGTTGTAAAGGACAGAATGTCCCCTTGTTAATGACACCCCGATCATACTACTACTGTCACAGTTGACTGAATAACAAAGCATTGCTGTCCACCATGTGAAAGGTGCACTGTGACAAGTTAGCATTCACAGATAAATTCTAAAGATTAGTGCTTGTGTCAGCCCAGACATATTGAAATGCTGAACAATGAGTGGATTATGTGTCTAAGAAGGAAATGCTTTGTTATTCAGTCAACTGTGACATTAGTAGTATGATCGGGGTGTCATTAACAAGAGGACATTCTGTCCTTTACAACAGACATAAAATGCTTGATTATGAAATCAGTAGTTTTCATATAAATCGTCATTAAACTTCAATATCCTTTATTATTTGTCACACCTAATATATGTCATTTCGAATGCCAAGCAGCAACTGATAATCAAGTAAACTAAGCACAGAAATCTTGAATATAGGTGGAAAGTTTTTTAGTAATGAATTATACAATTATTCTTTCCCTCAGGAACAACTCCAGGAACAACACCTGGAACAACTCCAGCTACAACACCAGCTACAACACCAGGAACAACGCCAGGAACGACACCCGGAACTACACCTGGAACAACACCTGTGACAACGCCAGCTACAACACCTGGAACAACACCTGGAACAACACCAGGCACAACTCCAGGTACTACACCAGGCACAACACCTGGTTCTACACCAGGCACAACTCCAGGTTAGGTCAAGTTTTTTGGGGGGTTTAAAGCTAGATACACTATTCTACTTTCAAGGAGTTGGGTTCTCTGTATGTCATGCGGTCATTGCCTCTGTAAGAACTTTGAACAAATGTCACACCTAATATATGTCATTTCCAATGCAAACAGCAACTAATAATCAAGTAAACTAAGCGCACAAATCTTGAATATATTTTAGGTCTATATTAATACATACAAATTTTAATTTTTTCCCTCAGGAACAACTCCAGGAACAACACCTGGAACCACTCCAGCTACAACACCTGCAACAACACCTGCAACAACGCCTGGAATGACACCTGGAACAACACCTGGAACAACACCTGTGACAACGCCAGCTACAACACCTGGAACAACACCTGGAACAACACCAGGCACAACACCAGGTACTACACCTGGCACAACACTAGGTTAGGTCCAGTTTTGTTTGGGGTTTAAAGCTAGAAACACTACTGTACTTTCAAGGAGTTGGGTTCTCTGAATGCCATGTGGTCATTGCCTCTGTAAGAAGTTTGAACATTTGTCACACCTAATATATGTCTTTTCTAATGCCGAACAGCAACTGATAATCAAGTAAACTAAGGGCAGAAATCTTGAATATAGGTGGAAAGTTTTTTAGTAATAAATAAAACAATTATTCTTTCCCTCAGGAACAACTCCAGGAACAACACCTGGAACAACTCCAGCTACAACACCAGCTACAACACCAGGAACAACGCCAGGAACGACACCCGGAACAACACCTGGAACAACACCTGTGACAACGCCAGCTACAACACCTGGAACAACACCAGGCACTACACCAGGTACTACATCAGGCACAACACTAGGTTAGGTCAAGTTTTGTTTGGGGTTTAAAGCTAGACACACTACTGTACTTTCAAGGAGTTGAGTTCTCTGAATGTCATGCGGTCATTGCCTCTGTAAGAAGTTTGAACAATTGTCACACCTGATATATGTCATTTCCAATGCCAAACAGCATCTGATAATCTAGAAAACTACGGTAAGCGCACAAATCTTGAATATAGGTATTTAGTTCTATATCAATACATATAACTTTTGAACTTTTTCCTCAGGAACAACTCCAGGAACAACACCTGGAACAACTCTAGCTACAACACCTGTGACAACGCCAGCTACAACACCTGGAACAACACCAGGCACTACACCAGGTACTACATCAGGCACAACACTAGGTTAGGTCAAGTTTTGTTTGGGGTTTAAAGCTAGACACACTACTGTACTTTCAAGGAGTTGAGTTCTCTGAATGTCATGCGGTCATTGCCTCTGTAAGAAGTTTGAACAATTGTCACACCTAATATATGTCATTTCCAAAGCCAAACAGCAACTGATAATCTAGAAAACTACGGTAAGCGCACAAATCTTGAATATAGGTATTTCTATATCAATACATATAACTTTTGAACTTTTTCCTCAGGAACAACTCCAGGAACAACACCTGGAACAACTCTAGCTACAACACCTGCAACAACGCCAGCTACAACACCTGGAACAACACCTGGAACAACACCTGGAACAACGCCAGCTACAACACTTCGAACAACACCGGGAACCACACCAGGTACTACACCAGGCACAACATCAGGTTAGGTCAAGTTTTGTTTGCGTTATGAAGCTATAGACGCACTATGGTACTCTAAAGGATTTGAGTTCTCTAGGGTGCGAAGGTCAATGTAAAAAGGCGAATTTATCTGAAATGATTCTTAGGGAGTGGATGATGTGCACTGTTATGTGCGGAATATTATTTGAATTCAGTGACTGGGGAAATAATAATGTGTGTGTAGTTATGGTTTCGGCTGATATTCTGTTTCTGAAAGACCTTCTTTCTTTTTTTTAAAGAAAAATATAGCTTGTTTTTTCATGTGCCACGGTTTGAGTGTGTGTATTGCGTACGTTGAATGGCTGCAAGATCAAGCAGCTAATTTGTATTCACATTTTGTACAGATATTCCGCGTATTGCACTGACGCTGCATACATTGCCATGGTAAGGCCGTGCGAGCGCCTGTTAAGGGTACAGATTTATATTTTCAAATGTTGGCAGGTATAAACAAAATAATTTTATTGGGATATTCTTTCTCATGATTGCACTCACAGAGGAGGTGAATCCTTGCAGTGATGTTCCATGTCTGAATGGAGGAACATGTACCAACCTGATAGAGACCTACACCTGCATCTGTGGGGGATCCTTCATGGGCAGGAACTGTGAAATAGGTAAGTGCTAGCTATCAAATAGAAATTTATTGAAATGGTTTCTAATCGGTGATTTCCACAATTACAATATTCTGATAGACATTTTTTTTTTTTTAATTTTGCATAATTGTCAAAAAATACCAATGCTGTAACAAAACTAGTGGATTTAATAGTTTGCTTTTTTTATTTTCCATTTGGAGAAATATTAGCTAACTATTTAAATTGTTTAGTTGATGCACCTCTGCAGTGGGTTTTCAACATTTTCTACTGAAGAAATGCAGCAGGTTCTTCCACTCGACAAGGGTGCACAGTTAGTTCTTATATGTATACAAACTACATTACATCCTTTTATAGGGGCAGAGCATGTGAAAAAACTCACAATTCGATATACGAAAAGCCAATATTAGAACTTATGATCTTATACACTCAGAATCCAGATCATAATGAAGTACTGAAAATTCACCCAACCCTCTTTTATTTGTATTTAAAGAGTATGGCATCTGCTACGCATCTGGTGATCCTCACTACAAGACATTTGATGATCTTAGGTATGACTTCCAGGGCAATTGTTCCTACATTCTCACTCAAGATTGCTCCACAGCTGACCCACTCTTCAAAGTGATCGTCTCAAATAGAAAGATATCCCAAACAGCTTCAGTGTCAATCACGTATGATGTTACAATCATCCTGAATCAAACGGTGTGTACTCATGTCATGTTGTTGTCTTGGAGCATTTGCTTTATGATCCTTCGTTTGTTGTAGATTAATTGGGTTGTATACATTTTTTTCAGGCAAGTTGTGGCAGAGTTTAGACTACACAATATTACATTAAGATAAACATATACACTGGGCATGCAAATCTGGGAATATCATCATATAAATAACAGTATATCATTTATTCCTATTCCTAGTGCAGTCTAAGCCGATACCGCCAAGTATGTGGCATATAGCGCCTTTTCCAAAATACTATTCAATTTGCTCCACTGCATTGTAATATTCTTTTAAATAAAGTGTATCTCTTCTGTACGCACATTTCTATGACCTACTCATAAAGGTGAGAAAAAAAAATGTATAACTGATTCCTGTATTAATATCATGCAAATCTTCCAGATTGTTTTCTCTACACCATGATTTGACTGTGGAGAAAGATTTGTGAACATAGCTCTTGAAGCGCCCCAAGCTTGTCGATAAAGTGACTACCGTTTAAAGATTACAGACATTATTTTGATTACGATTCATGCTTTGACTCTAAATGAAATTGGTTTTCAGGAGATATACTTAGGACCCGACCTTGCTGTAAGCGTGGATGATGTCATTGTCAATCTCCCATCTGAAAGACCTGGCATCAGGATTTCTCTTAGTGGCATCAATGTGGTAAGGCAACCGGCACCAGTGGAGTTATCTTAAAACTTATTCAACTTCTAAGTTTTATCCGTCTCTCTCTCTCTCTCTCTCACTCTCTAACTCTCTCGATCTCTTTTTAATGTTGAGTCTTGTGCATTATTTGAGCTGTCCCCCCTGTGCGGTATTTTCTTCCAAATTTGTTCAGATATCTATTAGATAAATGAGGGATTCGATTTTTAAGAACAATAAAATATTGAAAGTATCGATTATTTGACATCATATTATCAGGTCCTGCTGTATAGTAAAATTTAAAGAATGGATAGAAACTTTAATTTCTAATCTGCAAGTGATAATTTCATTTCTATATACCGGTAGGATGCCTATTTTCACTCGATAACAGTATTGAGTCGATGACCTGAGAGTTGCCCCCAGGACACACAATTGCTTTGGCTTCATTTCAGTCAAGATCCAGGGTTAGGATACAGGTTCTGATTTGGTCTTATATTAGATTCAGAGTTAGGCCTAGAATTAGTAATAGTTTATGGTCCAAGGTTGGAGTTTGAAATTCAGTTTGTGTAAGAAATCGATCCTGGAGCAATTGTCTCGGAAGCATGTGTCATAGAACCATGAAAACAATTTGTTTCAATGTCACATTACAGCAAGTAGTAGCAGATGTCGGCCTTTATGTGCGATGGGATGGTAACAGCAGAGTGGAGGTCAAAGTGACATCCGACTTCAAGGACAATACCTGTGGTCTATGTGGAAACTACAATGGAATTGGTACCCAAGAGGATGAGTTTCTTACACCAACAGGAAATTCGGTAAGTAAATGGATGCTTCCATAGTTGCCATACATTATGTGCATGTATAAATTAAGCCAGAAAGAAAACTAACAATTAAAACTGATATTATAATCTCAGATTGCAGTTTCCTTTCTTGCTCTCCTTATGACCTGTTGTATTATTTTATGAACAAGCTGTATTGCAGATCTTGAATTCCATTATGAGGATACACAAACGAATGATATGTTGAATCAGAGGGAACAGAGTTAATATTCTTGTACTCCAGCCCCTGTTTTAGTGATGGAATATTAGCAAAACCTTCTCGGATATTTTTCACACATGTGTTGTATATGAATTCAATATCTTGATGTATTGCTTTGTGAGATTATGTTCTCATTATGGAGAATCTATTGTTATCTTTACTTTTCAATGGTTTATACACCTGATACTTCTCTTTCAATATTGGTGTTTTTCTGAAAAAATGTCGAAAGTATATAACTAAGAATTTATAAGCCTTGGTTTCCAACGAGGCAGCATTGGGGATTATCTGGGAAGCTCACAATGATGCACTTTGGTGTTCTGGATTTTATTATTCAAATTTCAAAAAATGTATATTATTGTTATTGTTTTTTTAAAAAACTATATGTGTTTAATGTGCCAGCAGCTGGAAGCGATTTTAGTTTAAGTGCTCCAAAGAGTCTAGTTGTTATCATAGTTTATATGACTTGTGGTGATAGGTGTCAAAGGAGGCAGACATTGGAAACAGCTGGGAATAGCTTGAGTGCTAAACAGTTTGTGTTTTTATCTTGTTTTATTTACAATCTACAAACCCTAAGTATTCACAGAGGCAGCATTTGGTAAAAGCTGGATTACAATGATCCAGAGTGTGTGCCTCAGGAAGATAAAACAGACACATGTTCGCGCCTTCTTCCTTGTAATACAAGTTCTTAAATTATATTTATTTTCCTACCTATCAGTAAATTGTATTGTTTGATCAGATGCCAAATATGTTGTCAAATTGAAAGGAAGAAAATAAATGGTCATTTGAATTGAATTGAATTGAGTGCTTCAGAGTTTTTATCATATTTCATTTGATTTCTGAACATAGGTGTCCAATGAGGCGGCATTTGGCAACAGCTGGGAGGCTTGCGATGATTCAGATTGTG
Organism: Strongylocentrotus purpuratus; assembly: GCF_000002235.5. Lineage (NCBI taxonomy): Eukaryota > Metazoa > Echinodermata > Echinoidea > Camarodonta > Strongylocentrotidae > Strongylocentrotus > Strongylocentrotus purpuratus. The sequence goes on along the minus strand of NW_022145603.1, from coordinate 26,760,073 downwards.
TACCTCAAGAAGACGAAACCAATCCTTGCTCAAGTGCTACAGAGTCTGTGGTTCTTGGAGCCGAAAGCAAGTGTGATATCATCAAAAGTGCTGCAGGTAAAGAATAAAACAAATTAAAAAATGGTGTGAACAAATAGACTTTATCATTGAATTAATGCCCTGTTGGCACTCGAAAGATGAATTATGGATACATTTTGCTATATTTATACTTTCGATACCCAACGGTGCTATAATGATTTTTGGTAAAAATATCAACAACAAAAAGAAAAATAATGATATGTGAGAAAAAAATGATACAGATGTGGCATTGATTGTTACACTTATTCTAATTGTGATTGTAAGCATTTTATTTGCAAAATCTATTATTCACATAGTTGGATATAATGCTGTAAACAAGAAAGAACCAGTATTCAGTCAGGTTTTCCGATATGTTATTACAATATTCCTGTTTTCATTGCTTTTAATCTCCAATACAGTTTGATATAACTTAATTTGTCTTCATTGCTGTAAGTACAAGATACTGTATGATGGATTCTCATATTCTTGTAATGTGATGAAGACATGATACATGTATGGTACATCTCAATTTATGAAGATGTGTGCTGTTCTGAATTATGAAATTGAGACATGTACAGTTTCTCAACTTAAAATACTTATTTTTTTGTCAGTAGTATTACTTAAGTGCTATTTCGTCACCCTGTCCTCTGAATCTTGCAGGTTTTACCGAGTGCTTTGCTGTATTAGATCCCACCCCATACTTCGGAGACTGTGTCTATGATGTCTGTGCGTCCCCTGATGACGGCGATACTGCACTCTGTAACGCTTTGGCATCTTACACTCAAGCATGCAGATACCTCTATGTTGATGTCCCTTCTTGGAGGAATGAAACACTTTGTCGTAAGAATCAAGACTTTAATTGTTGAAAAGTTACTCAGAAAGCAATATTTGTACACTCCTGATAGTTTTATCGAAGTTACTTCTTAGATATGGTGGAATTAGGTATTGATGAAAGCAAACAAATCTCCTACTTTATCAAAATTGTCTTTGGCATGATAAGTATTTTATAATAGGCAATTGAATTCATTTAGCAAATTTCCATGTATGATTTATGGATAGTAAATTATTGAATTGAATTGAAAAGAAATCACCTTTAGAGATCCAAGTGAAGGCAAGCTGTAAGAATGATGGAGCAAGTGATGAATCCTAAATGTGCAAATCCCAAGAAGACAAACAGGCTCAATAATAGTAGGGGTCTCAACATTTCCTGTCCAACTTATAGATGTCTCTGCAGGGCCAAGATTAGCCTTCCATAAATGAGACTCTCAAACCAACTTAAGGAGTAACTTGATATCCTGAAAAATGAGATGACAACCACCAATCATCTATCCCAATCTGCTTTTTTCTCTGCATGGTTGCTTTCTTGCCACAGGTGCAATGTTGCACAAAAAACAATAAGAACCAATTTACAGAACGATGGATTTGTGCAACACATTGGCTTTGCAAAATTACCTATTTCTAGTTGGTCTTGATTTGCTCAATGACGACCTTTTTAACACCGGCATTGACTAATCTTACACTGGAAACAGTAAGATATTCTTGAAGCATCTATCTCATGATAAATACAATCTGGCATAAGGATGAACATTTTGTGCCATATAGAGACAATCCATGTCTAATCTTTATCCCTATCCTTTCTTGCTATCCCTGTCCAGCCCTGACCTGTCCATCAAACAGTATCTACGGTAACTGCATCTCCGCCTGTCCACGCACCTGCTGGGATTACCAAGACCCTGATCCCCCCTGTCACGACCTCTGTGTTGAGGGGTGTGCATGTGATGAGGGATTCGTCCTGGAGAATCTGCAGTGTGTACCAGAGAGCCAGTGCGGATGTGTAACAGATGGATTCTATCTCACAGTAAGTTAATCTTGGAATATTTTAATCATGTTGTGTATTTTTTTTGTTTTACCTACCTCTAGTTTATTTACAGTTACAGTAATACTGTGAATTGTTTGATAGATTTCACTGTTATGTATATAAGGATATCACTACTAAAATCGAATTACAAGTGTTTTTTATGTTTTGATAATGATGTAATGCAACTGATCTGCATAGAGATAGTATATTAACGCCATGTCATTGGCTTTTGTGATAAGTGTCATTGTCTCTTACTATATAGATTATAATTCAGGTTGACATCTACCCAAAATATATATTGAATTGAAAGTGAAACCTTATTTAAAAATTGAAATAACTGCATGAAATATAACAGGAGAAGCTGCATTCATACTTTTTACGGCCTACGGCTAATACTCATTATCAAAATGCAATTTCACTTGTGACATTTTGAGAATGAAAGCTAATGAGAAAAAAAATCAGTGAATTCCCTGTTTGCTGACTTTCTCCCTTTCTCTCTTCCCACTCCATATCCCTGCTTCTGTGTTTCCTGTAAATAGGTTGGCAGTAGTATGCTTACTCCAGACTGCACAGAATACTGCGAGTGCAACGCAGGAGGTAGTATCAACTGCACTCAAGTATCCTGCGATCCTAGCGCATCTTGTGGAGTGGAGGATGGAGAAACAAGCTGCATATGCAACGCTGGCTATGAAACTGTGGGCAATGCATTCGACTGTACAGGTAGGTTGTTTTCTGTTTCAACACTTTTACTTTAGACTGCACAGGGTGACCTGACGTGTGCTCCCATGGCACTCGCTCCAGGTTTCATTCAATCAGAAATATAGGGTTAGGGTTGCCATTGGTTCGTTCTGAGGTTCATGTGGTTATTGCCTCTGTAAGCAGCTTTGAGCATTTGTCACACCTGATATTTGGCATTTCCAATGTCAAACAGCAACTGATAACCCAGTAAATTAAGCGCAGAAATCTTGAATATAGGTATTTAGTTCTAATTCTATATTAATACATATAACATTTAATTACACCAGGTACTACACCTGGCATAACACCAGGTTAGGTCAAGTTTTATTTAGGGTTTAAAGCTAGCCACAGTATTGTACTTTCAAGGATTTGGGTTCTCTGAATGCTAGTGGTTATTGCCTTTGTAAGCAGCTTTGGGCATATATCATTTCCAATGTCAAACAGCAACTGATAACCATATAAAATTAATTGCAAAAAATCTTAAATATAGGTATAAAATTCTTTAGTAATGAATATAACATTTATTTTTCCCTCAGGAACAACAACTTCAATGGGAATGATGACTTCATCTGACTTATCTTCTACCGTAGGAATGATGTCTTCATCTGAAACGTCATCTTCAATGGGAATGATGACTTCATCTGAAACGTCACCTTCAATGGGAATGATGACTTCATCTGACTTATCTTCTACCATGGGAATGATGTCTTTATCTGAAACGTCAACTTCAATGTTAATGATGACTTCATCTGACTTATCTTCTACCGTGGGAATGATGTCTTCATCTGAAACGTCACCCTCAATGATAATGATGACTTCATCTGACTTATCTTCTACCATGGGAATGATGTCTTTATCTGAAACGTCAACTTCAATGTTAATGATGACTTCATCTGACTTATCTTCTACCGTGGGAATGATGTCTTCATCTGAAACGTCACCCTCAATGATAATGATGACTTCATCTGACTTATCGTCTACTGCAACAACACCACTTACAACACCAGTTACAACACAAGGAACAACCCCTGGAACGACACCCGGAACAACACCTGTGACAACGCCAGCTACAACAACTGGAACAACGCCTGGAACGACTCTCAGAACAACACCCGGAACAACACCTAGAACAACACCTGTGACAACTCCAGCTACCACACCAGGAACAACGCCTGGAACGACATCCGGAACAACACCTGGAACAACACCTGTGACAACGCCAGCTACAACACCTGGAACAACACCTGGAACAACACCAGGCACAACACTAGGTACCACACCAGGCACAACACCAGGTTAGGTCAAGATTTGTTTGGGGTTTAAAGCTAGACACACTATTCTACTTTCAAGGAGTTGGGTTCTCTGAATGTCATGCGGTCATTGCCTCTATAAGAAGTTTGAACATTTGTCACACCTAATATATGTCATTTCTAATGCCAAACAGCAACTAATAATCAAGTAAACTAAGCACACAAATCTTGAATATAGGTATTTAGTTCAATATCAATAATCAATTTTGATTTTTCTCCTCAGGAACAACTCCAGGAACAACACCTGGAACAACTCCAGCTACAACACCAGCTACAACACCAGGACCAACACCAGGAACGACACCCGGAACAACACCTGGAACAACACCTGTGACAACGACAGCTACAACAACTGGAACAACGCCTGGAACGACACCCGGAACAACACCTGGAACAACACCTGTGACAACTCCAACTACAACACCAGGAACAACGCCTGTAACGACACCCGGAACAACACCAGGTACTACACCAGGCACAACACCAGGTTAGGTCAACTTTCGTTTGGGGTTTAAAGCTAGACACACTACTGTACTTTCAAGGAGGTGGGTTATCTGAATGTCATGTGGTCATTGCCTCTGTAAGAAGTTTGAACATTTGTCACACCTAATATATGTCATTTCTAATGCCAAACAGCAACTAATAATCAAGTAAACTAAGCACACAAATCATGAATATAGGTATTTAGTTCTATATCAATTATCAATTTTGATTTTTCTCCTCAGAAACAACTCCAGGAACAACACCTGGAACAACTCCAGCTACAACACCAGCTACAACACCAGCTACAACACCAGGAACAACGCCAGGAACGACACCTGGAACGACACCTGGAACAACACCTGTGACAACGACAGCTACAACAACTGGAACAACGCCTGGAACGACACCCGGAACAACACCTGGAACAACACCTGTGACAACTCCAGCTACAACACCAGGAACAACGCCTGGAACGACACCCGGAACAACACCCGGAACAACACCTGTGACAACGCCAGCTACAACACCTGGAACAACACCTGGAACAACACTAGGTACTACACCAGGCACAACACCAGGTAAGTTCAAGTTTTGTTTGGGGTTTAAAGCTAAACACACTACTGTACTGTCAAGGAGTTGGGTTCTCTGAATGTCATGTGGTCATTGCCTCTGTAGGAAGTTTGAACATTTGTCACACCTAATATATGTCATTTCCAATGCCAAACAGCAACTGATAATCAAGTAAACTAAGCACAGAAATCTTGAGTATAGGTGGAAAGTTTTTTAGTAATGAATAAAACAATTATTCTTTCCCTCAGGAACAACTCCAGGAACAACACCTGGAACAACTCCAGCTACAACACCAGCTACAACACCAGGAACAACGCCAGGAACGACACCCGGAACAACACCTGGAACAACACCTGTGACAACGCCAGCTACAACACCTGGAACAACACCTGGAACAACACCAGGCACAACACTAGGTACCACACCAGGCACAACACCAGGTTAGGTCAAGATTTGTTTGGGGTTTAAAGCTAGACACACTATTCTACTTTCAAGGAGTTGGGTTCTCTGAATGTCATGCGGTCATTGCCTCTATAAGAAGTTTGAACAAATGTCACACCTAATATATGTCATTTCCAATGCCAAATAGCAACTGATAATCACGTAAACTAAGCGCAGAAATCTTGAATATAGGTGGAAAGTTTTTATGCCTCCGTTACGAAGTAGCCGGAGGCATTATGTTTTCGGGTTGTCCGTCCGTCCGTCCGTCCGTCCGTCCGTCCGTACGTCTGTACGTACGTCTGTACGTACGTCCCGTTCTCGTGATCACGTTATCTGAAGAACGGATCAATGGATTCCTACCAAACTTTGGTCATATATGTATCTAGCAAAGTCGATGAACTGATTAGATTTTGGGGTCACGAGGTCAAAGGTCAAAGGTCACAGGGCTCATTATGTATGCAAAAACAGCTCGTGATCGCGTTATCTGAAGAACCGATGGATGGATTCCTGCCAAACTTTGGTCATGTATGTATCTTGTAGAGTCGATGAACTGATTAGATTTTGGGGTCACGAGGTCAAAGGTCAAAGGTCACAGGGCTCATTATGTATGCAAAACGGCTCGTGATCGCGTTATCTGAAGAACCGATAGATGGATTCCTGCCAAACTTTGGTCATGTATGTATCTTGCAGAGCCAATGAACTGATTAGATTTTGGGGTCACGAGGTCAAAGGTCAAAGGTCACAGGGCTCATTATGTATGCAAAAACAGCTTGTGATCGCGTTATCTCAAGAACCGATTGGTGGATTCCTGCCAAACTTAGGTCATGTATGTTACTTGCAGAGCCGATGAACTTATTAGATTTTGGGTAACGAGGTCAAAGGTCAAAGGTCACAGCGCCCATTATGTATGCAAAAACAGCTTGTGATCGCGTTATCATTAGAACAGATTGATGGATTCCTGCCAAACTTAGATCATTTATGTATCTTGCAGAGCCAATGAACTGTGTAGATTCTTGGTTCATAAGGTCCAAGGTCATGGGCTCATTATGTATGCAAAAATAGCTTGTGAACGCATTCTCATTAGAACTGACAGATGGATTACTATTTAACTCTGGATATCTTGCAGAGCCAATGAGCTGAGTAGATATTAGGATCATGAGGTCAAAGTTCAAAGGGTCATATATGTATATGAGAAATTGTTTGTAATCACGATATTCTGAGAACCTGTTAATGGATTACAATTGAACTTGAATTTGAAAAATTTCTTCTGTTTTGGTTTGTAAAATTGCTCTATGACGGAGGCATCATTTTCGACTGCGCGCAGTCGAATTCCATCTAGTTTAGTAATGAATAAAACAATTATTCTTTCCCTCAGGAACAACTCCAGCTACAACACCAGCTACAACACCAGGAACAACGCCAGGAACGACACCCGGAACAACACCTGGAACAACACCTGTGACAACGCCAGCTACAACACCTGGAACAACACCTGGAACAACACCAGGCACAACACTAGGTACCACACCAGGCACAACACCAGGTTAGGTCAAGATTTGTTTGGGGTTTAAAGCTAGACACACTATTCTACTTTCAAGGAGTTGGGTTCTCTGAATGTCATGCGGTCATTGCCTCTATAAGAAGTTTGAACAAATGTCACACCTAATATATGTCATTTCCAATGCCAAATAGCAACTGATAATCACGTAAACTAAGCGCAGAAATCTTGAATATAGGTGGAAAGTTTTTTAGTAATGAATAAAACAATTATTCTTTCCCTCAGGAACAACTCCAGCTACAACACCAGCTACAACACCAGGAACAACGCCAGGAACAACACCCGGAACAACACCTGGAACAACACCTGTGACAACGCCAGCTACAACACCTGGAACAACACCTGGAACAACACCAGGCACAACACTAGGTACCACACCAGGCACAACACCAGGTTAGGTCAAGTTTTGTTTGGGGTTTAAAGCTACACACACTACTGTACTTTCAAGGAGTTGGGTTCTCTGAATGTCATGCGGTCATTGCCTCTGTAAGAAGTTTGAACAATTGTCTCACCTAATATATGTCTTTTCCAATGCCAAACAGCAACTGATAATCAAGTAAAGTAAGCGCACAAATCTTGAATATAGGTATTTGGTTCTATATCAATGCATTTTGAATTTTTTCCTCATGAACAACTCCAGGAACAACACCTGGAACAACTCTAGCTACAACACCTGCAACAACACCTGCAACAACGCCAGCTACAACACCTGGAACAACGCCTGGAACAACGCCAGCTACAACACTTGGAACAACACTGGGAACCACACCAGGTACTACACCAGGCACAACACCAGGTTAGGTCAAGTTTTGTTAGCGCTATGAAGCTAGACACATGATGGTACTTTATAGGATTTGGGTTCTTTAAATCATTAGGGTGCGAAGGTCAATGTAAAAAGGCGACTATATCTGAAATGATTCTTAGGGAGTGGATGATGTGCACTGTTATGTGCGAAATATTATTTGAATTCAGTGACTGGGGAAATAATGCTGTTAGCGCCTTGATCGGTTGTGTGTGGGGTAAGGGTTTTGGCTACACTTTTGTCTCAGGTTAGGTTTAGAATTAAGGTTAGGTTATGGTTTAGGTGGCAATATGGGTTTCTGCGCAATTAATTCAGTGACTGGGGTAATAATGCTGTTAGCTCCTTGGTCGGTTGGGTGTGGGGTTAGGGTCTTGGCTACAGTTGTTAGGTTATGGTTAAGGTTGCAATTAGGGTTTCCGGGCAGTTATTATTATTATGATGATGATGATAATGATGATGATTATTATCGTTGTCATTATATCTACTAATCATCATTACTATTATTCATTAATATCATTATTTACTGATTTCTTCCTTCAATTTCAGATGTTTTGATTTCTATTGACATCACCTTCAATAACACATACCAGATTGATCTCGCGAACTCATCGTCTTCTGCGTTCATCAATTTGGCCAATGCTCTGTGCAACCGCGTGAGTTTTTTTAACACATTTTAACCTCTCAATTTCAGTTGCAGTTTATTGTTACATTTTCGATATACATTTTAAGTTAAACAATAATTTCACAAACCAAATGGAGACAAAAATCAGAAAGTGAGTACCTCATATCAATTTGTCTGAATGCATTGACTAAAAGTTTGAACTAAAAAGAAGATTGAATTGGAAAAGAAGAGTGAAATATGGAGTGGCCAATGTAGAAAGCAATGCCTGTGTGTTTAATATACCGGTAGGCCCCAAATTGTTGTAAATTTCATCCCAAAAATTGTTTGTTTTAAGGGACGAATAATTAATGACAATCACAGCAATATAATTTGTGTTCGAAAAAAGGGCAATGATAAAGTCATTTTTATCACAACAATGTAACAAATTAATTTGTTATAATAAAATTGCTTTACCTGTACAAACTTGCATTACCTACATACATTTGCATTACTTGTACATGAAAATATTGCAACAGAACTTGCCTGACGTATTTTGATTTGATTTTGTTTGATTGTGTTTACTATGTTCATATCTATCATCATAGGTTTATAAATTCACATGACAATATATAGGATGACCCCACCTCCCCCAAAACGCACATGTGATCTGTAATTTATTTTTATGCCTCCGTTACGAAGTAGCCGGAGGCATTATGTTTTAGGGTTGTCCGTCCGTACGTCCCGTTCTCGTGATTGCGCTATCTCAAGAACCGATTGATGGATTCCTGCCAAACTTGGGTCATGTATGTATCTGACCAGTGGCGGATCCAGGGGGGGGGGGGGAAATCATGTAAAAACAGGTGAATTTTACCCTTTTTTGGGGTTGGGCCCCCCCCCCCTGGCGCTCAAGGGGGGGATGCAAGTTTTTAAATTTTCGAGGACCAAAAAATATAAAATGTGCTCACTACTCCCCCCCCCCCCCCCCCCCCCCCCCCCCCCCCCCCCCCACTGAGCGAATTTTTCGGCCGGCGCGATTTTCAAATTTTCGGGAGCAAAAAAAAAAAAAAGTTGGGCCCCCTCCCCTAAGAAATCCTGGATCCGCGCCTGTATCTGACAGAGCTAATGAGCTGATTAGATTTCGGGGTCACGAAGTCAAAGGTCAAAGGTGACAGTGGTCATTATGTATGCAAAAATAGCTTGTGATCACATTATCAATAGAACTGATAGACGGATTACCGTCAATCTCTAAACATGTATTTATCTTGCAGAGCCGGATGAACCAAGTAGATTTTGGGGTCTTGAGGTCAAAGATAAAAGGGGCATACATGTATATGGAAAATAGCTTGTAATCACGATATTCTGAGAACCTGTTAATGGATTACAATTAAACTTGATTTTGAAAAATTGCTTCTGTTTTGGTTTGTGAAATCGCTCTATGGCGGAGTCGAAGTTCGCAGTCGAAGTTCCATCTAGTTTAATTTTTTTTTATTGGGGGGAAAGATTTCCAAATGAAATGATAGCAAGATCGTCAATTTGCTTCTTTGCAACAGAAGTGATGCTTAAACAAAAAAGAAATGTGCCTATATGACAGCTTCCCACACAATCAGCTGTGGTGTGAGTGTTGTCGTCATGTTTCAACCATTAGTGAATAAAGATATGAGTTTCTTCTAAATTGACATATTAAGAAAGAATGAGAAAGTAAACAAAATATTTTCCACCTCTACCAGAAATCAAAATTCTCTTAAATAAAATTTCCTTGGATAGAAATGGAACTCGGTGTAAACAATGATGCAAACAATAAATCGGCTACCATGCAATGAGCATGCTGTACTAAAGTTTAGTAGCGTTCTTCAAAAAATGAAATACAATTTCATTCTCACTCTCACAAAGTCTGAAAATTCGCCATTCAATGAATAATGAATACTAATAATCATAATACAATTTTTAGACCTTATGTATGGTAGAAAAAATAGGCAATCGATGAACTTGGAATTAGACTAACTGGTTATTAGACTAAATGGAGATTAGACAAACTGATTATCGGACCATAGACGAACTGGTTGTAGACCCAATGGCAACTCAATACGCGCCAGTTTGCTGGCGTGGGTATTGAAATGCACAACCCGCATGTTTTCCTTCCCGACCAAGATAGCTCAACCTGGCTAGTAAATATTAATACTTGTTGTAAATATATACATGTACTATAAAAATATATGAAACTGATAAGAAATGGAAACATAACTCTTTAACTTAAAACGAAAAGATCGTGAGTTATCAGGTTATGCAAAACTTTAGTGACTATTGTTTAGCTTTTGGGGTGTTTTTTTCCCTATACAGTTGATCGAGTATTTCGAGAGCCTGACGAATGGCGATATCACATGCGAAGTATTACGGTTCAGAAGCGGCAGTGTACAGGCAGATGTTAACTTGACCTTCCCTGCTAACAACGCCTCTCAGGCACAGAACATCATGAATAATGTCGGAATGGTTACCGCGATGGATATAGGAAACATTATAGTCGACAATGAAACATACTTCCCAACCGCCGTCAGCTCAAATGGTAAGATCAATTTTTTAAACCTATTCCTCACTTTTTGATCTTGGAAGAGTATATCTCGTTTAGGTGTGACGCGGTTAAGGCAGCGTATTTTTTTCTTCCTTGTAATAATAATAATGCAACTGTTTACTTCAGATTTTCGGTATCTGATAACACAGAGCTAAGTGAATTACGGGTAGGACATACGTTGTGCGCAGTTGCCATTCATGTACACGTTATTGAGAGACACTGCCACAGTTTACCTCTTCATACCTAAACAAACCTTTAACAGCCGGGGCATTGTGTCACAAAACCGTCATAATTAAGAACAAGTTCGCCGACATCCCATTGAAATGCGTGTAGATTTTCAATACACACGTTACGTTTTAATGGCATCTCGTTTAACTTGTACTTATGACGTTTCATGAAGCAAGGCTTAGTATTATAATTCAAATACTGAACTTACTTCTTTTTATTTGTACCTGTATGATACTCACTTATCTTACAATTATAATACATGTGAAAGGTAAATTAATATTTTGTTCCCAATGTAATCTTTTGATGACTATAATATACTACTCAGTAATTGATTCATACGACTGCCAATCAATGTGAATGAATTTGAACCATTATTGTTTTTATTGAGTATTTAATTAGCGCCACTTGTGCCAGAGAGGCGTAAAGCGAACTGAGTCACTGCCCTCGGGTCTCTCCTCCCACTACAACGGGTTTCCCCTACTCTTATACGAAAAGTGCAATGGGCTCTTTTCGTGTCAATTTGGCATTTCTTCTCTACACAGGGCTTCCATTTAACATCTTATTCGAGTCGATGAACTGATTAGATTTTGGGGTCACGAGGTCAAGGTCAAAGGTCATGCAGCTCATTATGTATGCAAAAATAGCTTAGAACTGACAGATGGATTACTATTTAACTCAAGACATCTTGCAGAGCCAATGAACTGAGTAGATTTTAGGGTCATGAGGTCAAAGATCAAACGGTCATATATGTATATGAGAAATTGCTTGTAATCACGATATTCTGAGAACCTGTTAATGGATTACAATTGAACTTGAATTAAAAAAAATTCTTTTGTTTTGGTTTGTAAAATCGCTTTATGACGGAGGCATCATTTTCGACTGCATGCAGTCGAAGTTCCATCTAGTTGTCATTGAAAAAAAGCTTTGTGAAATGGGTCCCTGATGTCACTATGTCAAAACAAAGAGATTCAAGAACAACAAAGACATTGGACAAATATTTCTGGTACAATGGCTATTTCTGGTTTCCCTTATTTTATTTCAAAAATTATTTTTGTATTTTTATTCAATGGCAAACTTTAGCAAGATCCTGTAGATGGGGTTGTGCATTTGTATTACCCTGTATTAAACTTCTAGATGTCATTGAGTGTTTGAAACCTCCTGTGGAAGAAAGGTTTTAAGAAAAGGTTGAGTTTTGGGAAAGGATGACAAATAATTTACCTTTTACATTCTTTTTATGCAATTGTGGAAGAGTATCTTGAGAAGGTGTCCTCTGAAAAAGATGGCTAACAATATTCTCTTATTGAAAATGTGACGAGTAATTACGGCTAAGAGTTGCGGACCACATGTTTATGTAGTCCCATATAAACACTTCCGTGTACAGTGCATGTGACTTTTAGCAAGACTGTCAATTTCTTATCAATATGATGATTCCAAAACTACTCAATATACACCAATACTTATTCTGCTACATGATCAACCTTTTACAATCACTTCCACATGCTCTCTTTTGCAATACAATCGCATGTCCAGAACTTAACTTTATCTTTAAATCAAAGATTGCCCGCTGTATTCTTTTTCATCATCCACTGAAAATGAATTTAACCCTTGATTATGTATTATTCAATCACATCTACAATACGTGTAGCCCCGCCTGCACCAATAGAGCCCCTAGTATGTCCCGGGGACCGCGTCTACCTGGAGTGCAACTCTGCATGTCCTGAGTTCTGCGGCCAGTCCTCTGAGATTGCTCTTTGTATTCTGGTCTGTGAGCCAGGCTGTGGCTGCCCAGCAGGAACCGTCCATCTAAGCGAGAACTCCGATGAATGCATTGCTCCAGACGCTTGCCCAGGTATTGATTCACTTAAAGCGGGACTGAACTACTTGTTTCTACTTGCGCCCTCTTTATAGAAAACAATGCCTAAGCGGTACCCGTTGGTCCCCAATGATCCCCTTTTTCTTATGTTAATTGAGAGCTGATTTGATGAGATAACCACCTGTCAGTGACCTTGCAGGGTGGTCTAATCCCTCCTGGCCAAACTAGTGCAGATGGGCTTTAAAATTGGTTTTGATAACCCCATCAAAGTACCCAGGAACTTTTTATTATGCCTCCGTTACGAAGTATCCGGAGGCATTATGTTTTCGGGTTGTCCATCCGTCCGTCCGTCCGTACGTCCGTACGTCCCGTTCTCGTGATCGCGTTATCTGAAGAACCGATTGATGGATTCCTGCCAAACTGTGGTCATGTATGTATCTTGCAGAGCTGATGAACTGATTAGATTTTGGGGTCACGAGGTCAAAGGTCAAAGGTCACAGGGCTCATTATGTATGCAAAAACAGCTCGTGATCGCGTTATCTGAAGAACCGATTGATGGATTCCTGCCAAACTTTGGTCATGTATGTATCAGTCAGACCGCAGCCGGTGCGAAAACCCTCTATTTTACTCAGCACGTATGCAAGAATTTACGTGTCTTGCATACGTAATGAGTAGTGCAGACGGTCTTCCCGATCGGCAGTTTTTGCCTTTATAATTGTTCATTTCTCATGAAATGGGTCTTATTTTAAAGATAAGAAGTTGCGCTCTCTATATACTTATATGACAATCATGTTAGATATATTTTGGAAACAGATATTTCGCCTTGAAAATGGGGTTTTTCGACGATAAATCTATCTAAAGAGTAGGGCTGATTTTCACATAGAAATCATTCTTGCGTCAAGAAGATGTTATAATCAGCATAAAGCATAAATATTTTTCTTTACAATGATATCAAAGTTATTATATTTTACGCTGTACCAAAGTCAGGAACCAAGAAAAATCACGCGAATGTTCATGAATAATTAAAAGAAGTAGTAAATTTTGCCAATGTGATAATAGAGAGTTCTGATTGGTCAACTACGTCAACTACGTCACATATGTTTCGCTTTGGTTTATTAACATTCTGAATACCACATTTTGGTAACCATGCGTTGTGGCGTGCACCTGTAATGCACGTGCGCGCAAGCCGTCTTGACAACAATCTAAGGACCCGAGATCAAATACCTCACCTGCCATGTAGATGATTCTTTTCTACTATATTTCTTTTTTAATCATTTTTCTACTTTTTTTTCGGCTAGTCGATGGCGCGGCGGAGCTCCCTGGAGTTTAATAATCAGTTATGCATTGCCATTGCTCAGACGGCGAGCGTGCACGAGTATGAAATCACACAATTTCGCGCTATCATAAAAAGAACAAATTGGTAATTTCCGGGTTTTTAGGGTCTTAATTACTATGATTATAAAAAGAACATGATTTTGCGTCAATTAGGTTTTGACATATTTTTGATCAGTGACTTTTCATCTTTCGAACGAATCTCGTGGACAAATTGATTTTGTACCAAAGTCAGGAACCAAAAGTGAAATTCCCGGGTCAAAACAGCAGTTGAAATGTTACAAAAATAACGTCAATAAAAGTTGTGAAAAATGATTGTTTACAAATTGCGAAATATGGCAAATTACATATCAAACTGATGCTGAAAATCTCGAGAGTGACTTTCCGTTGCATGCTGCCATGTTGAATGAAGTTAACGACCAAAAACGCAGCTACATGTACACCCCTACAAATCTCACTGAAAATCGCATGGAAATTCAGCAGACGTAAATGTTATGTGATCGCCAGATATCGCTGAATAAAAATCAGCTTTCAGCCTCATTAACGCGTGTGCTGCGATCTGACTGTGTATCTTGCAGAGCCGATGAACTGATTAGATTTGGGGGTCATGAGGTCAAAGGTCAAAGGTCACAGGGCTCATTATGTATGCAAAAACAGCTTGTGATCGCATTATCATTAGAACAGATTGATGGATTCCTGCCAAACTTAGATCATGTATGTATCTTGCAGAGCCAATGAACTGAGTAGATTCTTGGGTCATGGGGTCAAAGGTCAAAGGTCATGGGCTCATTATGTATGCAAAAATAGCTTGTGAACGCATTCTCATTAGAACTGACAGATGGATTACTATTTAACTCAGGACATCTTGCAGAGCCAATGAACTGAGTAGATTTTAGGGTCATGAGGTCAAAGATCAAAGGGTCATATATGTATATGAGAAATTGCTTGTAATCACGATATTCTGAGAACCTGTTAATGGATTACAATTGAACTTGAATTTGAAAAATTTCTTCTGTTTTGGCTTGTAAAATTGCTCTATGACGGAGGCATCATTTTCGACTGCGCGCAGTCGAAGTTCCATCTAGTTTCCTTCTTCTATTTTCTTCTTTAGATTCATCTTTTCAATCTTTTCACTCTTTTATGAGTCTTGTTATGGTTCATACCAGACCAGTAGTAGTAGTAGTATTAGTAACAGTAATACTAGTATAAGTGGTAGTAGTTGTTGTAATGGTAATATAAGAAGAATTTAAAAAGAAGAGGTAGTAATAGTAGTACTTGTAGTAGTAGTAGTAGTAGATGATGTAGTCGGGGTACAAGAAGTGATAATAATCGAAATAAACGGCAACTGATAATCGAGTAAACTATGTGCAGTCATTTTACTATAGGTGTATAGCTCTTTTATAGTATTGCGTTTAACATTTTTTTCCCATCTCAGGAACAACACCTGGAACAACTCCGGGAACGACACCTGGAACAACGCCAGGAACGACACCCGGAACAACACCTGGAACAACACCTGTGACAACACCAGCTTCAACACCTGGAACAACACCTGGAACAACACCAGGTACTACACTAAGCACAACACCAGGTTAGTTCAAGTTTTGTTTGGGGTTTAAAGCTACACACACTACTGAATATAGGTGGAAAGATTTTTAGTAATGAATAAAACATTTATTTTCCCCTCAGAAACAACACCAGGAACAACACCTGGAACAACTCCAGCTACAACACCAGCTACAACACCAGCTACAACACCAGGAACAACACCAGGAACGACACCCAGAACAACACCTGGAACAACACCTGGAACAACACCAGGCACAACACCAGGCACAACACAAGGTTAGGTCAAGTTTTGGTTGGGGTTTAAAGCTAGACACACTACTGTACTTTCAAGGAGTTGGGTTCTCAGAATGTCTTGTGGTCATTGCCTCTGTAAGAAGTTTGAACATTTGTCATGTCCAATGCCAAACAACAACTGATAATCAAGTAAACTAAGCGCAGAAATCTTGAATTTAGGTGCAAAGTTTTGTAGTAATTAATAAAACATTTATTTTTTCCCTCAGGAACAACACCAGCTACAACACCTGGAACAACGCCAGGAACGACACCCGGAACAACACCTGGAACAACACTGGGAACCACACCAACCACTCCCCCACCAGAACTCTATTTCCCATATAGAGATTCTATCCAGGAAACATCTTTCCAGACACCGCTCGATTTCATGACTGTGGAAATAGAAACTGGAATACCTATAGGCGAGAATTCATTGTACTCCTTCCTGACGGTAAGCTCAACTTTTCATTCCTCTTCAATCAAGCCTCATTCAAATATGAAGCGGTATGTGATGATGCATGCAAAGTGTAATCCGCGCTTTAAACTTCTGTATGCTTTGACACATGACTAAGTTAATTCCTGTTTGACCATTATTGCCATTCAATTACATGTTTTTAAAAAACATGCGGCAGTTTATTTTGAGTGGGTTTACCCCGCCGTATCTTAATGAGCCTAATTTACTTTATAGTAATGTAAAAACGTTATGTTGATCGCTGTGTTTGTATATTACAGGGTGCAAAAAAGAAATCTTTAACTTGTCATGAAACAGATTCTTTTTTTGAATAATACCTCCATGCTTTGTCATTCTTTTTCTTCTTGTATTCGCTGGTTGTTTTCAAAGTTAAGGTATAACTCAGAATCAACACTGAACTGGGCTGATTATTAAGGGTATAAACCAGCTTGGAGATAGTTCATGTTTAAAACAAATTACTAAAATATCCACAGATCTTTTAAAATTGAGAAGTCAAGCTTTGTGTAATTTAGAATAATCAAAGTTAAGAGAGGTGCTTGATGAAGTACCTCAATAATTTTCAATTTCAAATTTATTCATGTTTCCAACAAAACATTACAAATCAATTATAAGTATTTAAAACAAATTTAAGAAATACATGTTTGAAACAGAGGGGTCCACTAAAAAGCAATGCTTGTACAAGTGTGAACACCTCAAATGAAACTTAGGAATAATGAGTAATTAAATTAACTAATCTGTAACTACAAAAGGAACTACAAAATAGGGAAAGAAAAAGGGGGATGCCAACAGAGACGAGAAAGGGACAAGACAATACTTTACACGACAAAGATAGAATAATAATAATAGTTTTTTTTTTTTAAATGGTGCTTATAAAGCGCTTACCATGCATGGAAGTCTCTAAGCGCAATAACAAACAAAATACAATGATAAACAATTGCTTATTAAATAAAACAAAAAAGTGCAAATAAACCTACAAATTATAATACATATGAAATATACATCAGTGTGAACAGAGTAAGTTAATCATCAAAAGCAATTTGAATAAATGTGTCTTAAACAAGTTTTCAATTGGTTAACAATCTGACAGTTTTTTAAATTTAAAGGTAATTTGTTTCCAATGTATAGATGAAATTCAAAATATTGGGTTTTATATCTTTAATTATTGTCTGATTTCTGTCTTCTGTCCATCCTTGCGTTTTAGTCAGGTGAGTGCGAGACCTGAAGCTCCAGTATGTACTGAATTTGCTGCTATATTTTTCAATTTGTAGTACCGACCATCTCTTTCATTTTTTTTTTTTGTGTGACAATTTTAGGCCACAACGACAGGAATTATCCATTTTTCCAAGCAACGTCCTACAAGAATGATGCTGACTCAATTTACAAATCCTTCCAGATTCGAGTTAAGAGATCTATACGTATCGGATCCTGCTATTGCCGTGTTTGGGGCACCTGTTGACGCTTATATTGGCAGCCCAAGTTTATATCATGAGGTATGTATGCAGCCCGAGTATATATTATCAGGTATAATATCAGGTAATTCTTTGTGCCACACAAATAAGCTCCCTTCAACGCAGATATCATGAGACATTCATACCAAAAGGCTTGTAGATTTTTTAACTGTCATTATGGAATTGCAAAGCCATTATGTTGCAAAAGGCAATCCTTCTCTCAATTTTGTTTGGAATAGCACATGTGTCAAATGAGCAACTGTGTATATGAGGCAAAGAAAGCACACTATGCGACCCCATTTTTAACACTTTATGTGCCAAGTGGTTTCTTCTCATTTCGAAATTTTATCAAAACATGAACGATGCTTATTCTCAAACAGCTGCATATGGGTTATTATCACAAAGTGTGAGTAAAAAAAAGGTGAACGGTAGGTAATTCATCACCATTGCTAATGATATCTACAATGCCAAATTTTATGTATGAAATTATTAAAACAAAAATTGAAATGTGTTTCCATTTATTCTTCACGTTTCAGTTCCTAATTTTATTTTTTACTATAAAGTAAATTCGAGATCCTGTACAAAATCTACTATTAAAGGCAGCATTTATATTGTTAGATATTTAGAAAGCTTGTTTATAAACATTAATTGGCATAAATTAAACCTTTTTATGCCTCCATTACGAAGTAGCCGGAGGCATTATGTTTTCGGATTGTCCGTCCGTACGTCCGTACATACGTCCCGTTCTCATGATCGCGTTATCTCAAGAACCGACTGATGGATTTCTACCAAACTTTGGTCATGTACGTAACTTGCAGAGCCAATGAATTGATCAGATTTTGGGGTCACGAGGTCAAAGGTCACAGGGCTAAATATGTATGCAAAAATAGCTTGTGATCGCGTTTTCTTAAGAACCGACCGATGGATTCCTACCAAACTGTGGTCATGTATGTAACTTGCAGAGCCAATGAATTGATTAGATTTTGAGGTCAAAGGTCACAGGACTCATTATGTATGCAAAAATAGCTTGTGATCACATTATCATTAGAACAGATGGACAGATTACCATGAAACTCAGGACATGTATGTATCTTGCATTTGGGGTCATGAGGTCAACGATCAAAGGGTCATACATGTATATGAGAAATAGCTTGTAATCACGATATTCTGAGAACCTGTTAATGGATTACATCAAACTTGAATTTGAAAAGAATTCTTTCATTTTGGTTTGTAAAATTGCTCTATGACGGAGGCATCACTTTCGATTCCATCTAGTTCTAGATGGAGCAAAGTGTGATCGAAATACCTAGTCTGTTTGTCATGAGTCTTATATCTAAATGTTAATGCTCATTTTCATGTTTTTCAAGGTGTTCGAAAGCAGAACCCATGCAGGATTTTTCTCAGCACTGAGGAACAGACTAAGAACATTAGAGGCAAGCCCATGGGGCGCGGATAACAATGATGTCATTAATACGCTTAGCACTGCTGTGATGTTTACCTGGAAGGACTTTCAACCTCCCGGTTCAATTGCAGGAGAAGAGGTGAGATAATTCGATCATACGTCAAACTGAATGTTACAAATTCCATGCAAAGTCCATACAAAGGTTAATATCAAAAGTTCATACAAGTTTATCTTTTTTTTCTGAAACAACCTTTTATCTTACACATTTCACATCTGTGTCAATGCGTCAAATACATTAAAAATTGAGAAAAATAGATTTTTATATTTATTGACCCAATGACCTATTTTTCTTTCTCTATTCTGGCTACCTCCTTCCAATTCACTCGGCATTGCAGATGGCGACGTACCAGGCAATAGTATTTACTAACGGAGCAAGAACAGGCGTACTGATGTTCTATGAGCAAGGTAGTTTCAGCTGGGATCCCCAATCGAAGGCGGTTCCAGTTAGGATTGGTTACAATTCTAAGTATACATGGGTGAACCGGTTACTAGAATCCGATCTTATTTCAAGCTACAAACCAGACCAGTCTATTGGATCACAGTCGGGGACTCAGGTATATACAGTAATTATATGATGTTGAATGGCTTTGAGTAGGTCCAGGGTAAATCTCACTAGCTGATGAGCATATTAATTAGAGCTCACAAAAGAGGGTCATTCAATATTATCATTATATGGAGTCTAGTTTCTCAATTTTGCCCATCACATTCCTCTGTTTTTGTATTGACTTAGACATTAAAACCAGAGGGCAAAACATATTTTGTCCTAGCTTATATAGGTTTTGTGCACGTGCATCAATTTTATTTTATTTTATTTGATATCTATATTTATTATTCAATATACACTGTCGCTCATAAAGTTGGAATATTTTTGTTTTACCCCAATTTATGGAATTATTTTAAAAATCTAGATAATAGTATACATTCTCAGATTCTATTGAATAATAATTTGACAATGTGTGTTTTGCGTGACTGCTAAAGCATGTGTATGCTACTATGCCTATATCAACGAGGGGACCTACGCCCTTAAGTCATAAATGACAGTAATGAGGATTAATGCCCCACCAAAGGGCACTAATATAGCACATCGACACGGTTTTGATCCTGGGGCCTCACAGTTACGAGGCCATTGCTTTGTCACTGAACCATGACTGTACGCAGCGGGGCTAGGCCGGTAGGGGGCACTTTCCATAGATAAAACAAAAACAAAGAAAATGCAATAAATTTTCAATAATTTATTGCGTTTTACCCCGGTTCCCAACATAAAATATCTTTTGTGTGCCCATGCCTTGAGCCATAATGCATGGCCGTCCAGAGGATTTGTTTATGCTGGGGACCGGGGTAAAATGCAATAAATTATTGAAAATTTATTGCATTTTCTGTTTTTTTTAAATTTATGGAAAAGGCCCCCTACCCTAGCCCCCGCTGCGTACAGTCATGGTCCAGTGACAAAGCAATGGCCTCGTAACTGTGAGGCCCCAGGATCAAAATCGTGTCGATGTGCTATATTAGTGCCCTTTTGTGGGGCATTAATCCTCATTACTGTCATTTATGACTTAAGGGCGTAGGTCCCCTAATTGATAAGCATAGTAGCATCCACATGCTTTAGCAGTCACTCAAAACACACATTGTCAAATTATTATTTAATAAAATCTGAGAATGTATACTATTATCTAGATCTATTATTTTTAAATTATTTTTAAAATAATTCCATAAATTGGGGTAACACAAAAATATTCCACCTTTATGAGCGACAGTGTACATCAACATACTTACCGTTACAATATTATGATTTTAGATGTATGATAATGACATTGTATATACAGAAAATGGTTTGCCATAAACATACGTTTAAAGTGACCCTTGTCTTAGGCCTATGGCTATGCTTCACATTTCTGTATATCATAGCCCACAGCTAAGTTAGTAATTAGTATGCATATGACCTTATGTAACACGCAATTGCCATTTCACATTTTATACCTTTCCCCTTAAAAAACAATTCAAATATTGTGGCTGTTTTTTGTTTTATTGGTTGAGGGGACAGGGGTTGTTTAATTTGTTTTTGTCTCTTTTTGTTGGTGCCGATTAAAATCGTAAAATCTGAATGAATATGTATACATATCCAATTTCTTTCTCCTTTGTAATTGCAGGGAATACTGATTTACAGACTCGACAACAACCCAAGCACGTTCGTTAACTCAGGTCTGTTCTGCTCTAACTGGTACATGGAAGACCAAGCCACCCTCTGGCCACCCTTGTGGATACGACTTTTATTTACACCTCCATGTCCGTGTACTGTTTGGCAGGCCATATCTGATCGAAGATATCGTTTCTGCAATTACCTGTTTGACCAATCAGAGCTGTCTGTGAGGAATAGTTTTTTTTTTGGTAAGTTTGCACAATTAAGTCCTCAAATCTACTATCCATTTGCTATCAGAGGTGCAATTTTTTCACGTCGCTCGCAAACAGCACTTTGAAACCGGCGTATTCAAGCTGTTTCAAACTTCACCGATACATCGATAACAAATACAAGATTTTCAATTAAAATTTGAACTGAAATATCCATTCATGTAAGCATCGTTTAGGCTTGGCCAACGTTTTTCAATAGGTACCGAGCATCATTATTGTTATTATTATTATTGTTATTATTACTTATTACATTATTATTATTATTGATATTGATATAGGACCTACTATTATTGTACATTTTCATTATTGTCACAATTGTTATTATTGTCATTATCAGTGTTATTATTATTATTGTTATTATCAGTATTTATATCATTGATATTGAAACTACTACTACTGAAACTGTTGTCATTATAACTATTATTATCATTATTATTATGCATGATCGGAACTACACTTTATCTTCATCAAGGTTTCTTCTTCCCATACTGCCAACAAAGCCGATGGCAGTTTTTCGGGGGTAGCTACCGATGTACATACTTCTTTGGGCTTCTACCGGGCTACATAATCGACTTATGGTGGAGTTCTCATTATGAGGCGTATACCTTCTCATTTCAACGGTGGCTTGGTAAGGACGAATCACACAGTTGTATTTTATATGATTTCAAAAGAAAATCACCTTTAAGCCTCGTTCAGATATGAGGCGGTATTAATTAAGTAAGCGTAAATAAGCTTTGCATTTTGTCGCTCAGTGAGCATGCATACCGTAGTTGTAGATAAATATTTCCAGGTTGTGAAAATTACAAATAAAAAAGAAAAATGAATAAATTTTAAATAATACATAAAAAAAAACTGGGTTACCTCTGGACTATTCGTGCTCATGCTATGTTAGTGATGATAATAGTAGTAATGGAATTAGACGAATACTGTACTACTACTACTACTACGCATTAGACTATTACTACTGCTACTACTAATTCCTAATACTACTACTGCAATTACTACTGCTACACTCCTACTACTGCTACGACTGTCTACTACTACTTCTACTACTACCATACTCCTACTACTATGCCCACTTCCAATACTATACTCTACTACTACTACTACTAATACTACTACTACTACTACTAATACCAATTCTACTACTAATACTACAATTAATACTCCTACAACTAAATTCTGCTACTTCTACGTACTACTTGGTTTGGCTTCATAACTTCAGAGCCCTTAAAGTTTATACCAGGGGCATGGGTAGAAAAGGGCAACATTTCTGCACATACCGCATCAATTTTGTTGCATGACCATATTTTGTTGATGCAGGGAATTTTCAAAAGGAAAATTGTCCTTAACTCTCAAATTAGTGACACATTGATAGCTGCTTGGGTTTAAGAATGAGACAAAAATTTTACCCATGTATATTGTTTTCAGAGACATTTATGGGCGATCCCACTTCACAGGTTTTCGCAACCTTCATGGAAAGCCCCGTATATAACCTTTGTAAACATAGTTAAAATTTACAGATACTTTGTATATATTTTTGATTTTTATATTGCGAAATAAAATTGAATTGAATTGAATTGAATTATATTTGATAAGAACAATGTAGCAACACAACGATACACAACGATTTGATGAATAATATATGTTGAAAGGAATAAGCAGTTCTGATCAAGATTTATCTTATTTTGTTCATACAGCAAATGATGTGCTCCCAAGGTATCACTGCTGCCAAGTAGCTGGTGGAGATTTCTGTGATTTGTACGAGGAAAGACGCCCTCCTTCGACATGCTCACGATATAGACCTCCGCGATCTGGTAAGTTTTTTTAATTTAATTTTATATGTCTTATGTTGAAAATAATAATTAGTAAGTATTAAAGCTTCATGGTAAACAAAGTTTCTAAAGTGCATAAAAATAGGCGTTTTGTTGTCGTTCCATATGCATTTACATGTGTTATAAATAAGAAATGCACAAAAGTCACCAATTCAAGCTGCTACAAAACAGCCATAAAACAGGATTTTCACCAAAATAAACAACGAGTCTAAATCATGGATTGCCAAAATAGTCATAAATGGCAAGAAAATAGCTAGAAAACGGCTAGAAAACAATGAAAAAATACAGGTATAACTGATTTTAGCTTACTATCTTTGTCATTTACGTATCTGAAAATCTGATCAGGTATAATCTCGGCAATATATCATCGTAATTGTTTTTGTTTTTCTTTGTATAATGTTGTAAATGTTGAGGTGTTGCTATCTGGACGATGATTCAATAATTCAACAAAGCAAATGATGAATATTTTCATTTGTTCTATCCGGACTTGCTCAGGCTGTTTATACACCTTTCATCAACTTGAGTGCGGATAGATAGTATATAATGAACACAATTGCATACACCATTTGTATACTATCAGTTATATTAATGTTGCATGAGATATCATTTGCCTGGTGTAGGACCATGGCAGCAATTGCCACGGTTGTTTACGTGGCATGACCATGATTAGAGATCGTAGAAGATAGGAACGTAAAATGAATAGTGCAGTCGCTAATGACTGTGAGTTGATTAGATGAAAGGGAGTCACTCGTCAGTTTCCATGTGCAGATCGGAGGCCATAATTTGCTGACATCAGATTTGGTGGATAAAAATCATTAACGTGTGTACAGGTATTAGGTCTGCACACAGCGAACCCGTAGGCCAATCAAGAAATATACCCCCTCGTCTCAGAGATCTCTGGGTGTGGAAAAGTGATATAATAACTTTACCATGTGGGGGAATGGGTGGAAAACGCAGTACGCTACATGGGGCTGCTGGTCATAAAACTGAAGGCCAATTCTGGTGACTGACAGCACCTCTTATTGGGTAACACCCGAACAGTGTTGAATTTCCCATGAGAGCTATAACTACTGAGTGTCTTTAACATGCATGATATTAACCAGGTCAAAAAAGAAACGTCAGGTGTTATGGGCATTAATAATAATTATAGTGATGATGATGATGATGATTGTCAAGAATTACTGCAAGATTGCTTCTATCCTTGTCATATGAACAGCATGGTTCTGGGGCGACCCCCACATCAACACATTGGATGGAAGAATGTATTCTTTCAATGGTCTTGGGGAGTACATTATGTTGGAGTACAACAATAACGATACATTCGTTCTGCAGGCCAGGACTGGCAAAGCCTTCAACAATAGCGAGCCTGTCGAAACAGGAACTGTTTTTACCGGTTTCGCTGCTACACAGAGCATCACAGTGGTAAATCTCGGTTAACACTTGTTCATAGATGCAGCGGTAAACTGCATCGTTTGACCAGATTAAATAAAACAATGGAAGGCCATTCTCGTAACTTAAGAATATGCGTACCCTACCAAATCGTAGTATGTCCGTTGGTCCTCCATTGAGCCAAGGAACCCTAGCTATATTGTAGTCCCGTCTGTTAGTATTTTAGACAAGTTTTTGCACTTGCCAATTTCAATTTATTCATGTTTCCAACAAAACATTACAAATCAATTATATGCATTTAAAACAAATGTAAGAAATACATGTTGGAAACAGAGGGGTCCACTTAAAAGCAATGCTTGTACAAGTGTGAACACAACCGATAAATTTGATGTTGTTATTTCTTTGCCTCTACTTGTTCTTGCCCATCAAACTTTCAGAATATCTTTTTGTTAGTATGTAAAACAATACTTTTATACTTTTTTGGTAATGATCGATTCTTAAAATCTCTTGAAAATTGTGATAAATAATTCTTATTACTGTCGAAAATAAAGTACACAATTCATTTTATATTTTTTTCTTATTATACATTTTCATTTTTTGGGTGATACGTGTGTGTATGCTGAATGTGTTCTCTTTTAAATGCTTTAATAAACAGGTGGAGTTTTCCCTAAATGACAACAGAACGGACATGAGGATTCTCGTTAACAGAACCGACGAGATTACCGACTTGACCGAGTTAGAAGGAGGTGAGAGAGGTGCAATCCAATTCACTTTTATACGTGTCTCCTTGCAAACCAAGATTGTTGTATTGCACACTTGTGAAACAATGAAATGTTGGGTGTCGCGTGATATCTTCTCAGCCAATAGGATGATCCCTAACTAGTTATTTTTGTGTTCATCAAAAATAACAAAAAAAATAATATTTTGGGTTTAAATAGCTTTAAACATATAGAATCAAATTATAACAATTAAATGTTATCATTATACTCCCTCCATTATTCTCTCCGTCGTGACTAAGACGGCTATGCCTCTGCAGATTCTTCGTTTTCATTGACGCGTGAGAATGGAACTACTGCGGACGAAATCAAGGTCAATGCTTACTTTCAGGTTGGTGACACGCCCGCTACGTCTTTCACCGTGACCTTTTCTAACGGGATTCTTCTTGTAACCATCGAAGCACCGCCGGAATACGAAGAAGATGGACCTGGCAGAGGTCTTCTGGGTAAGTAGTCAGTTTTTACACTCATCACACAGGCAATGCATTCCAGTAACTGGTGAGTGAAATAATTATAAAAAGAGGCAAAAGACAAAGACGAAAGCATTCAATTTTATTAAATATTAAGAAAATTGTCATTTCGTTTCTCCAGGCAATATGAACGGCGATAGTTCAGATGATTTCTTGCTCCGAGACGGCACCACTCTCGAGGATTCACTAGCCACAAATCTTACGGACAAGGAGATATTTGACTTCGGACAGTCATGTAAGTTGATCTTTACTGTGTTACGATTGAAAATTCTCAGACTTAACCCTATTTTGACTGGGCTATTTTAGACCAGGTTTTTACTTGGGGGGGGGGGGGTCAATTTGACCCCTCCCCCAAGATCTCAGCCGTTTTACGGCCGATCACCGCAATATTGTGCATGCATGTCAAGTGAAGTGTATAGAATACTATGGTAATTTCAATTTTTTGAAACATTCACTCATTTGCTAATTTATGGTAATTTATGGAAATAAGGTCATCAAATTCACATTTTTACCCATGAATCATGTATTTTTCATATTTTAGCATTCTTTTTCACTACATATATTCGTTAGACCCTTTAGAATAATAATACAAAAAAAAAATTGGAAGAGCCAGGTAATTCCTCATGTTATCTGTTGTTTTGATAATTTCTTATGTATTTCATTGTTTTTTAACTCATGTATTTCATTGTTTATGTTGTTTTATTTCACTTCTAACTACAATTCAACTATTTTGACCCCAAAACAAACACCTAATCTTTAAACAAGACCAAATAACCAATGTTTTATCTCATTTTAGGAAAAAATAATAGTTTCATATGTTTTGTACACAAATCACAAAAATCAGTGATTTTGGGGCTGACATGCAAAGACAAAAGGTCACGTGACTTTGTAACTATACGTCCAATTTTCAAAAAAATTGTTTGTAAAGATGCGTAACACTAGAAAGGAAAACTTTATATCTGCCATGGTTCCGGAGTAGTCGCTAAATTACTACAGGGGGGTCAAATTGACCCCTCCCCCCCAGTTAACATACGTTAAGCCTCGTGCAGATATGGAGCGGTTAACCGCAGGAATTTTGTTAACATGTAAAATTGGAAACAGCGCAACAAACGTCCGCGTATTCACTTGAATTATCCCATATATAGTTAATAAGAATTCCAGGGTAAATAAGCGAGGATAAAAACTTGTCATTTTTATAATTATTCATATGATTATCATTACTAAAACAGTAGTCGAAAAATCTGTCTTTCCTAAAATGAAATCTCCTCATTGCAAACCCCAGAAAAAATAAACGAGGATTAATCCCTGTTGTCCTAAACATACTTTTTGTTAATCATTTATAATGAATTTCTTGTTTTTCCATGTTGTCAAATTATCCTCATTGCTCCTACTATACATTGGGTCAATGATCACCTCTCAAACTATTGCCAAAATAGCCTTTTATGACCTTATCCCAAATCACCTTATTTCTTCATTGCAAACTTCAGGGCAAGTCAGCGAGGCCGAGTCCCTGTTCGAGTACGGCGAGAGGAACTGGACCTACTACAACCCTGCTAATTTCACACCAATTTTCCTGAGTGACCTCAAGGCTCAAGACCCCGAGCGGACACGTGCTGCAGAGGAGGCATGCGGTGATGATGAAATGTGCTTGTTTGACTACCTTGCCGTAAGCCCAGAACTGGGAGCTATGACAATGGAGGCCGGGAATACATTTGATGACAACCTTGCCAACCTAGGTATCGATTCAAGCTTTGCCTCCCATTTTGTCTCGTTTACATAATTTGCAGCGGAAAACCGCAGTGGCTTAAACAACAGCGTTTCTCTTTTTATGCACTAAATAATGAATTGCACGTACGTGGGAATAAATCAGTTTTGTAGATTCACAAAACAAACGTCCAATGCGTATCTGTGTGTCATACAAAGAAATATACAAATACAATGCAGTATGCTCTTAAACATTACCAAAAAAAAACCTTCATAACACAGTAAACTGCCATGTTTACAGCAGCCTATGAGAACAAGCTTCTAAGATTCGGGAATAACTATAACCATTGAATCTATAGGTCTAAGCCAAGAAGGTATTGTATATAGTCTTGGTTAGCATGATTAGCATAGATCTGTGAGCAGCAGGATGTTTAATATCCTTTCTACAAGTATAGAACGATTTCTGTATAATTTGTTGCACAATAATATAATTTTTAGAGTAGGCTATAGTCGTACGTCTAAAAAATGACGCCTCGTTGGCACCTGACATAACATGTAGGAGTCATCGATCATCATCATCATCATCATCATTCATCGATCATCATCATCATCATCATAATTTATTGAAATCACATTTTCCTTCTTACAAAGGATTATCGGTACTGACTTTCCCGCCATGATGACATTCCTTCCCTCCACTTCTTCTTGTCTCAAGCATCCTCTTCATTTAGACAAACCTTTAATACTGCTTTCTTTCTTCACCGCATCTGTCCATGATATCCTCGGTCTTCCTCTCTCTCTCTTATGCCATTCATTTTCAGATCCCAAGCTCTTTTCACAGGTTCATCATCATTTCTTCTCAACACATGACCCATCCATCTCATTAATCCACTTCTCTTTACCACTTCTACCACTGTATCTTCCAAACCCAACCTTTCATATGCCCATTGTGTCCTTTCTATTGGACGGTTTCACACCACATTCCATATGAACATTTTGGGAACATGCCATCTTCTTTGGCTTGCAGCAAGTTTGGGGGAGATTGTGGTGGTGGAGTTAATAAAAGATTAAAGTGTCAACTTCTTTTGTTATCTTCCTAATTCTTTCTCAGAAAATTTCCCGCCGAACGTAACTATGATCACTGATACCAACAATGTTCTTCAGGAAAAAGAGAAAGTACTATGTGTCACAGTTAACGAAACTGTTCAGCTGATGTTTACGGCTGAAGATCCTAATGACGGGGATATGGTCAATTTTACTTTAGCCGACTCTGTTCCAGATGGTGCAACTATCAGTTCTGGTAAATACAAAATATTTTCAATAATTGTAAGGATAAGTAACTTGAGAGAAAAATTAATTTTATTTTTGTGCATATATACGGGAGAGTTCTCCATAGCTACCGGTATGTTACAATTAATCCACTGACCATTTTGCCACTTTGAGATTCACAGATTACATGGTAATCTCAAATTTCTAACGTTTTAACTTTCTTATCAACTTATTATTAGTCAGATTTATTGCACTCATTTGGAATTCTGTTTCTCTTATGCTAGGAGTCCACTGGGCCGTGCCAGTTGGCGCCAGTTTGCGCCAATGCAATTTACTGTGGCGCCTAGTGTCGCCAATAAGGTGCCTAGTGGCGTGTAGTGGCTCAAACTGCCTCCCAACTGGCTCGTGGTGGCCCGTAACGGCACCAAATTTGAATGTGGCGGCAAGAAAATTTCAAAATTTTTGAAATTTTCGTCGCGCCACTTGCATCGAGCAATCAGCGCCAAGTGTCCGCCAAGTGGCACCAAATGGCGCGAACATATCACCCTTTGGCGCAAACAATCCGCGTATTGGAATCCACTGGAATGTAATGGCGCGCGCCAAGTTGCGCCAATGAGATTTCGCGCCACATGGCGCCACTTGGCGCCAAGGGGCACCTTGTTTGCGCCACTACGCGAGCCAAACGGCACCCGATTGGTGACTACTTCGCGCCAAATGCCACCTGATTGCCCGCCATTCGGAGCCACTTGCCGCCTATAACAGCAGGGCGGCATCGCAGGATTTTCTCAGTGATGGCGGCAGTTCCCCAAGCTCTAGGGATGAGGTTGTGCTGGGCATCCTCCTGGTCCAACATGCGGACGTCGCATGCCTGATAGTGCTTCCTGATGACGTTGTGCAGCATGACGGCAGCTTCAATGAGCAGGCGGACTGTGTCTGGTTCCTGTCTCATCTGGCCAACGAAGCACTGGAACCGCCGAGCCAGAATACCAAAGGCATTTTCAACCACACGCCTTGCCCTGGACAGCCTGTAGTTGAAGATCTTCTGCTGTTGGTCCATGTTACGACGGCCATAAGGCTTCATTATGTACGTCCTCATGGCGAAGGCATAGTCTCCCACGAAGTACGGCATAGGGTGCTCTTCATCATCATGGGGAAGAGGAGCTGGATCTGGGATGCCTAAAGTGCCAGCTTCAATGCACTCCTTCAGTTCACTGTTGTTGTAGATCTGGGCATCAGACTGATGGCCAACCCCACCCACATCGATCCACAGGAACTGGTACTTTGAATCTACCAGAGCCATCAGGACAACCGAGAAGAACTGCTTGTAGTTGAAGTAAAGGCTGCCTGATTTGTTGGGCTTCTGGAGACGGATGTGCTTTCCATCATAGCCTCCCAGACAGTGAGGAAGATTCCATCTGGCTTCAAAATCACCTGCAACCTCAAGCCAGCCTTCATTGGTTGTGGGGAGGGAGATGACTTCTGCAGCATACTCATCCACTACCGCTCTGGCTTCATCAGGGACAAACTTCTGGATGGTTTCCTTGCCCATTCGGAAGTTGAAAGACAGCTCGGCATAGGTGGCCCCATTGGCGAGATGGCGCAGGAAGACGGACATCTTGAGACCAGGGGAATGGCCTTCCTGATGTGGGTGTCCTTTTTCTGCAAGTGGGGTGTAAGCCTGACCAACAGGTCATCAAACATCTCTGGGGACACCCTGGTGTAGTTCTTGAACTTCCTCCTGTCATTCTCACTCAGCTCTTCTATCAAAGTGTGGTACTGTCCACGTTCGGCCCTCAACTGTAGGTGGAGCATGGGTCTAAACCACCAGTTGTGCTTCCTTTTCTTCTTAGGAGGCTCTTCTTCTTCAGGATTGGCCAGCATAAGTTGATAGGCAGTGGCCACCTCAGCATCTCTCATCATCTTCTGATGGAGCAGCATCATCACTCCAACATTATCAAAAGCCTCAGACATATCAAAATTGTAAATATTTAGTAGAGATGTTGTTCATACAGCAGCTGAGGAGGGTCTGAACCAGGTAGCCAATGGCCGGTATTTATTTAGTCGGCAAGTAGCGCCAAGCGGCGGCAAGTTCAAACCAATTTGGCGACCTTTGGCACAAACTAATCACCAAGTGGCGCAAAGTAGCCGTCTATTGGCGCGAATGGCGCCAACAGGGTGAATTTTGGAATCAAATGGCCGTGTAATGGCGCAAACTGGCGCGAACTGGCGCAACATTTTGGAGCAAGCCGGGTGGCATTTGGCGCAGGCCATATGGCACCCAGTTTATTCCACTTGGCGACACATGCCGAGCGGACATTAATTCGGCGCCACAGCGAGCCACTACGCGCCAATCACATAATCTTTGGCACGAACTGGCACCAACTGGCGCCGGCCCAGTGGACTCCTAGCATTATATTTTGTTTTATGAACTTATTAATTACAAAGGTTGGGTTAATGACCCTTTGAAGAAATACTGAACTAAAAAGATATTGCCCTAGCATACTGTTTATTGCACAGTACCATTTCATGGTCAACTTGCCGACAGTGCGTAACCCAATGTTAAATTCCCACTTCGCAAACAGAGGACTCGATGCGAGAACCAATTAGAGGAGGCGAGTTGGCTCAGTCGGTAAAGCATCTGCCTGTCAAACCAAAGATCGTTGCTTCAAATCAAACCCAGGCGGATGAATGAAGCCTGTGTTGTGAGTTTAATAGCATGCCCCTCCCCTGTTCATAGACGCAGGCTATATGTTAAGTGTAAAACGCTCTGTTCCGTTCTTTGGATATGATGTTAAGTGGGGGCACTGTGTAGAGGAGAGTCACCACCTTTGCACGTTAGGAACCCACTGCACATTTTGTATACCAGTGAACTAGCTGGCCCACCTACACATCCCTAATCAGTTATACCAGGATGAGAGACCAAAGGGTTACAATGATCCAGTATGCTGTTCGCCTTCAAGGTAGAGGTAACACCAGATATTTAATAATGATAGTAATAATTAACAGGGCAGCTAGGGAAGTAGCGAATTACAGGACCATACTGCTACAGCTGACCTGAGATATGCCAGAGAGGATTTTACAGTATTGGCTCTGTATTGGCTGTATTAACAATTACTGTCTTGTCTTATCTTTCAGATGGCTCTTTTGAGTGGACACCATCGAGTCTCAATGTATCAAGGATTGAGGTCATGGTCAGCGATGACCGAGGTGCGCAAACAGTGGTCTCCTTTAAGGTCAAGATCTGCGAATGCATGAACGAGGGCGTATGTGACTTCCAGACCCAAGCCGTAGGCCAGAATCTCAACGCTAATGGATACGCGGTGAGTTGATTGGTATTTGCATACACTTAACACCGAAGTGCTAATGTCATATTAGCTTGTCGTCCAGATTACGTTAATTTTTTAAGGTTGTCACATGCAATTGTAAATGTGAACAACAGCCATTTCAGGTATCAACACATTTTTTAACCTTAACTTCTTGGAAGGAAACCCCATTCTCACTCACTTTGAAAGTGGTCTTAGTTAGACCGCTCCAGAGGAAGGGTCTTGAGGAACGGTTTGCGAGCATACACACTCCGAGCAGTTTTTAATGGCTCAAACCGCTCCACGAGTCAAAGTGGTCTTGTTGCTATGGCAGCTCAGGTCAGCAGGTCAATTTTTTCACGCGCGGAATACAAACCGTATGTACTGTACTACATGTTTCGCACCGAAGGTCACTAGCTCACTTCCGTTCAAAGTACGCTTTCCGTTCACATTGCACGTTAGAGCGCTCCAAACCGCTCTTAATAAGACCCGCTCCTCAAGACCACCTCGGAAGGTGGTCTTCTGGAGCGGTCCAGAAGTCCACTTCCTGGACCACTTTGACCGTTCTCACTCACCTAAGAACCGCTCCTGAGGAACGGGTCTTACTTAGAGCGCTCCAGAGCGCTCCAACGAAGTGAGTGAGAACGGGGTCGGAAAGTCCCAAAGACGGCAATCAAATTGGTTCTTTGCAGCTCAGATAATGTTTAATGTTTCATTAATCTACTTAAAAACAGAAGTAACAAGTCATTTGTTACACATGTAACATACAAATTTGAGGACTAAATAATGTAGGAATGTATACACTTATTTACATTTGTTAAACATTCAGGTTGTCACGTGCAATTGTACCATCGGGTGGTCAGGTGACCATTGTGAAGTAGAATTCGACGCCTGTGCAGGGTCTCCCTGCTACGAGGCGGTACTATGTATGGACGAACTCGCTGGGGTAACGCCTGAATTTCAGTGTGGTGACTGCCCGCCAGGCCTGCAGGGGGACGGGGAAACATGCTATGGTATGTGGTACCAAATCACTATAGCTTTGTTCTAATTTTGAAACGGTGAACCATTTTATTTAAAAAATTCCTCCCCCCCCCAAAAAAAAAGATAATAATAATTAAAACATATGCCTGAAGCAAAAATCAGAGAAGAGAGAGATAGAGGAAGATGAAGAGAAAGAAGAAGAGGAGGAAGAGGAGGGGGAGGAGGAAATGGTAGTGAAAGACGAAGCAGAAGAATATGATAGCTAGTGACTGGACCTCTGTAAGCTTTCATTTCACTTTATAAGATGTGTAAAATGACATATTTGTATTGGTAAAAACTAAATATTAGCAAAACATATATGTGTATTTCATTAGTCCATATTTGCAACTCTTAACCCAATTGTTAAATGGGTACCTCTCAGGAGTACTCATTGCAATTACGGCTGCCAGAGCTAAAGCCACCCTCCAAACTTCGGAAGCACATAGGAATGGTATTTCAATATCAATATGATAGGCGCTACTCAAAAACAGTTTATTATCATCATTATCACGATTTCTCTTTCGGAATTTAAGATGTCAACGAATGCCAAAGCAACACGACCAACGACTGTGATCAGACCTGCCACAACATCCTCAATGGGTACTACTGTTCTTGCGACGATGGATTTACTCTTTCTCTGGATAAACATTCGTGTATAGGTATGAAGGCAGGAAGACCATGGAACCTAGGGCTCCTGCAGGGCCCTGTTTCATTAACATTTATTATCAATAACAAATGCAAAATTTCTATGGTGTATTTGCTCTCAGTCGATCAAACGCACTAATTTCAGTAGCTTATATTACAGCTACTGTAACATGTCTTTGAGAACAAGTTTTATGAAATAGGGCCTTGGTCCGAGCAAACCATAATTATACTAGTAAATATAGTCCTTTGGCGGTTGATGAAAAATAGACAAGAAAAGAAGAAAAACTAGAACAACCAAAGGAGATACAAAATATATAAATTTTTATTTTAAAGCGTTTGTTAAAAAATGACAAATTTATTAAAATCCAGCGTTCTTCAAAAACTTGCGAGAGGGGTTCAACAGTTACTAAGTGCGTAATATCACTTCTTCTAATCTTATATAAGAACTGAATTATTCATATCCCTTGTATATTTGATGTTTATCATATGTTATTCGTAACTCAAGAAAGGTGGACTAGTTGAATTAGAGCCATCGTTGGATTCTCAAGAAACATTATCATAGGCATGTCAAACATTAACTGAAGTTCATGTGCATGGTGTATACACTATTTTGAATTCACAGGAAATTGTTAATGATCTATCCGCGAAAATCAGAATGAAAATAAGAATGATAAAAGTTGTCATAAGTCTTCCTATCTTTATGAAGCATAAACATATGTATGCCTCTTCAGAATCCTGATGAAACTAATTTGTAAGTGTTTTTATAACATATATTGTATTCCTTTTTTCTTAATTTTTTAAACAGACAACGCAGGTTGTACACCTACTGCAATGAACAATACTGGTTCTCCAAATTGTACATGTGACCCTGGTTACGAGTTTGATAATGGAACCTGTTCAGGTGAGATTTCTTGAAATACATGTGTATACATATAAGTTATGTAAGATTATATCTATATACGCTTCATCATCCAGATGTTATAAAACCATAAATTACAAACACGATAGCAACTAAGTTCGGAAACTCAACCTAACACAATTTCAATAGCTGTGTGCATTGCCTATGGAAATGTGCGAACATGACAGTGACTTACCTATTCCGATTATGATTTCTGAGGATTGAAAGCACATCTTACTACTTGAAAGCAGAATACATTTAGCCAACCCTTATTCATGCAAAACTGATGAAAAGTATCTGAAGTAGAACATGTATCTAAAAACATATATATTTTTAAAATATAACTGCACTATAACATCCAAATACAACGAATGTGGGTAATTTTATTAATGTCTGAACAAAGTGATGTGTATTATTTGTTTTATAAGATGATATTTTATAACATGATTTTACTAATGACCGGTCATTAGTAAAATTATATGTCAGGCAAAAACATGAGTATGCTCTCAACCAATCAATTGATAAGGATCCGCTTCATCATCTTATAATTCTTTATAATGTTCAAGCGCTGTGATGGTAGCCATGCTAAACCCGAGGTAATACAAATTGAGCGCCAGGAGTGGCAATGCATGTGCCAGACATGAGCACTATACAAGACTTTACTATCATTGTTATTATTACAACATGCCTGGAGTTAGATATTGTAAAAAGAAACATATATTTGTATTAGATGCTGCTTATAAGTATTTGCATGCATGGTGATACAGTCAATAAAGAAAGATTACAGACAATCCTTTTCAGGACTCCCCAATCCACCCCCTCTCTCACATGGTGCAACCTATAAACCTTTAAATGTTTTTTATGTTTATGCAGATTTTGATGAATGTTCGGAAGGAGTTCAGAATGACTGCCCTGAAGTTTCAACATGTATAAATACAGACGGGGACTACTTTTGTAACTGCATGGATGGATATAATACAGTCAACGAAACAAAGTCATGCGAAGGTAAATACAACCATTACATGTCATAAACATATCGTATTGAGAGAGATAGTTGTGACATGCCCACGCATATGATCCTTGAGTGGCGTATGCGTGTGCTCGTCACAACCTTCTCTTAAAATACGCTACAGTCATAAGAGTTTGGCGACATTGATTATAATTAGTAGTAGTAGTAGTAGTAGAAGTAGTAGTACATGTAGTAGTAGTAGTAGAATTAAAAACATGTGTTATTGGATTCCCATTCTGTATTTAAAAAAAACATGCATTTTTATATATTGATTATAGATAATTGATGATTAAGTTGTTGATTTTTATATCATCTTTTAAAACTTACAAATTCATGTGCATTAATATTACATTTACATTTGATTCATTTACATTCAATAAAATTTATACAATGCAATACATGACATTGTGTAGAAAAGGAAAGCAATTTAAAAATATGCTTGATTTATATATGAACAAGATGAACATGATATTGCAGGGTTACAGCATATATCAACATGAATCTTGATGAGCTTGCAGCCTTCAGTTAAGCTAAAGATTAGATATAAAAGGTCGGGAGTGACTTGCTGTTATAATAAAAATATTAAAAAAGGGGGATGAACGCTTGTTTTCTAACTACAATAACAACACCTGTTGATATAATGAGACGACTTAATAAAGTGAATGATTATAGGGGTTAGCCTACATGTTGCTTTGTAGTAGTTAGGCTATTTGCTGTTACCTATCTGATAATCACATACCAGCATTATCTACATAGCTTTGGCTATTTTAGGCATGTTTAATTCATTAATGTTTCATCCCTTGATTATTATTTTTTGTATGTTATCATT
Source organism: Strongylocentrotus purpuratus (assembly GCF_000002235.5). Lineage (NCBI taxonomy): Eukaryota > Metazoa > Echinodermata > Echinoidea > Camarodonta > Strongylocentrotidae > Strongylocentrotus > Strongylocentrotus purpuratus. Next base: position 26,722,940 of record NW_022145603.1, on the reverse strand, counting down.
TTGTATCTGATTCACATTTGCTTTTTTATCTGGTATTGATACGATTATGTCTTTTAACTGCAAGACCAAGATTCGAAACAGTGCGGCAACTGATCTTATTGCTAAATAAATGTGTTTGAATAAATGTAACATTTGATTTGTCCCCATTAGATATCGATGAGTGTGCTACTGGCAACCACATGTGTAACGGAAGTTTGAATCGTGTGTGCATGAACACCGTGGGGAACCACACCTGTATCTGTAACACAAGTTATGCCCTTGTCGACGGATCATGCGAATGTAAGCTTTGATATAGTACAATATTTTCACATTTATTTAGGTACAAATATTTAGATTCTGGCTCAGTTTACACTTATTTAAAAAAAACTTTTATACATTAACCATGTAATTGATTTCATGCAAACAAAAAAAGGCTAGAAACATAGGTCAGATTCCAGGAGTTAAACAAAAAATCAAGGAGTACACAATGTCAGTGCTTATTTATCATAGATTTTGTTAGTAAGTCAACTCCCTGTCTAACCTAGTGTGTGCTTGTCTGCATAGAAACTTAAATCTCACCATTTAAGGGATCCGGTAACTTTGTCTTAGACCCTTTAGAAATAATCCTTGAGCTCATGCTGCAATGATAATTATAAACCTTAAGGTCAGTCAGGAACTCCATGACTTTTACAAGCCGATCGCCTGTCTGATTATCAAGATATTTATGATTGGAATTACAAATATTGAAAAACGTTCGCTGAACGGTTTTCATAACACTACAGTCTATTGGGGAAAACGGTCACTCAAAGATTTTTACTTTTTTGAGGCACTTCTTGATCATTTTGAAGCGCGATTTTTTTAGGGCTTCAATATTACACCATATCACAGACACTGGTAACATGTAGGACCGTGTATCTCAGATTTAACATTGTTAAACGATCCCTTTAATCGGGAGGCGGGTATCAAGGAAACACATTCCTGATAGAAAAAATGTTAAAGCACCTTTAAATTGCCGTCCTTTCCAAAATATCTCCCGGCTATGCTTCTTAATATTATAGTACCATGCCTAAAGAACGTTTGACACGTTACAAAAAGGAAGGAAGGAACTTTAGAATATAGCCGTAGAGTAGCATTAGTGTGTGTGCATGAGGTGGAGAATAGAAAAACGTAGATCGCGAGATTCCTGTAAAAAAAAAAACCTTTCCGTCTTTTGGACTCCGAGCTTCAGGTCCCTCAGGGGTAAAACCTGCGTGCATGAAGTGCATGCGCTCAATCATTTGACTACCTCGTTCTTAGGTCAACAAGTTGCAGCTTTTCGCAACACAACGTTTTGCTAATCCATCTAAAATTCATTCAGCTTTCATTTGATATTTCTCGTGTATTTCCAATAATGCTTTCGCTTTGATATCAACTAATGAGGTGAGCTGACTGCTTTAAAATGTATTTCATATAACTTTTTACTGATAGCTGCTAACTCGTACACTCTGGAACTGAGGTTTGACTTCATCAATGACATAGCAATCCAGCATTATACAGACACTGAACAAAACCGGAACCGACTAGCTGAACAGGTAAGACACATTATCACATAGTAGTTCTTGGCATCTACCCGATTGCTAAACTTGTTGCAGGCGCCAAGCAATGTTAGTGTGTTTGTATTTGGATTTTTGCAGACGCAAATCAATCAGATATGATTTTTTTACGTCTGGAGACCAACTTTTAACGTCACCAGCTGGAAGACGTGACTCAGTTTTGAACCAGATTTTAGGTGAAAAAAGTGAGAGCTGACCAAGTGAATATACCACTAGACCAACGCCAATCTTTATCCTGTCATATTAAAGGATATTTTCTACACACCTTCCTTCGTTTCTTTTTTTAAACAATGATAAATGCCAAATGTGAAATTTCTATGACAAATTTGCTTTCATGCAATCAAATACCATGACTTCAGTAGCTTATAATTATACAAATTATTGTAAGTTAATTATTATTGATAACAATTTTTATGAAAAAATATGGCCTAGTAATCTTTATTAAATTGATATTGTATTTAATTAAAAAAATGAATTTAAACCAACCTATAATATAATGTTAACCTATTGAAAAGAAAATAACAGGTATAATTTAAGCTTTCTTTTTAAATAATTTAGAAATGAGATTTCTTTTAACGAGGAGGACAAAGAATTCCATACAAACACTTAAAAAATGGCAAAACGATTTTTATGCCTCCGCTACAAAGTAGCCGGAGGCATTATGTTTTCTGGTTGTCCGTCCGTCCGTACGTCCCGTTCTCATGATCGCGTTATCTCAAGAACCGATTGATGGATTACCGCCAAACTTTAGTCATGCATGTATCTTGCAGAGCCAATGAACTGATTAGATTTTGGGGTCACGAGATCCAAGGTCAAAGGTCACAGGGCTCATTATGTATGCAAAATAGCTCGTTATCGCGTTATCTCTAGAACCGATTGATGGATTCCTGCCAAACTTGAGTCATGTGTGTATCTCGCAGAGCCAATAAACTGATTAGATTTTGGGGTCACGAGGTCAAAGTTCAAAGGGCTCATTATGTATGCAAAATAGCTTGTGATCGCGTTATCTCTAGAACCGACTGATGGATTTCTGCCAAACTTGAGTCATGTATGTATCTTGCATAGCCAATGAGCTGGTTAGATTTTGGAGTCACAAAGTCAAAGGTCACAGGGCTCATTATGTATGCAAAATAGCTCGTGATCTCTAGAACTGATTAATGGATTCCTGCCAAACTTGGGTAACGTATGTATCTTGCAGAGCCAATGAACTGATTAGATTTTGGGGTCACGAGGTCAAAGTTCAAAGGTCACAGGGTCATTATGTATGCGAAATAGCTTGTGATCGCGTTATCTCTAGAATCGATTGATGGATTCCTGCCAAACTTGGGTCATGTATGTATCTTGCAGAGCCAATGAACTGATTCGATTTTGGGGTCACGAGGTCAAAGTTCAAAGGTCACAGGGCTCATTATGTATGCACAAATAGCTTGTGATCACATTATCATGAGAACCAAAAGACAGATTACTATCAAACTCAAGACATGTATGTGTATCTTGCAGAGCCAATGAACTGATTAGATTTTAGGGTCATTAGGTCAAAGGTCATGGGGCGCATTAAGGATGCCTATAAATAGCTTGTGAATGCATTATTAAAGACGACAGATGGATTACAATCAAACTTGAATTTTAAAAGTTGCTTCCGTACGGTTTGTAAAATTGCTCTATGGCGGAGGCAACATTTTCGACTGCGCGCAGTCGAAGTTCCATCTAGTTTATTTTTTTGGATGACTGGATGTTTATTTCCTTTTTTGAAATTTCTATGAGTATTAAAGTTATGAACTTGGTGGTTTAAAGAAAACTTGTTCAAGAAGAAACCCTTAGAATATGTCTTGACTCGAAATACTTGACCCATTACAGGTGTTTGACCAGCTTAACAGTACATCTGTTATAGGAGATGGGAACCTTGCAGATGTTATTGTGACTAATTATACCGTGGTCGGTGGCAACGCTTTTGTAGAGTTCCGGATCGACTCGTTCAACTCTGAACTGAACGCTACCTTCTTAGATTCTGTGTTTACTGACTCCCTTCCGCCTAACCGAGTATTTGGTTTGAATAACCGGATCGTTGAACAAGGTGAGATATGTTATTATGCCTCCGCCACACATAGTGAGCACCAGAGGCATTATGTTTGGGTTGTCCGTCCGTCCATAATTATTTTTGTGAATGCGGTATCGGTATTAAACTTAAGAACGAAGCAAAGTATCGATCATAGCAAAACTTTGTGAGAGTATGTATGTATTACCATTTTCGGCTCGTTTTCTGTGTAAAAAATCAACGGGTCTGGCAACAGAGCTTTATTAACATGTCACAATATGGCATACCGCCCTCTCCTAATTTTTGGTTTAAGGTCATTTTTCTAAGGAATTTTATCTTTCCAACCATATGAAACTCGTTTTGATTGGTCAATGTTATCCCCCGCAACTCCAAGATGTAAGACCATCACATCTTTGCCGAGTGAAAGCGATTTCAGAACCCAATTGTATGTCCCTCAGAAATCATGTTCGGATTTGTAATACAACATTATCATGTTTAAATAGTTGACAAACAGGCTTTTGAAATTGCATTTATTGTAATAGGTTGATTTTTTAAAAGTAGTTCTTATCCTGTTTATACATTTGAACACTGTAATTGCCAATACTACCGGTACTTAGAAATGTACTTACAAACGGTAGAGAAAACCATATTATTATAATCTATATTCTTGATACTTTTTTCATCTCACACGTATGTTGTAGACGTCAACGAGTGCTTAGTGTTCACTGATGCTTGCCGTAATGGGAATTGTACGAACACCTACGGGAGTTTCTACTGCACGTGTAACGAAGGCTTCCTAGGAACGGGAACAGATTCTTGCGAAGGTAGAACATTTTTTTTATAATTGTTACTGGAGGTATAATGAGAATTAATCTCCTTCAATTGAAACCCTTAAAAATGAAATCGTTTATCTCTTATCTTGCATCTAAACAGATGTCTTGCTTGTCATGATTACTCAATTATACATCCCTTGTTTCCCATGCTATTTGAATTTGCATTATTACTTATTGGCTTCGCTTAAAGAACTAAAGTTTTTTTGCTGACACTTTTGTATGATAATTCTTAATAATAGAATAATGAAAATATATATGTAGTATTATATCAACCAATTAATTGATTACAGATTATATTTTTCCCGATTAGTTCCTGTTTGTAAAGCTGCATTTTATTATTTCAGTGTTTCTTTAAATCCAAAGTACAATTATGATTTTACCCAACTCCCCAAATGTCTAGTTGAATACCTACATTTTGATAGTATGTTCTTCTAATAGTGTTTGTGTACCTATATGTTATGATGTTCGTGATGGTATACAAGTTATATTTAAGTATTTAACTATTTAATTTAGTTTATTTTAGTTGGGTAATTAGTTTGCAATTTCGCAATTGGCCGAGATGAAATGTTACTAACAACATATTTCAATTCAATTCGACTCAACGTCAACATGTTCTGAAGGAAAGAAAATACTGAAACAAACATATTTTTTATAAATATATATATATATAGTGTACATTAGCCTTATTATGAGGACTGAGTAATAGATAAGCACAGCTCTGCTATAACATGAGAAAAGCATGGGAAATCGATGTATACTTTAATGTTTCAGAATCAAAATGATGAGTAATCGACTAAAATCTAGCTAAAGGTCTTACACACATCATGCACGTGTGCAAGCAGAGCCCCGTTTCATGAAACTAATTATCAAGAGCAAGTTACAAATAATTGTTAAAATCTATTGAAATCGTGCCATTTTATTGGCTGAGAGAAAAATTGTCATAGAAATTTAGCACTTATTTGTTTATGAAATGTGGCCCAGAACGAAAGTTTGGTCCAAACATTCTTAGCTTTTTAGTGTCATATAGTGGTAATAAAGGCATCTCAATATCAATCTTTGTCAGTGGATATTCATTCAATGATATTCTTCCAAATAAATAATAAAAAACTCACAAATTAATTTGAATCTTTATCAAAACTCAATTTTCTCTTTAAATCTATGACAATTTTTGCAAATGCCTTTGTAATATACTTTGTGTTTTTGATGAACAGATATAATAGAATGTCTGGGGGAGAATGACTGCCAGCAAATATGTTACAACGAGGAGGGTGGATACTCATGTGCGTGCTGGGATGGATACGAGATGGATGGTAGCGGATTTAATTGCACGGGTAGGTTCAATGAAGCAAAAATTTACTGTGAATGTGTTTACATGCTCCATTGCTAAAAATGAAATCTTTTGAGTTTTAAAAGTAACAGTACTATGGGCATAATATATTCACCATTATCACTGTTGTTAAGAGATTTCCCAAGTTTAAATACACTGTTAAGTATATAAAAGCAAGTTGTGAGTAAATTACCTGACGCACTCGTCCACGCTAGATTAAAAAAAGAGCTCGAACGGAATCCAAGTCCAACTTTGGTTTCGGGTGCGAGGTTTAATATTTATATCCTTTATTTTCTTCGTACTCTTTGTATGTTTGCCATATAATTGTTGAACTTTCTGAATATACACGAGTAGAAATCCACTCTTTGCAGAGTCTTATTTGTCGATTTTCACTCACTTTGTAGTGGAAATCAACGTTAACAATAGTGTAATCCACACTCACAAGAATACTTTATAGGCGAAGGCCACTAAAAAATAATTTGCTTTAAATAGATGCACAAAAACACGAGATACAGAGAACAAAATAATAAGTAAAATCGGATAACTAATAAAGAAGTTATGACCTTTATTCAAAGTATGAAAAACTATGGAACTTTTTTGAAAATCACTACACAAATTGCTAATTTGGTTATCCGTTTGTGACGTCATTGTCTCACTTTTTATCAACTGCTCTAGTTATTTTTATCACATTCATTTCCCTTTTTATCCCCCGAAACTTGATTACCCCCGCCTTTACCCAGGTAATATGATGTGTATCATCTTTCAAAAAAATCATACTTTTTTCTGAATATTTGTCATTCATAATCATTGATTTTTATATAAATAGTTTATCAACATTCACATTTGTCATAATTTTAACTAAAACAAATTACTCTTTATTAGTGCATCTACACAAAAACATATTACTATCATAAACTTGGATGCTGGTGTGAGGAAATAATATTTTTAGGGGGGAAATTAGAATTTTATATAATCAATATAAAGAACAAAATTGGTGGATAGTGAGGCATTGACGTCACAGACTCATGAGTGAGTTGCCAATTTATCTTGTGTTTTTCAAAGCTTTCATGTCATTAACAATTCATAGCTTTCTTATTAGTTATCTGAATTTGCTCAAACTCTTTGTATTACATGGTTTTGTAATAATTCATTGTAACGATCGCACGTTGCAATAGGTGATGGTCAAGGCTAGTGAAATCATCTTGGGGTGATTTTTTAAAAGTCTTTGTGATCTTGAAATCACAATACGCAAATGTCAGATTGCCAAATTCAAAACAAGAATGTTTACTTCTCTTAGATATTGACGAATGCTCCAGGAATTCATCTGCCTGTGAAAATGGAATGTGTATGAACCTGGTCGGCTCTTTCAACTGTTCATGTAACTCTGGATATGAATTAAGCAATGACAACATTACTTGCAGTGGTAAGGATTTAATGGCTTATTATGTACCTATATGTTATAATTGTCATGATGGTATATAATTTATTTTTTAGCATGTAACTATTTAATTTAGTTTATTTTAGTTGGGTAATTAGTTGGCAATTTGGCAATTGGCCGAGATGAAATGTTATTAACAACATATTTCAATTTAATTTGACTCAACGTTAACATGTTCTGAAGGAAAGAAAATACTGAAACAAACATATTATTTATAAATATATATATATATATATAGTGTACATTAGCCTTATTATGATGACTGAGTAAAAGATAAGCACAGCACATGAGAAAAGTATGGGAAATTGATGTATACTTTAATGTTTCAGAATCAAAATGATGAAGGCATCAGAAGATCAATTCTTGTCAATGGATATTTCTTCAATGATATTCTTCCAACTAAATAAAAAGAAACTCACAAATTAATTTGAATCTTTATCAAAAATCAATCTTCTTTTTAAATCTATGGCAATTTTTGCAAATGTCTTTGTAATATACTTTGTGTTTTGATGAACAGATATAAACGAATGTCTGCAGGGGACGAATGACTGCCAGCAAATATGTTACAACGAGGAAGGTGGATACTCATGCGCGTGCTGGGATGGATACGAGATGGATGGTAGCGGATTTAATTGCACGGGTAGGTTTGATCAAGCAGAAATTTACTGTAAAAGTGTTAATATGCTCCATTACTAAAAATGAAATTTTCTGTGTTTTAAAAGTATCAGTATGGTCATAATATATTCACCATTATTGCTTTTGTTAAGAGATTTCCCAAGTTGAAATACACTCTTAAGTATATAACTCATTGTAAAGGTCGCACATTGTAAAGGTCGCACGTTGCAAGAGGTGATGATCAAGGCTATTGAAATCATCTTGGGGTGATTTTGTAAAAGTCTTTGTGATCTTGAAATCACAACACGCAAATGTCAGGTTGCCAAATTCAAAACAAGAATGTTTACTTCTCTTAGATATTGACGAATGCTCCAGGAATTCATCGGCCTGTGAAAATGGAATGTGTATGAACCTGATCGGCTCTTTCAACTGTTCATGTAACTCTGGATATGAAATAAGCAATGACAACATTACTTGCAGTGGTAAGGATTTAATATAAAATTAGTGTCACCTTTTCATCGCATATTTAAAATCTGAATATGAAATGAACACTGACGGTTTTGCGTTAAAAGGTAAGGATGTAATATCACCTTAATGTCACCTTTAGGAGAAGCCGGAACATTTGATCCGCTTCTGTTACGTTTTGCATTTATAATAAAGAGCGATTTGATTAAAACTAATCATTACACTCTCTCTAAATTAGTAATGCAGAGTGAAACTTATTAGCACTATTTTCGTGAACAAATCTGTAATTTCTTGTTGATTTTTCGTTAACAAATTTCACGAAATTTCATTTAACTTTTTTGTTTAAACTATGAAAGAGTGGAGATAAAAGTAAATGTTGCCAATTTAAACGGAAAAGCCGATTTATCTAGATCTTTATAAAACTCTAAACTGTTGTTGGTGAAGAAAAAACATGTTTGCTTTTCCTAGATATTAACGAATGCTCTGCAAGTCCATCTGTCTGTGATTCTGAAAATGGAGTGTGTACGAACTCAATTGGCTCTTACAACTGTTCATGTACCCCTGGATATGAATTAAGCACTGATGGTATTACGTGCAATGGTAAGGATGCAATTTCAAATCAGAGTCACCTTTTGGAGATACTGGGAATTTAGATCCAATTCTGTTCATGTTGTCGTTCATGAAAAAGAGCAATTTAATTAAAAGTAATCGTATAACTTCCTAAATTAGCAATGTCGGTAGGGATGTAAAGAATTTGAATTGATTTACAAAGATTGTAGAGGGGTTCAACAAAGCTGTTTCCACACAGATTATCATTTCTGCATTCAGAAAATAAAGAAAGATAATACTTTGAAAGATTTTGTTAAATTTGTTGTCTCTCAAGATTTGTGAACTTTGGTCACACCACTTACAGGTGTTTGATTAAGAATTAGAAGGATTGTTCAAGTTTTAGTAAAACACTTGGCACAGCAAGAGTAAGAGGGCGATTTGACAATGGGACTTTACCCATTTGTGTGAAAAGTATTGGAGAGATATTGAGAAAATTATGAATGTTTGAAATATGAGATCATTAAGTCTATGCAAACCTCAAATTGGCCATTTGGTCGGTGGATTGTGATGTATTCAAGATTTACAATCAACTGCAAAGAGCTTTGTCCTTTTTAGGGAAGGAGTTTGTCCTTTATAGACAAGGTTGCTTCAAAAGCTAACTTACAATTGTGTAATAAAATGTATTTATCGTGGAAAACGATACTGTATAATTCAGATGTAAATGATGTGAATAAATAGTTTTGTATTATGTAGAATAATTATATTTTTGGGGTCTCTTTTCCAGTGACATCAGGTGCCACAACCATGCAGCCAGAAACAACACCTAGTGCCACCTCACAGCTTGGTAAAAGAATAAGTTTAGTAAACACATTTCACAATAACCAGTGTCTTAAATGATTAGTACAAAAAATGAATCAAGTAATGATGGCATTCTTGCCATCAGTAAAGGTTTTAATGAATTTGAATTTGAAACCATGTGAATATATGGTGGTATATACTGTAGAATAACTATACCTTCTTTGTCTGTTTTCCAGCTTCACCAAGTGCCACATCCATGCAGTTTGAAACAACACCTGGTGCCACCTCACAATTTGGTAAATGACTGATCGGTACATATAATAAATCAAGTATAAATGATGGCATTCTTGCCATCAGTAAAGATGTAATGAATTCGAATTTGAAATCATGTGAATATATAGTGGTGTATAACTGATCAGTACAAATAATAAATTAAGTATTGATGGCATTCTTGCCATCAGTAAGGATGTAATGAATTTGAAATCATATGAATATATAGTTGTGTATAATGTAAAATAACTATACCTTCTTTGTCTCTGTTCCAGTTCCATCAAGTGTCACATCCATGCAACCTGAAACAACACCTGGTGCCACCTCACAACTTGGTAAAGGAATAGGTTTAGTACTAAACAAATTTCATAATTACGGGTGTCTTGACTAATTAGTACAACAAATGATTCAAGTAATGATGGTATTCTTGGCATCAGTAAGGATGAAATGAATTTGAATTGATTTACAGAGATCGTAGAAGAGGCCAAACAAGCTGTCTCCACACAGTAATCATGGCATTCTTGCCATCACTAAGGTTTTAATGAATTTGAATTTGAAATCATGTGAATATATAGTGGTGTATAACTGATCAGTACAAATAATACATCAAGTAATGATGGCATTCTTGCCATCAGTTAGGATGTAAGAATTTGAATTTGAAATCATGTGAATAATTATAGGTGTATATAATGTAAAATAACTATACCCTTTGTGTTTATTTTCCAGTATCATTAAGTGCCACAACCATGCAGCCACAAGCAACACCCAGTGCAACCTCAGAACCTGGTAAAGGAATAGGTTTAGTATTAAACATATTTCACAATTACGGGTGTCTTGACTAATTAGTACAACAAATGATTCAAGTAATGATGGCATTCGGGGGATTGGTAAGGATGTAATGAATTTGAATTGATTTATAGAGATTCTAGAAGAGGCCAAACAAGCTGTCTCCACACAGTTTACCATTTTTGCATTCATAAATTTAAGAAACCATGCTTTTTTGAATTATTTTAGATTCTTTGTCTCTCAAGATATGATGTGCTTGCATGAATATCATAGGAGTTTTAACTCTTGATGTTACATTTATGAGAGCCTAGTAATGTATATTATTGATGTTTTGTATTGTATGTATGTTTTGTAAACTTTGTCTCAGGCCTCAATCTGCATGTAAACGAAACAAATATCCCTGCTGAAGGAAAATTGGACAAATAATACATTGAATTAGATCGTTTAGGAAATAAATGAAGCGTTCTTAATATCTAAGATTTATTATATTGTGATATATAATTTTGTTGTCGTGCAAACTGCAAACTTTGCTTTTGGTTATCCTCAACGGTATAATTTATTACTTGTAAACAAATGATAAATTAACATGAAAAGCACTAAACAGATACTCACTTTTTCACAATAATGATATTAAGTGTGGTTTTCATTAGAATGGTAAAATATCTTTACTACTTTTGCACACATAATTTTGTAATTTAAGACTTAGTACATGAAGCATGGTGGAGTTACCAAAGTTCGCGAAGATAAATCATATTAAGAAATGTGTTTTTTGGTCAAAAGTCTTTCATATTCTACACACATTTATGTAGTTCAATCTTTGCCTAATGGTCTTCAAAGTTTCTTACTAAAAATTGGTGTAATTAGGAAATGTTTCGTGAAAAAAATACGAAATTATCGCGATCTAAGAATTCGATGTCGGACAAGAATGCGCTGAAACTTGCGAAAAAATCATTTAAAAAAAGAGACTCTAATTCTCGGACGGGAGTTTACAGCTTATTTGTCACAGAAAGACATCATAATTGCAATCATAATTGCCTGTTTCGTGAGGCAGAATATCATAGATGACCTGTGTAATAGAAATGAAGTCATCGTGGATTACAATATTGCGAAATTCAGATGTTGATTATGTAACAATGTACTATTGTATTATGTAGAGTCAGTATACCCTTTTGTGTTTCTTTTCCAGTGTCATCAAGTGCCACAACCATGCAGCCACAAGCAACAACCATGCAGCCACAAGCAACATCCAGTGCCACCTCACAACCTGGTAAAGGAATAGGTTTAGTACTAAACAATTTCATAATTACGGGTGTCTTGACTAATTAGTACAACAAATGATTCAAGTAATGATGGCATTCGGGGGATTGTTAAGGATGTAATGAATTTGAATTGATTTACAGAGATCGTAGAAGGGGCAAGACAAGCTGTCTGCACACAGTTTTCTATTTTTGCATGAGAAAAAAAAGAAATACGTGCTTGTTTGGTTTCGTTTAGATTGTTTGTCTTTCAAGATCTGTTGTGCCTTGCAGTAATATCAAAGGAGTTTTAACTCTTTACTTGCCGATGAAACATTTATGAGAGCCTTTTAATGTAAAACGTTGATGTTTGGTATCATATATATTTTGTGTAAACTTTGTCTCAGCCCTTAATCTGCATGTGAGCGAAACAAATATCCCTTTTGAAGGAAAATTGGACATATATACATTAATATAAATTATTTAGACCATTTAATAAAGCATTCTAAATATCTAAGTCTTACTTTATATTGCTATATAATCAGTGGCGTACGCAGGATTTTTTCAAGGGGGGGGGGGGTTTAACATTTTGAAATTTGGTCCCAAAAATTTCGCAACGACTCAGCCAGCCGCTGAATAAGCGGGGGGGGGGGGGGGGGGGGGGGGTTTAACATTTTGAAATTTGGTCCCAAAAATTCCGCAACGACTCAGCCACCCTCTAATAAGCGGGGAGGGGGGAGTAAGAGGACATACTTTATTGGGGGGGTCCCGAAATTTGAAAATTTGACCGATCGACTTTTTTTTCTTCTGAAAATCATACACATAAAAAACTCAAGGGGGGGGGGGGGGGTTTAACCCCCCTCCCCCTGCGTACACGCATGTATATAATGTTTTGGTCGAGAAAACTGCAAACTGTGTCTAAGGTCATACTACCGTTACATTTATCAGTTGTAAACAAATGAGGAACTAACAGAAACTCGCTTGTTCACAATAATAAATTAAATTTGGTTTGCATTGGAATGGTGAAATATCTTTACTACTTTTGCACACATATTTTTGTAATATAAGACATGGTAAATGAAGCATGATGGAGTGACCGAAGTTTACAGAGATTAACAATTCTAGGAAATGTGTTATTTGGTCCATAGTTTTTCATACTCTACAAACATTTATTTAGTTCAATCTTTACCTAATACGGCCTTCAAAGTAGTTGACTACAAATTAGTTGGTGTCATGAGAAAATGTATCGTCAAAGAATTCCGGAGTTATCGCGATCTCAAAATTTCGATGTCGGACAACAACGCGCTGCAACTTGAGAACATAAATCATTGAAAAATCGAGGAATATGATATTGCAAAATTCCTGTGTTGATTATTTACCATTTAGTATTGTATTATGTTGAATACAAGTATTCCTTTTGTGTCTCTTTTCCAGTGTCATCAAGTGTCACAACCATGCAGCCAGAAACAACATCCAGTGCCACCACGCAATTTGGTAAATGAATAGGTTCAGTAAATTTATTTCACATTACCAGTGTCTTGACTGATTCGTACCAAAAATTACAATCGAAAATGAATGTCTTTTTATTGGAACAACAAGTTGTAAAATCAACAGGGGTGATTAACATTATCATACAGTTATAATTGAATATGGTACCTTGATTCAATGTATAATAATTTGCATCTGCTCTTTTTTTTTATTGGGATTAAATTAAAATGACCTTGAACCGGAACTTAGTTAATATGCACTAACTGACTAATGGGGGAGATTGTATTGATGTTCTAGTCGAGTGGTCTAATCACTTGACTTGAAGTCCGAAGGTCATGGGTTCAATCCCTGGCACGGTAGCTTTGGCCCAGAGCAAGGTATTACATGTGCATCGCTCCCTTTCACCCAGTTGCTAAAGGGTAGTTTGTAAAGGTCAATGTAAAAAGGCGACTATATCCGAAAGGATTCTAAGGGAGTGGACGATGTGCACTATAATTTGTGAAATAGTAATTGCATCCAGTGACTGGGGTAACGATATTGTAAGCGCCTTGGTCGGTTGGGTCTGGGGTTATGGTCTTGGCTACAATTTGGTTTCAGGTTAGGTTTATAATAAAGGATGGGCTATGGTTAAGGTTGCAGTTAAGGTTTGGGGGCAATTATTATGATGATGATGATGATTGTGATTATAATTATTATTATTGTTATCATTATTTCCCCTAAAATCATCATTATTCGTATTTTTAATGGGCAATCCAACCCTTGTAATAATTGTATTCATAAACAAGCAGTAAAATAACAGAAACAGAATGGCACAAGTTTGAAATAAATCGGACCAATAGTAAGAAAGTTTTGAATGTTTAAAATTTGAGATCACTAACTCTATGCAAATCTCACTTTGGTGTTTTTATTTTTGGTGGGTCGATTGTAATGTATTCAAGATTTAAATCAACTGCAAAGAGCTTTGTTATTTTGGTAAGTAGATTGTGACGTAGGACGTGGATAACTCTCAATTTGCCATTGAACAAAAATATCACTAACTTCTGTTTTTCTCATAAGTTCCTTCTGTCTTGGGGCACTAGTCAAAATATATTATAGCTAGCATATTGTTATAGATCCTCTAAAAAGATTAGGCCCCCTAAACCATGACCTTTTGAAAGAAATAAGATTTATTCATTATATACGTAGGAACAAATTGGAAAGTAGTACGGTACTATCTCACATTGACATTAACGCTTTAGTCAATTTGAAGCGCCAATATGTATAGTGTTTACAACTTTCAAAAAATCATAACTTTCTTATAGTTGGTCAGTTTTAATTGAAACTTTCATCAGTTTGCTTTTCTGATTTTTCTGCTTTTGTTTAGGGTAGTTGTCTATTTGGGTTGGATTTCCCTTTGATATTGTTATTTAATGATTTCTTCATTCAATCACAGATGTTGGCATTGTCCTTGAGATCATCTTCGAGAACACATTCCAAAACGATCTTGCAGACCCATTGTCTACTGTGTTCATGGATTTGGCAAATGCTCTCTGCAATCGTGTAAGTCTTTTACAACAGTTTAGCCTCTCAGTTTCAGTTTAATTGTATTGTTTTATATTTCACATACATTTTACGTTTAACAATAATTTCAAAAATCAAATGGTCCAAATAAAAATAAATCTTAATTACAGAGACAAAAAAAATTAGTGAAATATGGAGTGGCTTTAATATGGAGAATACTATGCCTATTTTACAGTTAATTTTACGATAGGCTTTCCTTCTAAAGGGACGAGTAATTAATGTCAATCACAGCAATATAATTTGTTTAAAAAAGCCAATATTAGAGTAAGTTCATTAAAACAATGTAGCATATTGCATTATGTTAATGATTTTTGCATTACCTACATACATTTGTATTACCTGTACATGATACTTGATTGCATCAGAACTTACCTGATGTAATTGGATTTGATTTGAATTGAATTAATGTTTATCTATGTTCATATTTATCATCATATTTATAAAGTCAAATGACATTAAATAGTATGACTCATCTCCCCCCCCCCCCCAAAAAAAAAATGCACACATGTGATCTGCAATTTCAACTACACAATTTCATTGTTTTTAGTCTTATTGGGTGGGAAAAAATTTCAAGTTATTTACTGATACCACGAATTTCTATTTGTTAAGGCATTTTGATACTACGGCACTTTTTTAAGGGTAATGTTAACTTTGGCACAATTTGGTATTTTGCTACCGTAGTCATACTTGAGAAATGTGCCTATGGCACCTTGCCGCATACTCCGTTTAATCATGAATAATGATTATCATAAAATGATTAGTATACCTCATGGACGATAGATAAGCCGGGCATTAGACAAACTAGGAACTAGACTTAATACCGGTTATGAAACAAAAGGAACATAAAACCAAATAAAAACTAGACTAAATGATTATTAGCCTAAATTGTCAATAGAACAAATGATAATTTGACAAAATTATTATTACAGACGAATTGCATGTAGACCAAATGAAAACTCGTTAGGTAACCAGGGTATTGAAACAAAACAACTAGCTGATTTTCCTCCTTGACAAAGATAGCTCAACCTGTGTAGTAAAAAATGATACTTGTTGTAAATACATGTAAAAACAAATATGATACTTTTTTTCTTTTTTTTTGCTGAGATATCGGTAATGCAAACGGTAGTGACTAACTGACTATGGTATGGCTTTCATCATTTTTTCTTCTTCTTTTCTCTAAACAGTTGACCGAGTATTTCAGGAGGCTGACGAGTGACGATATCAGATGCGAAGTAATACGGTTCAGAAACGGTAGTGTAGTGGCAGATGTTAACTTGACCTTCCCTGCTAACGACGCCTCCCAGGCACAGAACATCATGGATAATGTCGGAATCGTTACCGCAATGGATATAGGAAACATTATAGTCAACAATGACATATACTTCACAACCGCCATCAACTCAAATGGTAAGATCGAATTGTACCTTTTCATCACTTTATGGTGTTGGGAGAGTTACCCTTTCTATATGGGCGCAGTTGCCATTCATTTACATGATATTGAGATACACTGCCACGGTTTACCTCTTCATACCTGAACGAACCTTTAAAGGGATCGTTTAACAATGTTAAATCTGAGATACACGGCCCTACGTGTTATCGGTGTCTGTGATATGGTGTAATATTGAAGCCCTAAAAAAATGATCAAGAAGTGCCTCAAAAAACTAAATATCTTTGAGTGACCGGTTTTACCATACTCGTTTTCCCCAATAAACTGTAGTGTTATGAAAACCGTCAGGCGAATGTTTTTCAAAATTTGTAATTCCAATCATAAATATCTTGATAATCAGACGGGCGATCGGCTTGTAAAAGGCATGGCGTTCCTGACTGACCTAAAGGTTTATAATTATCATTGCGTCATGAGCTAAATCCAGAATTTTGTTTCAGAATCTGAGACAAAGTTACTGGATCCCTTTAACAGCCAGGGCATTGTGTCACGAAACCGTCATAATTAAGAACAGGTTCGCCGACATCCTATTGAAATGCGTGTTGATATTAGATACACATGTTACGTTTCAATGGGATTCCATTGACCTTTTACTTATGACAATTTCAATGCCCAGTTTGAGCCAAAAATAGAAGAAGTAATTATTATTATTATTATTTGTGTTGTAAGTATTTTTCACCTGTGTCAGGGAAGGAAAAAGCAAACTTGATGTATATATAAGCTTATCTGAACCTCGGCTTCTTAGGGGATGCTAAACATTGTATTTCTCCGTTTTTTCCTTTTCATTCAACAGCTCCTGAGCCTACTACCATGCAAACAGAGACAACAACAGGTAGGCACACTACATCTTTTTGTTGTTGCTTTCTTCTTCCTATTTTTCTTCTTTTTATTTTTCTTCTTCTTCATCGTATTCTTCTTTTTCTTCTTCACCTTCTCATTTTTCTTCTTCTCCTCACTTTTCTTCTTCTTCCTGTCCTACCTTTTCTTAATTTCATCCTCTCTTTTTCAATTCCTCTTTTTAAACTTTTGTTTCTTCTTCTATTTTCTTTTTTACATCCATCTTTTCACTATTCTATGAGTCATGTTAGGGTTCATTCCATAGCAGTAGTAGTAGTAGTATTAGAAGTAGTAGCAATATTACTAGTCCAACTGGTAGTAGTAGTAGTAGTAGAAGAAGAATAAACAGAAGAAGTAGTAGTAGTACAAGTAGCAGTAGGAGTAGTTGAGGTGGGTGATGAGAAAAGTGATAGTAGTAGACAGCAGTAGTAGTCTAGTAGTAGTAGTATAGTAGGAGTAGTAATAGTATAGTGCAGTAGTAGTAGTAGTATAATATAGTAGTAGTAGTAATAGTAGTATAGTAGTATTGGTATAGAATTAGTAACAGTAACATCAGTGGTAGTAGTCTTAGCAGTAGCAGTAGTAGTGAGTTAGAAGTGGTAATAGTAGCATTGATAGTAGATGTAGTAGTAGCAATAGTAATATTAGCAGTAGTAGTATTAGTAGTAGCAGTAGTAGTATTAGTAGTAGCAGTAGAGTAATAGTAGTAGCATTAGTAATTGATCTACATTTGCCACTCTCCACCCAAGTGTTAAATGGGTACCCGGTAGGATGCGAAAGCTAATGTGGTTAGATAAGCAAGTGTGCGCTCGTAAAAAAGACGCCTGGCTGGAATGCTCCCCAGGGAGTTGAGAATGTGCATACATTGTGTGCGGGTAAGCCTGAATCCTATGACCGGGGTAATAATATAATCTGTAAAGCGCTTTGAGAGGGCCTTCGGTCTTGAAAAGCGCTATATAAGAACTAGCTATTATTATTATTATTAATTGTTATCAATAACATATTCTTCAGTTCTATGACAATTTTGCTCTTAACCAATCAAACATTGGGATTTCAGTAGCTTATAACAATTATTGTATCTTATTATTGATAGGGCAGCGTTTAGGGAAACTGTCCTAAGTACAAATTTATGGACATACTATTGAAACCTGTGTATTAAAAATTCTGCATGTTTCAATCGAAAAGTTGGCAAACATGTAATTATGACAGTTTTGTGAAATGCTGCCGTGTTTACTAATGTATTTTTAATTACCTGTATGTATGTTTCTCTTACAAACCCTTGGTTACCAACTATGCTATGCACAATTTCAGTGTTCTTAGTTGTGATTTGTCCGCCAAACTTCAGGCAATCGTTTCAGTCATAAAAGGAAACTTTTTTTAAAAATATGCATAATCATTACTTTAAAATAGGTCTATATATTCCTATAAATTATAAAATAGACATTTAAAAATAAATTTCCGAAATAATTTGAAATTAACATTAAAAAACTAACAAATTCATAAATTGAACTAAGAAATACACATAAAACTAACAACTCTTTACAAAATAGGCATAAATTTATCTCTTTTGAAACTGTATATTCCAATTAATTCATTTATTTATTTACCATGCACCTGATTCGTGATCAATTAATTTTATTGTGTAGAAATCTGATCAAAATGGTCATAAATTCATCTAAAAATTTAAATTTGAAACTATCCCATTTTATTTGTTTGTTTACTATGTAAATATGTAAAAAAAAACCTTCCAAACAAAGTTTTATTGTTCAGAAATCTTATGAAAAATGAGCATCAATTCATCTCAAATTAAGATTTAAGACTAACAAATTCACAAATTCATCCATAAAAAGCATGCAGAAGTGACAAATTCATCCAAAGATGTTATTTAAAACTCACAATTCATAAATTTATCTAAAGATAAACATTAACACCAACTAGTTTTATTCATTTCTTCATCTCATGCTGCAGAGCCACAAGCACTGTCTAATGGAGCGATCATCGCTATCGTGCTAGGTGTGTTAGCAGGTCTTCTTGTCATCATCGTCTTCACGTGTGGTTTCTTGATACAGGCATCGCGGAGGAACGCAGCTAAGTTTGCTGTAGGGTAAGCCAATTACCACTGTGAATCCAGGGGGTGGGGAGTCTGCAGGCACAGTGATACTTTACCACAGTGCGTAGAGCCATGAGTAGAGCCTAGCTCAGCCAGTCTCTGACTCTGTCAAATACGATCCCGAGCAGCTAAAGTACGGAATCTACGCAGTATGCCGTCAGCCTAGTCTGACAGTCCAGACACTGTTACGCACAGCGAGTGACAAGGGATTGTCACCCTTAGAGGACATTATTCATTCCCACGGTTTCTCCTCGATGATATATGCCGACGACACCCAACTATATATTACTGTTAAGTCTGGTCAAATTCTTCAAATGTTACCGAAGCTGGAAAATTGTCTACATGCCATTCGCTCCTGGTTGACTGAAAACTTTCTGCTCTTGAACGACAACAAGATGGAAGTGCTACACCTTTTTTCTCACCGAAGAAGAAATACAATAGAACTCCCTCCGATTCAAATAACAAATGGTGTTGTAAATTCCTCCAAAACAGTTGTTAACTTAGGTGTTACGTTTGATCAAAACCTTTCAATGCGCCCCCATGTCAATAGTATCTGTCGTAAAGCATCCTTCGCCCTGAGAAAAATTCGTATTATCAGTTCACTCCTTGACAGTTGTAATAGCCTGCTCCATGGAATTCCGGAAAAAGATATGGCCAAGCTCCAAAGAATCCAAAACTCTGCAGTACGTCTAGTTTCTCTCACCAAAAAACATGACCATATTACACCAACCCTTAAACATATGGGCATATGGGCTATCCAGCCGTTTATTTTATCTTGTTATTCATTATTCTATTTGTTATTATATTACTGAATGCATGATGTCTTTTATACGGAAATGAAACAAACAAACAAACAAACAATTGCATTGGCTCCCCATTCAATTTCGCGTCCAGTTCAAAGTTCTTCTTTTAACCTTCAAGTCTCTACATGGTCATGCCCCAAATTATCTTTCTGAACTGATTCAATTATACACACCCAATAGGCCCCTTCGTTCTGCAAATCAAACTCTCTTGACCGTTAAAAAAGCAAAAACAAAATACTTTGGTGATAGGTCCTTTTCATGCTCTGCTCCATGTTTGTGGAATTCTCTTCCAGCCTCCATTCGTTGCATCTCTGATATTACTCTGTTTAGATCAAAATTAAAAACCTATCTAATGGAAAATGCATATTCAACCTAGTTCTTAAATTGTTACCTAGTTCTTAAATTGTTACCTTACCTTGTTATCTTATGTTTCATAATTTCACTTCATATTTGTTCTCTTGACATTACTCTGTCTAGTTTTAATTGTATCAATATTGTAAAGCCCTTTGATATAAATGTCTTATGAACAACGCTATATAAGTAAAAGTTATTATTATTATTATTATTATGACTGTGCCTGCACACTTGGGGATGGACTAGGGGAAATTTATATAACATTTTTTTTTTTTTTTTTGTCTTTCTTTTTTCAGAATGGCCAAAAATGACAAATCTAATATTATTATCATTACCATTATTATTATTATTATTATGATCATTATTAAGATTAGTTTTATCATTATTATTATTATTTTTATTCTCATTATTATTATTAGTTTTATTATTATTATTACTATTTTTATTTTTTGTTATCATTGCAATTTTTTATCCTTTCACAGAGAGGCGTACCATGGTCCATACAGCAGGCAAACCCCTGCCCCTTCTTTCTACGGTGATGATCCATGGGAGGATTCGGCGAGCTATAATTCTCTCGATCGCCGTGAATTTGCAGTTAGCCGAGCGGTAGAAAGACTCGCACACGACCGTGAACGCAGACAAGAGGTTAGTTACTTGGATAATTCTTTACTAGAAAATTAAATTTAGAGGAAAATGGCAGGTGTTTTTTTTCTTGTGGGTGACTTGGATAACATTTTACTAAATAATTAAATGTTTGGGTGGAAAGATTGTGAAAGCAGCAGATAGGCTGACAAGTCATATGACTGTGGCCGTGAATGCCGAGAACATGCAAGTCACTTTAGTCCTTATTAAGTAACCAACAAATATGATTATTAACGAATTTAGAAAATCGATGCCCTTTCCCCTAGTCTCTGACTCCTTCATTGCAAGTTGCTCTGACTCTTCTTATTTTTGTCCTTATACAAAATAGGGCTTCAAGAATATCAAGTTCCAGGCTTAGGCTCTACCCTGCTTATCTACTTTATATTTAGTATGGATTCAGAATGTTGACTTTATTTCACATCTTCAAATTACGTATACCTGTGCTGTACTAGAAAAAAATTGTATTTCAAATTTACCTTCATATACATGGAAACCTCTCTGAAAATTGATATAAAAAACAATGAATTCAAAAATGAATTCAAATCCTTGGATAAAATTAAAGGCTAGAAAATTAAATGTTTTGGGGGAAATATGGTTAATATATCGTTCATTAAGCTGTAAATAGAATAGGCTTAAGATCATTACTTTTTCTTTGATTGGCCGTTTCTAAGTTTTCATGTTATTTTCTTTTTTTCAGAACGTTCAATTCCAGACACCATACGTCGTAGGAGGAGATGACAATGTGAGTATCTTAGAAACACCATCGACTTGTTACATAAAAATCATCCGGTAGAGGCTAATTGCGTGTAAACTGTAACATGATCGCAAATAATTTTTTACAAAATCATCCTTTTCGATAGCCTTATCTATCACCTAGTGAAGGGGTAGTCCACCCTGATAGTTAGTTGGTTTTAATAGAAGCAGAAAAACGTGAGAAATAGGTCAGTGAAAGTTTGAGCGCATTCCCATTCAAAGTAAGAAATGTATATATTCTGAAGTTGCAATCAATCAAACACAAATGGGCAACTCTGTGAAGTGTCTTGCGAGCTCCCCTACTATTTGCCCTGTACTAAAAAATTAAAAGAATCTATATTTGCCTAAATGTAATTATTGAAAATATGTTTTCTTTCATCCTCAGTATAAAACAAATCCATTCTGTAATCAATAACTAAGAAAGTGAAAGTTTACAACATTTTCTATACTTTAAAGATTGGAGAGGGGCCCACTAGATACGTCACAGTGTTACCAATATGTGTTTCACTGATGTCAACTTAAAAAATTCATAGCTTTCCTATTTCTAATCAGATATTGCTCACGCTTTCACTAATTTGTATCTCTAATGTTTCTGTTTTATTTAAAACCAACTTAATATCCGGGTGGACTCCCTCAGTAAATGTGCCAACATTACAATAAAGGATTTGAACATGACATATTGGGGATAACAAAAGGGTATTGAAATTGCCCTTGGGTAGATTTTTCCAATTTTTCGCGATCATGTTAAAGGTTCAACGAGGTGCAATGCAAAGCAATAATTGGACAATAGCATAGTCATAGGCGCATAGCTATGTGGGACAACGTAGACTATTGACTGGTGCACTGGTGTAAAATAAGCGCCTAAATCAACGTAAGCAGGTTTAACTTACTTTACATTAGCTAGATGATATCATTCAGGGACTTTTCAAGTGTACTGTGCTGTAAGTTTGGGGTCTCTCTAGATGAAACGGCTGTCAAGCAGTCATGAAAATGCCATAACAACTCACAATAGATTGTTTTTCGGCTGAATGCACTAATTATGGCATTGAAGTTCTTGGGATAGGTTATTTCAAAGATAAACTATCTGAGTTGCATAGAATTTTAGTTTAAAAACAAACTCATTAGTTGGAATTCAAATTTGCACATGAACTTGAATTACATGTACCTTGCATACATGAATCTTAAAATGTAATAAAAATACTTAAAATCAATGGCAGAAATTACTTTGACTTCAAACTAACCTATTAAATGGCTGTGTTTAAGTCTGAATCATTTATGAGGATATTTCCACTTGCAGAGTAATTTTAGGCATAGAAGTAATCATGACACAAAATTGAAAAACCTTAAATGTGCTTAAACCATTTTTTATTTTTCTCCTTCTTGTTCTCTTTATCTTTTTTGTTCTTCTTTCTTTTCGTCTTTCACCTTTTCTTCATTTTCTTCCTCTTCTTCTTTTTCTTTTTTTCTTCTCGTTCTTAAATATCTCTTCTCCTTCATGTCTAACAGCGCGGTGTTGAACGGAACCCTTTCTACTACTGAAGAAAAGTTTCAGACGCTGGATCAGGAAATCAATGATTTTTTTTTTCTTTTTTAGAAGGCTCTTGTAAAGATTAAGAAATTGTTAATTAGCTGTAGGTAGGAATATTCTATGGAAAAAATTGCCTCCTGAAACAAATTCATTTAAAATGCCTAAATATTCAACCTAATTTTGACCAAAAAATTCTAAAGTTTTGGGACTTTCAGCAATACTGAGGCAATTTGTTATCATTTTGATGATTCTAAAACCTAACAGAAAACACCATTCTTATATGCTAACTGCATAACTTTTTTTCCAATCGCTATCACTTTCTTTCACAATCCAGTCACATGACTAGAACAGAACTTTATCTTTAAGTAGCGTAATTTTGTTACTTGTATCGCTCATTTTGCATTTGCATTTTTTTTCTTAATCTGATTATCAAATCAGCTTCCACTGAATGATTTATTCTTTCATTTGTTTCATATATATATATATATATGTTACTATAATTATATGTAACGCAATGAATACTTACTTTCGGGAGAGACAGGGTTTTGTCTGTTTTTTGGCTAAGAAATTTATAATCAGATGAAAACTATGACGATGTCTAGTTATGTTATTTACATATAATCTGGTAGTATGTGTATAATGTTAATGTACTGGGCTTACAGTGGTATTAGTAATTTAAGTGCAGCTGTTTATTTTTAATCACTTTGAAAAAAAGTAAGTAGTTACCGAGTATTCTACGAATGAATGGTTCAGAAGTATTAAGATAATATTTTAGGACAACTTAAGAAAATGCCTTCGCACAGCACCTAAGACGTACATAAGTCGTTGTTGTTCTTTATCTAGAAGTAGCGCTATTTTGTTATTTATAACACTCATTTTGCGTCATTTAACTTAAGCATTTTGGGGGTAATCTGATTATCAAATCACCTTCCACTGAATAATTAATTCATTCATTTATTTCATATATAGATTTTGCTATGATATTATGTTAGGCAATGAATACTTGCTTTTGGGAGAGACAGGGTTTTGTCTATTTTACCTAACAAATTTATAATCGGATGAAAACTATGACGATGTCTAGTTATGTTATATATATAATCGTGTAGTACATGTATAATGTTAATGTACCAGGCTTACAGGTGTATTAGTAGTCTACGTGCAGCTGTTTATTTTTAATCACTTTAAAAAGTAACTATAGTTAACCAGTATTCTATGAATGAATGGTTCAGGAGTATAAAGATAACATATGTAGGACAACTTCAGAAAATGACTTCGCACAGACCCTAAGAAGGACGTAAGTCGTTGTTCTTTATCTTGAAGTAGCGCCATTTTGATATTTGCATCACTCATTTTGTGTTAGCATTTTTGTTGGTAATCTGCTTATCAAATCACCTTCCACTGAATAATTAATTCATTCATTTCATATATATATATATATATATATATATATTGCTATAATTATGTGTAAGGCAATGAATACTTGCTTTTGGGAGAGACAGGGTTTTGTATTTTTTATTTAACATATTTATAATCGGATGAAAACTATGACGATGTCTAGTTATGTTATATATATTTATAATCTGGCAGTACATGTATCATGTTAATGTACCGGGCTTAAAGATTCACTAGTAGTTGAAGTGCAGCTGTTTATTTTTAATCACTTTAAACAAAAAAGTTGTTACCCAGTAGTCTATGATTGAATGTTTCAGGAATATAAAGATAAATATTATACAGGACAACTTTAGATAATGCCTTTGCACAGAACCTAAGAAGGACGAAAGTCGTTGCTGTTATTTTTTGTTTGTTTGGCAACCAGTCTGCACTAATTATATTTGCCACAAATGGTCTTTTTAATATAGATTGATGGCTTATTTTTACCTGACGTCTAAGAAAGCATGTGTATGCTTGTATTTGTGACCAAAGAGCACTAGTGCATCGACTTTATATCGAACCCGGGACCTCCCGATTACGAATAAAGGACTATATTTTGCATCATACTTAAAATATGGTAACGTGTAGTTTGTGCTCCGATCGTGAGTTTTGTACTACGGAATGGTTGTCATGGTTATACAGACATTGATAATTTTTCACGACTACGCAATGTATCAGGAAGTCAATTTATAGAGCATTCATATTTCTCCACATTCTCTGTAAGTGTCATTGTTTTACACTGAATAGATCAGGAGCAGACTTACCTGGTCGAAATGCACTCATTTAGCATCAGGATGCACGTGTTTGAGTTAATAGTGTAAAAGTGATTCAGGGCAATTCCACGGTAACGGAAGGACACTCAGACAAGATTTTTGAACTTCAGGTTCATACTAAAAAAAATGTTTTATTAGTATGTATTAAACTATGGGGAACAAAATGTGTTTCAGTCAAGTGGAAAGCTTCATCAACTTCACAAAGTTTGGATAAACACTAATTAACTGGAAAAACCATGTCCATTTTTATGTCCTTCCGTTACCGAGATAATTAATATGCACATTCTTAAACTACTTAACTATAATGACAATTTTTTTTGGGAGAATTAAAGGCACTTATATAGGTATTATATCTGTACTGTTTCACATCTTATACTAATAAAACAGTACTTTTAGTATGAACCTGAAGTTCAAAAATCTTGTCTGAGTGTCCTTCCGTTACCGTGGAATTGCCCTTCACAGTAATGTTGTTGTGAGTGACTGCGTGTGTGTAATTTTACAACTTATAATGATTTACAAAATGCTAATTTCGGGTGGTACCAAATCAGTCACTATTTTCTCAAAGCTCTTTCTACACTGTCCCGTTGATATTATACAAAGTCATACATTATCATGGTAAACAGGAAAAAGTCATGCATTATCATGGTAAACAGGAAAAATCCAAGCATTTCTATCCTCCCATTCAGATAATATGTTCTATATTTCATTGGTAATTATTATAGGTGACGTCACTACATTTGTTCTTACATCGTTTCAAATAAACTTGCAATTAAATTACTTTTCGATTTGAATCCTCGCGATAATTCAAACAAAGGTGCCATAAACGCTTACGTTTACTACCCTATACTTTAAAACCCTATACTTTAAAGCGAACCCTTAGCTAGGAAAGTGCCAATTTTGAATAAAAACTGATTGCGCATTATAAACAGCTATTAACCATGTAAACATGCGAGGTGTTACAGTTAGTAGATAGAATTTGTCATGAAGACTTGAAGAGAAATATTTCAGTGAAGATAAAAGAAAAGAAAATGGGGGAAAAGGCGGTTTATTAATCCAAAGGTGTGTCGGTTCGGACAAGCATATCAAATTATTATTATTTACAGCGTATGAAGATATATTCGAGAGGGGAAAGAAATCGTTACAGAGAAAAGTTTATCATTGAATTCAACCACTACCTAATAAGAGAGAGAGAGATATGGTACCGAGAGTGGGTGTAATGGAGAGAGAAAGATGGAGAGGGGGGTATTGGGAGGTGGGGAGATTTAAAAGAGAATGAGAGAGGGGGTATAAAGGAGACGAGAAGAGAGAGATAGAGACAGACAGAAAATTAGAGGGAAGAAGGAAGAGAGAGAGAGAGACAGATGGGAAGGGAAAGGGAGGGGATGGGATAGAAATACATAGGATGTTGAGATGAAAAAGAGTTTACTGGCTATAAATCCTTCCGTCACCAAACATTTTACCTTTTACGAAATGAGAACAGATGAAAAAATGCCAATCAAAACGTCAGACTCAAACTACAGGCGAGATAAATATGACAATTGTGTGAGAGCATACAGAACAAAAGACAAAGTAGTCGGTTTAGGTGGTGACAGATCAGTGGTGGATCCAGGGGGGGGGGGGAGCTTGTCCTCCCAGACAATGACAAAGAGCCTCTTCAGTAGGTTTAGGGACAATACATCAACATAATGCGTTCATTGTCGCAATGTCAGGAATACTATTATTACCTCTTTGGTAATCTTCGCATTTGACAAAAATAATCGTTCAATGAAGGGAAGTTCAGGTTTTTTTTCAATTCATTAATTGATGCCATGTCAGAAAGAGCTGAGTAGTTTGTTACGTAACTATTCAAACATTGCAGGTGCAAGCTATTGAAAACAAAGTCGAATAGCCAAGCTTCCCTATTCATTGGTGCCCTGTTGTAGAATTCGTAGCATATACTGAATTGAATAGACCTGTGTTCTATTCATTATGCTATGTGAGGGCAGTGGCCTATTGCCAGCTAGCTCCTTTTTTTTTTTTGTGCTACATCTACAACAATTAGTATAAGTATGACAAAAATACATTGAGATTAGCAATGTGACACTTTAGTCTAGTGGGTAGGCAATTGCCTGGTAACTGGAAGGTATCGAGTTCGACCCCCAGCTAGTGCTTTTTTCCCCTTCTTTTTCTACATCTACAACAATTAGTATAAGTATGAAAAAATACAGGAATTAGCAATTTTACACTTTAGTCTAGTGGATAGGCAATCGCCTGGTAACTGGAAGGAATCGGGTTCGACACCCAGCAACTGCTTTTTTGTTGTAAATCTTTGAAAATGAAAAACTGATGTTAAACCCATTTTCATCTCACTCAAAGTCCATATTTATTGCTATTCTCTTAATTAGTGGGCACTCATTTTTTTTTTGGCCCTCGAAAATTTGAAAAGCCAGGGGGGGGGGGGCCATCTCCAAAAAAAGAAAAAAATAAGGCGTGTTTGTATACGTTTTTTCCCAGGGGGCGGGACTTCCGCCCCCCCCCCCCCCCCCAGCCAGCTGGCAATCGTCAGCTAGCTTGGGTAAAGAGGTCCATTAATTGTTTGTTTATTTAGTTATTTGTTTTAATTGACAGTATTCTATTAAATATCAGGTATACTGGATGCTCTGTTTTAAATACGGTCAGGACTGCCGAGCAATAAATTACCTACTGCTTCTTGTCCTCAAACCATTTCAAAACGGTATCATTTGAATTAATTTTCATTTCCCAGCATTATTTTGAACTGTCCCGAAATTGTTTTCCTTACTTTAAATGAGACTACATGCAGCCCCAGTCTATTTTTTTCTATGGGGATGTTGAAAGAGCTTGTCCTCCCAGACAAGGACAAAGAGCTTCCACGTAATAGACTACGCTATTTGGTATGAATATCATTTGTTGTATTTCGATACCATTACGTCATCTTTACTACGCCTGCCCGGCATGCATTTCGCACGTTTCTATCGGTAGCGTATGAAGGTGTTAGGCTGGATGAACATGAATAAACATGATTATATGACGTCACGATACGTCATCTGCTTGTCTGAACTTGCGTTGTGCAATGCAATGGACTACGTAACATTAGTTATGTAGCATCCTTATGTATTTACTGATCATTTTCGTAATATGTTTCATTTTCTAGAACTTCCGTCAGTGTTCTTGCTCCAGCATTACACAAGCCTATATAACAAAAAGATTATATTGAACTGTGAATGACTTTTAAAAAAAATCATAGAATTAATGATAGATGTGATGTGATTCTATTGATATATTATTGAGGTAGAAAATCTAATGACAAGCTTGCTCTAAATAATAAAATAGATGTTTTTTTCTGCAGAGAGAAAGACATGTAAAAAGTTCCTTGGTGTATATATCAATGAAAAACTTGACTGGAGCGACTATGTAAAACACATCGTTACATCAATCTCCAAAAATATTGGCATACTGTATACAATAAAATGTTTTGTTTCTGAATATTACTTATGCTATATAATAGTCGCCAAGCTGATTATCGTGACCAAGCTACCCACTATCTGTTACACTGAAATGCTTAAAGGTTGATGATATTTACTTCCTAAATTGCTATATTTTGTGTGCCGGGGGTCTCAGTCATGTAGAAATATTGTAAACATGCGTGATCCCGGGTTTTCCAGACACCCCCTAAACGAGGATTTCTTCTGAAGCCAAAATATACGCTAATGAGGATTTTGCGTGGTTTTTTCCTGACTTCACATCCTAAACTGGTATTTCAAAAAGTGTACTCCTAAACATCACAACTCCTTTCTTTGAGAAAAATAACAAGTTTCATATTTCATCTATTTCATATATTTTTTTTTTTTTTTTTTCCATCTTTATTTCACAATTCACAAGTTTTACATGTCAAGAAAATAATTACATGCATGAAACATCAAAATTAAATCAATCATAAAATATGCAAATATAGAAAACAAACATTCAGTACAGGAGAGATTAACAAAAAAAATGAACACCTACTTTTTCAGTCTCTAAACACTTGCCATTTTTTCTCATGGAATTCGAGACGATTCTTTTTGAAAGCAATAATACGTTCTGTTCTTTCTAAATGTCTAACAGAAACTAGGAAAGGCTGAAACTTGGGAATCGTGTTCTGTATCTTACAAGAGAAAATGAAATATTTAGCATGGAGTATAACTGTGTTTACTAAATAAAAATTATTAATCATTAAAGTCCCAAAGCAAATTTCTTCCTCAGAGAACATGTTTTGTCGAAATTGTTTATCTTTAAGCCAAGAAAATATTTCGTTCCAGAATTTACACACAATCTCACACTTTAAAAAGAGATGTAATAAGGTTTGTGGATAGGTTTCACAGAAATTACAATCAGGAGATTCATGAATCCCCATTTTACATAGCAAATATTCAGTCGCAATTTTCCTGTGAATGAACTTAAATTGGAAATTTCTCATTTTATTTTCATTTGAAGATTTGTAAATCAAAGAGAAACGATTTTTCCATATTAACGAGCTGTTCAAATCAACTGATAAATCAGATTGCCATTTATTTTGGTGATCTGTTTCTGATATTGAAATTGTATGTTTTTTCAAAAAAAGAAGGTAACATAATTTTGAAACTTTTTTCAGTCTTAGGAAGTCATTCAAAAGAATATCGCTTGCATTCAACAACAATAAAACATCATGTTTACAGTCACCATGCTTTATAGTATCTTTCCAATTCTTAGGAATGGCAGCTAATATTGAAAAATAGGTTAGAAATGAATCTGAACCATACTTCTGTAACACTTGATCAAACGATATGAAGGACCCATCATGGTTTAATATATCTTTTATATATATCATATTTTCTTTAAACCACCTTTCAACAAAAATCGGTTTACCATCAATCAAAATGTGAGAGTTAAACCATAAGGGTTGTGAAATGATTTCTTTAAACTTAACTGGATTATAGTACTTGTAATGACACCACGCAGTAAGAACATCCTTCCAAAATGGATCTATGTTTTCATTAAAAACCATGTGCTTTGAACAAATATTCCACTTAAAAAAGTGGTCTCCGCCAAACTTTTTGAGAGATGATTTCAAAAAGATTTTCCATTTACTTTCATTTTGATAATCAAGGTATCTTTTAACCCATGTAATTTTCATTGCATCATTAAAAGATGACAAATGGAGCATTTTTAGACCCCCTTCGTTATATTCATTGTAAAGTAGGGAACGTTTGATCTTGTCATTTTTGTTACTCCATAAAAATTTGAATAATAATTGCTGAATTTCCACAATAAAGGACGGAGGAGGGTTGGGTATAGTGCTCAAGAGATAGGTCAGTTTTGGAATGATAAGGGATTTTATAATAACAATTTTTCCATAAAGCGTAAGGGTTCTGCAGTTCCAAATATTTAAGGTTGTTTTAATATCCTTAAGTTTGGGTTTGAAGTTGAGTTCATAAAAATTCAGGCAATTGTTGATAGGGATATTAACTCCTAAGTACATGAAATTATCCGACGGCCATGTAAATGGGATATCACGACACAATATTTGTTTAAAATCCCCCAATCTTATTATATTACACTTTTCAATGTTAATTTTCAACCCAGACATATCTCTAAAAACATCCAAGACTTTCATACAACGTTTAATATTTAGTTCATTTGGCTCAAGAAAAATAGTTGTGTCGTCTGCATATTGACTGATTTTGATCTCCATATCGTGAACTTTCAAACCTATAATGTATTTATTTTGTCGAATTAAAGAGCCGAGGAGCTCGACCGCTACGATGAACAAATATGGAGATAATGGGCACCCTTGTCTTACTCCTCGCTGTATTTCGAAGGGGTTTGAAGAAAATCCATTGTTTATTACACACCCATCAATATTGAAATATAACAGTTGAACCCATTGGATAAAGGCTTGATCAAAACCAAAAATGTTCAAAGCGTAATATAAAAATTCCCAGTCAATCATATCGAACGCCTTTTCGAAGTCAATACTCAAAGCCACGCCTTCGATATGATGTGCTCTACAGAAATTTTGAATGTCAATGAATAGACGTATGTTTTCTCCAATGAAACGGCCTTTGAGGAAACCATACTGGTCATTGCTTATCAGTTTTGGTAAAACCTTTTGAATACGTAAAGAAAGAAGCTTCGCTAAAATTTTATAGTCACTGTTCAGGAGCGATATTGGACGCCAGTTCTTAAGAGATAACAGGTCCTTACCCTTTTTTGGAAGCAACGTAATAACACTTCGTCGCATTGAATTAGGGAGAGACTTTTCCGAAAAAGAACTATTATAAACGGAACATAACAGTTCCTTTATTTCGGGCCAAAAGGCTTTGTAAAATTCAATAGGGAGACCGTCAGAGCCTGGTGACTTATCGTTAGAAAAAGTTAAAATAGATTCAAAACATTCCTTTTCCCATATCTTTTCACCCAAACAACTTTTGTCTCTCAAATCTAATACAGGCAAGTTCAACTCGTCTACAGGCGCAAAAGATCTAGCACCTGTGATATTTGATGAATACAAACGATTATAAAAAGACCTTTCTTCCTCAAGAATACCTTTTGCATCAGTTACAACGCCGTTCTCAGTCCGTAGTCTTGAGATACATTTTTTCTGAAAGTTTCTTTTTTCTAGATTGAAAAAATACTTAGTGTTGCGTTCACCCTCAGCAATCCACTTAGCCTTGGTACGCACAATGATACCACGCACAACTTCTTCTTGTAATTCTTCAAATTCACTCTTTTTACTTTTTAGTTCGTTTAGAAGTTGCTGGTCATTGACAACATTGTTTGCATCATTCAACTTATTTATTTCTTTTTCTAATTGCTTTAATTTTGTCTGGCGATTGTTTTTCTTTTCTTTTGCAATTTGTGTAAACTTTTGTCTTACTTTGAACTTTAAAAACTCCCAGGTCTTTTTTGGCTCCTGATCTTTGTTTTCTAATAAAACTGTGTTAATTTCACTCCTGATCTTCTCCATATTATCTGAATTTGCTAATAAAGAAGTATTCAATTTCCAAAATCCCGGTCCCCGTTTAGCTACTGATTTTATTAAAAACAGAGAGATCAGTGAGTGGTCTGTTTTGTAACCAAAGTCAATGTCACATTTCAAAACTGATGTTATCAAACTTTGTGAAATTAAAAAGTAATCTATGCGGCTTCCAATTTTAAAGTCATGGGACATCCATGTATATTTCAACTGTGTGGAATGACAAGATCTCCATATATCAATCAATTCAAAGTCGTTTATTATATCAGTAATGGCTTTAAAGCACTTAGGGTGATTTTGTAACAATTTGGGAAATTTGTCTAATTTGGCCTCCATAACTGTGTTAAAATCTCCACCAATTATATACGGTTCTTCCCCGTGTTCTGATAATAGGTTATGTAAATCAATGAAAAAGCTGCCATCGTCATTGTTTGGGCCGTATATATTTGCGAGAGTTATCATGGTTTCATTGACTTTTAAAGTGACCAATAATATTCGACCTTTGTCATCTCTAACAGTATTCAAAACATCAAAGGTAGCTGAAGGTTTTAATAACATACACACTCCTGCACTATCGGATCGACCATGGTTAAAAATGATTTTATAACCCCACTCATGACTCCATATTTTTTCTGAATTTGCTGTGGAGTGCGTTTCTTGTAAAAAAATAACGTGAAAATCTGTGTTTCTTATCCAATTAAAAATACAACGTCTTTTAAAAGAGTTCCCAAGTCCTCTTACATTAAGAGAACAGATTTTAAAGTCAATTTTCTCATCCATTAAACACGTTAGATACAATTGTATGTTCTTTTATCATGACAGAGCAATATTTGGGGGGAAAGTTAGCATGAATTATCTTCCTAAAATACAATTTACACAAGTTCAACAGTCTTTGTGAATTGTTTTTCTGGCCTATATTTGTAGGCAAATAAAAAACAAAAAAAAAACCAACGGCATTCAACAAAATAAACCTTTAAAAACGAACATTGCTGTTTTGCAATAGTTCGTTCGCCAACATACATTCCTATGGCGTAATAACAAAGGAGCATGATGTAAACATTATGGCTGACTAGGTCTTACAACATCAGTCAATCATCGCTTAGTGTCGGTTCAACATTAATTATTATGTTGATGTTGCTGAAAGGCTGGACCGTTGCTATAGTTATGAATGTCCTGTAACTCCATCATAGTAATATTATAGTTCATGTGCATTTGTTTTTATCAGTTACTATTATTATTCATGTGTTGTCGGTGGTGTTGATATCTGACAATCTGATCGTTTTCAAGGGACCGGGGGCGTCTTTAGGGCCGTTCTTGTATTTAATCACTCGGGGCACAGAATTTGGTATAAACGCAAATTTGTTTTCCTCCCGTAGTTGCTTTACTTTCACCATCAGTTGCCTATGCTCATCTCTTGTATCTTTGTGGACGTCATCACTGACTCCCACCTTCGAATCTTGGATACGAACTTTCTTTAGAGCCGAACTACGCTTCAGAATTGCTTCTCGATCGTTGAACCTCAGAAGCTTGACGTGAATGGGTCGTGGTCTCGGGCGGACGCCTTCGTTCCTTGTCGGAGGCTTTCCTCGGGGGGTCCTGTGCGCTCGCTCGATCTCCACCTCATGCATATTCAAATGTGTAACAAAGAATTTCCGAGCGTATGTTATGCAATTCGGTGAACCGTCTGGCGCATTCTCCTCCCCTTCTGGTATCCCATGTAGAATTACGTTGTTGAGTTTGCTTCGGTTAACAAGGTCAACAACAGATCGTCGAATCTCATTTACATAATCAAAACCGGCCTTAGTTGCACGAATTTCTCCCACATCCTGCTTAATTTCACTCATTTCTGTCTCCAAGAATTCAGTTCCATGTTCTAGGTCTGAAAGTCTAGTATCTAGACTTTCAAGATTAGCCTCAATTTTCACCACTTTCTCAGAGATAACATTCACTTTCTTACACATATCGTCAAGCACGGACACCTTCTCGAGTATGTTACGTAACATGGCTTCCATATTTTCAGTACGTACCTCAGTACATGGCGGTACAGTGGGAGTGGCACTTTCACTTGATATCTTCTGTTGGTCCATTTCGTCGGGTTTTTCTTCTGAACTCGATTTCCTCAGTCTCTTGAAGCTCAGCATGTTACACTCTTTCAGCCAACACTTTCAAAATCTCAGTCCAAATGGAATTAGGCCGTCAAAACTAAGTATTTATCACACAGCTCCAAGGTATCCGTCCTATCTAGCTAGACATCAAATTGTATTCTAGGCAATACTCCTATTTCATATATTACATGTTACAGTAGTGTTTACAAAAAGTACACCATGAACAGTGGATAGTTACTATTTCACTATGCAAAACAAAATTTCAGTGACCAGCTATAGGCGTGAGACTTGGTAGGTCTAGGTCGGAATCGTGGGCATCATTCTTGATCTACTGAAGATCATACCAGCCGGCGCAGGCGGCGGTCGGTATAGTCTTGCCAAAGGGCGATTATTGCCCCTTTATAGTATTGCAATAGTCAGAATGCAAACTGCATATATTAAGTGTTGCTGGGTAGGTCAAGTCATAAGGTTTGTCCCCGCCCCCCCCCCACTCAGTGTTATTTAGGGTACGCATATGCGTGTTCCAACCGACCCCCCCTTTTCAGCAAAAGTCCGGTGTGTAAAGTCAATACGGCTCGACCTTTTTCTTTTGTATACGAGCCTTTTTCAGCATCACCCCCCCCCCTTTTCAGCAAAAGTCCGGTGTGTAAAGTCAATACGGCTCGACCTTTTTCTTTTGTTACGAAAAGGACATTTTGGCAACACGCATGCGGTCATTTTGAAACCTGAGTGGGGGGGGGGGGGGGCGGGGGGTTGTCCTACCTGGCAACAATTAATGTATGCAGTTTGGATTATGTCTAATAATAATAATAATAATAATACATTACATTTATAAGCGCTTAATACAATGTTTCTAAGCGCAAGAAGAAAGGAAATGAAGGAAAAGTGAGAAGAACCAAAGAAACATGATAAAAATATTGCATGAAAGTAAACGCCAAAGAAGAATATGACATAACGCAAAATAAGGACTACATTAAAATTGATTGATAAACCAGATATGGACTCAGCATTGAAATACTATTATTCTTATCAGGCCGGTGAATGGAATAATTTGTATTGAGGCACTTCACAAAGACTTATGCATTAAATTTGGTTACATTACGAAAATGGCATATTCAGAGAGTCGCTTGTTATATAGTTGTAGATGGAGCAAAAGAAAGAAAAGAAAAGCACTAGCTTGGGTGTCGAACTCGATACCTTCCAGTTACCAGGCAATTGCCTAAAATAATAATAATACATAACATTTATTAGGTGCTTAATACTGGTGTTTCTAAGCGCACAGTGTTCTGATTAAGAGAAGACTATAACCCGTAGAATTAAATTAGAAGAAA
This sequence comes from Strongylocentrotus purpuratus, assembly GCF_000002235.5. NCBI lineage: Eukaryota > Metazoa > Echinodermata > Echinoidea > Camarodonta > Strongylocentrotidae > Strongylocentrotus > Strongylocentrotus purpuratus. The sequence goes on along the minus strand of NW_022145603.1, from coordinate 26,686,868 downwards.
AAGCAAAAATACAAAAGTAACATAGATAAGGTAAGAAAAACAGTGGCAATCAACTAAATAAAGACAAATATCCACTATCCACTAGACTAAAGTGTCACATTGCTAATCTCCATGAATTTTTTCATACTTATACTAATTTTTGTAGATGTCGCAAAAGACGTATTCTAACTAATTCAGAGAGTCGCTTGTTAAAGAAAGAGTATCACATTTTATTTTCTTCTTCGATGACGAGGTGCGGGGGGGGGGGTGTCCCATTACAACAACAAAACGAAGAGATGGACAGGTCAATATCATGGGGTGAAGACAAAAAGATACAAATAAAATGGGGTATAAAGGCGTAGCTGGGAATCGAACCGCGTATCTTTGCATTGTGAAGCGATCAGTCTTCCACAAGACCACTTTGCCTCACTGCTATTTACTGGTTCGCTTCTAGTTGTTTACACTTTCTGATGTTAATGACTTCACAAAATATGCTCATTTACTGATTTTACGCTTTCGGGATACACAGTTATTATTATTTTTAAGGTCCGATTGCCCGTAAAAAGGGCCCTTTTGAGGAATGACCACGCCCAAGGCTTTTTTCTACACTGCCCACCCCATCCCTCGCAATAGGTTCCTATTTTCTTTTATTTTTAGATCAACAACAACAACAACAGTGGCGGATCTAGCTTTTTGCCAAGGGGGGGGGGGGAGGGGGTTGACCCAGTGGCGCATCCAGGATTTTCCAAAATCGCGCCGTTTTACTGTTTTACTTTTCCCCCCCCCCCCACACTTGGCCGCCCAAGGGGGGGGGGGGGGTGGTTAACCGCCGAAACATCCCCCTAGATCCGCCCCTGATCAACAATAATTATGATATAACTCAAAAATTGGAAATTCAATATTTGGCTTTCCCGACAAATTAGTATATGAATTAATTGTAAAAAAGTGGATTAAGATTCTCAGACTTGATTTGATAAATGGGGTGTAGTTGGAATCTCTTCTCTTGTCTCTTTCTGGCTCTCCGATTCCTTTATCTTTCTCTCTCTCTCTCTCTCTCATTCGGACTGAAAAAGTATTGAATGTAATTATGTTTGAATGTTTGATGGATAAAACAGAATTGATGTCCTTTGTGTACTAATATATATATATATATACCGCTGTCGCCTATAATATGCATACCCCTTCCCGCCCCTCCATGAAATATCTCGATCTCTCTCTCTCCCTCTCTCTTGTACATGAAAATATCAGATTATAATTTGCCTATCCGTCTGCACAATATACAAAATAAACAATATGCAGGGATGCCAGTTAGAATTGATCAGAGGGCCTGAAAATCACCGAGAATGAGCTATTTGGTACACAAAAATTCCTTAACTATGGTCTGAAAATAACTCGCCAGGGCTTGAAAACTGGCATCTCTGAATATGACATAAGGTGAATATTCTTTTTTTTCATCTTATCAGATTAGCCCTTCATTTCTTGTCTCCATTCTGCATTCTCTAGTTCCTCCAGATTGGATCTCTGTTGATGATTCTCTCCATGTCTCTCTCTTTCTCTCTCTCAATTTATATTCATTGATTTACCCTTTTGCAACTACACTTCCAACAGCAAGCACATCTCTAGCGAACTATATTCATCTCTCTCTCTCTCTCTCTCCCTCACATTTCTCCTTCTTCTCTCTTTCCCGAATCTCTTTCTCCCTTAATGCTCCATCAACCTCCCTCCCTCTGACTCTCTCTCTCTCTCTGTCTCTCCCCTTCTTTCTCTCTATTCCTCCCTCTCTTTCTCTCACTTTCTCTCTCTCGCCTCTCTCTCTCTATCTCTCTATTTGAAACAGGTCTACTGAGCTTGTTCTCAGTATTTATCCCGAACTCGCCGAATTTCTTTTTATATCTCTTTTTCACTTTGTTTTCTAATTACAATAGGTAATAACTATACAAAAACAATTCTCCTATCAAAAGAGTTTTATTACATAATTTATTCATGTCTTTTCCAATAGTGAAATATATGACTGAAAAATAGGATCAAATACATTTGATAGACGATAATTTTCACAACCTACTATCAAAAAAACAAAAAAACACTTGTGGTTTAAGAAAATAGGATTTGTTTGTTTGGTTAGGATTCTGCTTTATTTTACTTTAACATGGAATTGTCTGGATTTTCTTTTTTAATTCAGCAGATATTTAAATCACTGTATTTAAGCTTATACATTTGAATTTGCTAATGGGCCATTCAGAATTTTCAGATCAATGACAATGATATTTGTTCAATAATTGACAGCGAAGCATCTGTCAACTTCATCAGTAAGTCAGAGTTCACGAAATTTTGCAATCATGAAAGCAAAAATTAGGAATCCCTCAAGGCAAAATTAGAAAGGAAATACAGTCATTTTGTATACTTTTTACACAGAAGTTTTGACAAAAGAGAGGAATCTAGGACCCATAACATTTGTTTAAGGGCCAACAAGTACGAATAATTCCTCAAAAGTAGAAATGACTGGCAGTACTTTTAAGTGAAAGTGAGATACAAGGACACTGTGAAATTTCACTTTGTTGCAGGTGAAGCTGAATCACTAATCAACCGAGTTGAGGACGACTCCTACCGATCTTGTCTTTTGGTAAACAGAAAGAAACCAAAAATGTTTGAAGATGTAATAGATCCTCGCTATCCACCCACCTTCACACCTTCTCTGCCTCACAATAACCTCTGTAACAAGTCCTAACATAGACAGTGCCTGCTTTTGATGCTGCTGAGAGCACAGGGGATGCTCTGCCTCCATCGAAGCTGTTATTCAACCCTTAGACAGGAGCAAACTTCCTGCCAATTATCTACCATCCAAACAACTTTGTACCGTGAGCTACTAGCAACGGTATAACTTCAACACTGCATCAAATACCTTGATCAAAACTGTTATTCAACCCTTAGACAAGATCAAATTGCCTGTCAATTATCTACCATCCTAGCAACTTTGTACTGTGTACTAGCTAGCAACGGTACAATTTCAACACTGCATCAAATACCTCAAACAAAGTTATGTATGGAACCAAGTTTACGCTAGTTTTCCAGAAGCACAAAATTGGGTCTGGTGGTTTTCTCCACTCAGATAAAATATACAGACTGAAGAAACATTGTCTTTCTGCATCCAGTCCTGCACTTTTTTGTGAAGAGACCCCAGAAAGTTGAAGATTAACCCTTAACAGAAGAACCAGACTTATAGAACTTATTATAACATAGCAGCCACTATTGGAGATACAAGATGATATCGTTACAAATCTTAGTTATTGTCCAGATTCAAAGCATTGTGCAAGTTACATCTATTCAAATCTTTAAATAATAGCGATCTCTCTTAGTAGCTCTTTATCATGTATTTTTTTTCCCCTCTTATATCTTTGCTCTATCATGTCGGGTGTGTACGTGTTTGCTTGTGTGTGTGTGTGTGCATTTAAATTCATATTTCTAGATCAATGACAAAGAAGGTGGAGGAGAAGAAGAGAGAGTTAGAACAGTCTTCAGAGAAGGCTGGTTCAGATGATGTGTCCTTGGATGACAGTTTTTTCTGTCGGTTGGATGATGGTAGTGTTTTCTGTCAGGTAGATCGTGGCAAACCATCTGAGAAGTGTAGCACAGTTCAACAGGTTGATGAAAGTAGGATAGGATTGAATAAGGAGTCTTTGATAGACGCTCAGGGGAAAGATTCTGAGTTGGTAGGAATAAGAGATAGTGCTCTGTCGGAGGAAGAGGCTGGTAAAGAAAGAGTCTGTTTCTATAGGAAGGGAGAAGTATTGATGAGGAAGTGGAGACCAGTGGAGGCCTCACTGGATGAGGATTGGAGTGAAGTTCACTAAGTGGTAGTGCCAAAGGTGTTTCATAGACAGATCTTAAATGTGTCTCATGATGTTGGACTTAGTGGGCACCTAGGGGTGAACAAAACGAGCCAAAGAATCTTGAAGCATTTCTTTTGGCCAGGGTTGAGACGCGATGTTTCCAGTTTTTGTAGAACATGCCGAGTCTGCCAAATGGTTGGATGAATGCAATTATGACAGTTAAGTGTCCCACTGTCTTTATAATTTTTGTAGTTGTGATTGGAACTCTCATGAATTGAAAAAACAATAGTGTTATCATGCTCTTTGTTGAAGACAGGATTTTTTTTTTTTAATAGGGCAGCTTCAGTTCTCTGCATTCCAACCATTATGCACAGGGAGAAATGTGTTTTGGCTCAACTTGAGTTAAAACATATTTCCTTATTTACATGTATACGTGGCCATTGTTCTTGTCTATCCCATCTCTAATTCGGAATTAGAAAGGGCATTTTCAGCCATAAAGCTCGTGCTTACTGACTGGCGAAAAATCACTCTCCACAAGTACCACTGACGGCCTTCTCCTAATTCAACAGTAAGGCGCTCCCCTGGGTACCTTTGAGACAAAGCAAGCTGTGAAAGCATGGTTACATAGCAGCAAGCGTCGTCCTGTTCAGAGGAAAACTAAGAGCAGAGACAGCGGCAGTCAAGATAGTGGAGAGCAGGACGAAGAAGAGGTGGATGTGGAGGATGATGAGGTGGAGGCAGAGCCCAGCTCTGAGTCAGAACTTGAGATCAATAAGGAGGACAACATAATGATCATTGACTGAGATTTAGTTAAGGAAACCTGGGAAGAACTTATCACAGAAGACGATGCCACTTAAGTGGAAATTAACGTAACAGATCAATAGACCGAGACCGACCTAACTTTAAACGATTTGTTTAACTCAAGAAATTCTTCAATCAAGAAGACGGGGACAATTGTAAGTGACATCAGGAGCCAGACAAGTGGACAACGAATGACCCACACAGTAGAGACTGTTGAACTTCCAGATGGAACCAAATATACCTGTTGTTCTTGATCAAGAGAGGGAACTCGAGAAACAGGCACCAACATTTCTGTCCTGTCTTAAGGCTGCTGCCATCCGTCCCACGATTGCTACAGGTACACAGGTACTGCAAAACCATCTGCACGAAAAACATTGAAAGCTTTGATACCAGATCGGGGCAGTGCATTCAGAGGAAAATCTGTTCACAATCAAAGGATTGAAAGGCTGTGGCGAGATGTGTTCACAAAAGTTTTAGAGATATTTTATAAGTTGTTTTTATCATTTGGAAGACTCACAGGCCCTTGATATCAACAACCCCATACATATGTTTGCTCTACATTATACATATCTTCCTCGGACTCAAGATGCTCTAACGAATTGGATGCATGTTCACAACAATCACGGTATAAGAACTGAGCAATTTAAAACTCCTGAACAGTTGTGGTTTACCAATATGATTAAACAACGTTGCACACCCCAGGCAATTCAGGAACAAGGACCTGGACATGGGTCAGTACAAAGACCATCAGTAGCAGTGGCTAGTGTCCTGGATTTTAACTTGGAGGATTTCACAAGGGATATTATGAATATGTTTGATATTGATTTATCCGACACTCGCAATGATACTGTAGGAGGCTGGCTTCTGACCTCACCCTTACTGAATGAACAAGAGCTGGCAGGTTCTTTGCTCTACTGTAGGAATGGAGAATTATGGTGGAGCATGAAGATAAGTTGTCTGGCTTGATTGAAGAGATGATGGCACGTCTCCATGATTTCGAAATTGACCATGATAAGGTGGAACTGATCATCAGGCCTACAGTGGTGAGCCTTGGCGTGGCTGTCACCAGCCCAAACAACAAGAGACTGCCTGTTCGTGGGACAGTTTCAGAGATTGGATCTTTGGTGTCGACACCCACATTCAAGAGGCGTCGCCTGATGCACAAAGACTCCAACATGGAGCGATCACTGGGATTAAAACAAGAGACTGTCTGTTCGTGGGACAGTTTCAGAGATTGGATCTTTGGTGTCGACACCCACATTTAAGAGGCGTCGCCTGATGCACAAATACTCCAACATGGAGGGATCACTGGGATTAAAACAAGAGACTGTCTGTTCGTGAGACAGTTTCAGAGATTGGATCTTTGGTGTCGACACCCACATTCAAGAGGCGTCGCCTGATGCACAAAGACTCCAACATGGAGGGATCACTGGGATTAAAACAAGAGACTGTCTGTTTGTGGGACAGTTTCAGAGATTGGATCTTTGGTGTCGACACCCACATTCAAGAGGCGTCGCCTGATGCTCAAAGACTCCAACATGGAGGGATCACTGGGATTCACTTTGTGGCACGTCTCCATGATCTTGAAGTATCCGTTGACGCAAAGCTTCATGAATTCCATCTTGTGTCGCAGTCGGTGGAGAGGGTCAAAGATGAGAAGTGTATCCCGTGAAATGAATAACTTGGAGCAGTATTCAAGAGGAAATAATGAACGCATCATTGGGATTAAGGAATCTCCAAATAAGGAAATCGTTTGTGATATCGCAAAAAGCATTGGAGTGAGCGAATGAATGCTCATCAGCTGATGACGGCTTTGACTGTAAAGAGAGGAGGATGCGGGGACAAGGCAATATCTCGCTTGCAAGGAAGGGATCTTTCTGGCCCGAATTCACAACAGTGGTACAAAACCCCCTGGGAGTTTAACCCCCCCCCCCTAGGTTTTTGAGACCATGGATTAAACCCCCAGGGGGTTTACCTCTCTCTGATTCACCAACGATTGTTTCCTTTGTACCATGGGTTTAAACCATGGTACAAAACCCCTTGGGGGTTTAAACCATGGTACAATCTTAGACCATGGTACAATCTTAGACCATGGATTGTACCATGGTTTCTTTCTACTGAGCATGCTCAGTAGATCAGATGCCGTCTGCTACATCTAAAATTGAGGCCAGGGGTAATGCAGCTACTGTGAGTGCAGGGAGGGAGAGAACCAAAGGGAACTGGCAAGTGGGTGAAAGAAACTTTCTCCTAGAGATGATCAGCAAGAGGAAGGACGTAATACTCTCCACAAAGACAGATTACCTAACCAACTCAAACAAAGCAGGTGCATGGGAGACCTTGGTGCAATCTTTCCATGCCAAATTTGGAAAGAGATGGAGCGCAACTCAAATCAAGGACCAATGGAAGAGGATTAGAATAAATGCCAAAAAGGACTACTCAAACTTCGCCAGAGAGTCTAGAAAAACAGGAGGAGGGCCACCTCCACCTGAACCAAGCAATCTAACAATAATAGTAAAGGAACTTTGCCCCATGACTTTGTTCAGCTAAGGAATCCATTTGACGATGATAATAACCAAGAGGTGGTGTTTGCGCACGCGCGGGTTTTTTGTACCACTCTTTGTACTACCCCTAAGGGCAGACTAAAATCTAGACCAAATGATGACGTAGTCAAACCCCCCAGGGGTTTCAACATCCTTTGTGAATCAGAAAATCAGAGGTTTAAACCTCAGAGGGGGGTTTTGTACCACACCCATGGTACAAAACCTCTTTGTACCACTGTTGTGAATTCGGGCCTCTGTGTCTTACCCAACTGAACTGAGACACCAGGTAGACTTTGGCAGCAATTACAACAGCAAAGCAAATAAGTGGAGAGAGTCCCTTGAACAAGACATGAAGAAAGAAAAAGAACTAGCTAACGATCCAGTCGCCCTGGATGCCCACAATAAATCAAGACATCTCGGATACATGGTAAATGGGGACAATGTTAATATGTGTATAACCTCAAGGCAAATGTCCAGGAGTGAAGGACATCTCGGATACATGATAAATGGGGACAATGTTGATATGCGTATAACCCCAAGGCAAATGTCCAGGAGTGAAGGACATCTCCGATACATGATAAATGGGGACAATATTGATATGCGTATAACCCCAAGGCAAATGTCCAGGAGTGAAGGACATCTCGGAAACATGATAAATGGGGACAATGTTGATATGCGTATAACCCCAAGGCGAATGTCCAGGAGTGAAGGACATCTCGGAAACATGATAAATGGGGACAATATTGATATGCATATAACCCCAAGGCAAATGTCCAGGAGTGAAGGACATCTCGGAAACATTTTAAATGGGGACAATATTGATATGCGTCTAACCCCAAGGCAAATGTCCAGGAGTGAAGGACATCTCGGATACATGATAAATGGGGACAATATTGATATGCGTATAACCTCAAGGCAAATGTCCAGGAGTGAAGGACATCTCGGATACCGGTACATGATAAATGGGGACAATATTGATATGCGTATAACCCCAAGGCAAATGTCCAGGAGTGAAGGACATCTCCGATACATGATAAATGGGGACAATATTGATATGCGTATAGCCCCAAGGCAAATGTCCAGGAGTGAAGGACATCTCGGAAACATAATAAATGGGGACAATATTGATATGCGTATAACCCCAAGGCAAATGTCCAGGAGTGAAGGAGATCTCTGAAACATGATAAATGGGGACAATATTGATATGCGTATAACCCCAAGGCAAATGTCCAGGAGTGAAGAACATCTCGGATACATGATAAATGGGGACAATGTTGATATGCGTATAACCCCAAGGCAAATGTCCAGGAGTGAAGGACATCTCGGATACATGATAAATGGGGACAATATTGATATGCGTATAACCCCAAGGCAAATGTCCAGGAGTGAAGGACATCTCGGATACATGATAAATGGGGACAATATTGATATGCATATAACCCCAAGGCAATTGTCCAGGAGTGAAGGACATCTCGGATACATGATAAATGGGGACAATGTTGAAATGTGTATAACCCCAAGGCGAATGTCCAGGAGTGAAGGACATCTCGGATACATGATAAATGGGGACAATGTTGATATGCGAATAACCCCAAGGCAAATGTCCAGGAGTGAAGGCTCCAAAGATCTGCACTATTTTCAACTCATTGCTGTGAAAAATAGAACAACAGACTATTCTCTTTCACCCGAGGCTCCTGCCAAAGATGATGAAATTAACATTGTATGTTTGAGCTTATTTAACTTATGTAATTGGTTGTTAATAAATATCTGTTTTCAGAAAATTGCACCTAGTTCTGGCTAAACCCCTGTTAACCAGAGGCGACTTTTAAAAATAACTTGACTCTGGTTCCTGGCTGCTTATTTCAAGGCTTGGGAGGAGATGAAGAAAAAGACAGAGCTATCTTAGGCCCATTTGATGAGCCATTCCCAACAGTTACTGTTGATTGCAAGATTTGTGGACTGACTGATGTAGAGATCAAAGAAATGTGATCATCATTTTTTAAACTTTTATTCATAGCGAATGAACCTTTTTTCAATGCGAAACTGGACAAGGAGAGCATTTCTAAAATCTCTGTAGACATAACAAACGATGCCTCGGGCAAAGCGCAACAAGATGCCAAGTTTGGATTGAAATGCGAGTATGGACATAAAGTCAAGGAAATTTCCCACCAGATATTAAGTAGCGATAATTGAAGGCTACAGACAAAACATCATTACAAAACAGGTATTGGTTACATTGTTGGTTGACATCTTATTACAAAATTAACTGTAAGTTTTGATTTTTTTTAAATGTTGTTGTGACTGTCACTGTGCTATTTGAGAACAGTGAACCGTATGAGCAATGATTCAATTTATACTATTAGACTGATGAACCTCTTTAATGACCCCCTCATCATTTGAAGACGACAATTTGCAAAGTTGCTGAATCCATTCATGCTGATGGAGAAGCTATTAGAAGCACGGTTCAAGAATCAACATGGATGGAATTTCATCGAATATGGAGTGATGTAGACATCAAAGGAAAGCGATCATCCTTCTTTACTTCAAAGTTAAGGAGAATCGACCCCCCCCCCCCAGATCTTTACCTGTGTCTAGAAAGAAAAAATGACCTGTCACAACTCTTTCTTTCTTTTCTTGGGGAAAACTGACTATAAGGTCTTTTGCAAGGCCTAATCCATACCAGACGCTGCTATCCGAGTGGGGCACGCCAGGGCAAAAAGTTCAGCGTCAAGTCATATAACTCGCTCCGTTCCCTTAAGTTTAACATGATGGAATCACAGTTACACGTGGTCGAATTAGCAGCTCTGGGCTCAATGAAGACAATGAGACTTGCCGCATATCAAAATTATATTGAAAACTTTCAAAAAAAATTAGCAACAGATCACCACTGACAAGTTCGTGCTAAAAACGATCCATAACGGTTATTCAGATAGACTCAGCTAAGGTTTTCTCCGAAGAGAAAAACGCAAAGAGTCTGTGAACACAGACTAAGTCTTCTTGTGACATCAGACTCCGTCGGAGACAATGTAGGTCAGTAGTATATAACGCCCCGCGCCTAATATCACTTCGTCTTTCCAAGAAGTCAGAACGCAAATGATGGCAAATCTTCCTATCCATCGTGTTACACCATTCACCTCACCTTTCTATTACACATCTACTGATCACTTTGGCCCATACAAGGTGAAGCTTTGAAGAAATAAGACGGCAAAATACTATGGCGTAATTTTCACCTGTCTGAACACCAGAGCAGTCCACTTGGAGCTGGCTAGTGATTGCTCCACGATGGAGTTCATGCTAACACTTCACAGGGTTTTTTTTGCAGTCAGAGGTCAACCAGCATGCATAATGAGTGATAATGGTGTTGCGCCAAGCGATTGATTGAAGCGACTTCATTTTCATGCAATAGGATTTTCCTGATTTTCCTAGCTGCCATCAATAATAATAATAATAATATGTCTTGTTTACCCAGGGTAGCCTCATCAATTGACTTTAATAGCCTACGGGGCGGTATCCTATCTAGTAATGAGGAATGGAGAAGAACAGGTGCATAGCAGTCTCATTATGGCTAGAATTGATGGCAGCTACACTCGCTGTGAATATGGATGTCATGATTAGAGGAGAGCTTGACCTGCTTGTCAAGAAATCATACTTTTGAACTGATAGTATGATAGTTCTGACACTGCGAAGCATCAGGTGATCTTGCCCAGAAGGTATCATGTGTTAGCACTGTTGGCATGACACATGCACGAAAAGGCTGGACATCGAGGCCAGAATCATGTTTTGGCAGAACTCAAGCAGTACTACTGGATTCTGGGAGCTGGGGTCCTGGTGGGAGGCTTGGTAAGAAAGTGTATAACTTGTCGTTGCTACCAGGCCAAGGTCGGCAAGCAGAAGATGGCTGATCTACCTGCCTTCCGAGTAGTAACTGATAAGCCCGCATTCACACATGTCGGGATGGACTTCTTCGGCCCATATGAGATTAAGTGTGGGTGCTGAATGTGAAAAAAGACTTATCGAAACTAAACTGATCACTCAAACGAACTACAAACTGCCCACATAAGAGGTAAACCGGGGCAATTGTTGTTGAAAAGCTGTGTGCTTTGTTGAGGAAAGGATATGGTGTGGTATTCACATGCATGACAACTACATCAAGGTTGCAAACTCTCTTGACACCAGCTAATGTATCGATGCCATCTGATGGATGATAATCAGCAGAGGACCAATAAAGAGGTTTGTCTTGGAGGCTGTTCACACCGCAAGGGGGACCGTGGGCGGACCGTGGATCGCGCTATCGTAGCGCCACCCACAGTCCGCCCATTGGCATTCGCCGGATTCACACCGCAGTGAGATAGCGCGGTCTATCGTAGCACCCCCTTTTTTGAGAGGTCCTGTTGCCATGACGCGTGACGTCATGAGGTCAGAGCGGTCAAAGATTTCGCGTGCTATTATGAACCCCTAGTTGAGAGCTCGATATCGCTGTACCCATATGCTAGCCGGCCTATGTTTATTTCATGGCGTTGTAGTTACATTGTGCATGTATTTCTAATTTGATTTAACTAGACTCTTGTATTTTAACTGTGTTTGTGGAAGTGATCACAGCAGGATTGTGGATGTACCGGTAACTTTAGATATACAACAGTGGATAGAAGCGAACTCCCAGAAGAGACGACGAAAGTTTAAAAGGTTGCTTTTTGAGCGTCGTTATCGGGTAATTCAGAGCCTGATGGTTTTGATAATGGGGACAGTGATCGATCGTGGGTTGTGGTCGAAGCCTCGTAGTGATGGCTTTTAGAATGTAGTACTGAATAGCTTCACCGACCTGGACTGGAAGGAGAATTTCAGAATGAGTTTCAATCCCCAAATCCATCTTGGGATGCATGAGTTTCAATCCCAAAATCCATCTTGGGATGCATGAGGTTCAATCACCAAATCCATCTTGGGATGCATAAGGTTCAATCCCCAAATCCATCTCGGGATGCATGAGGTTCAATCCCCAAATCCATCTTGGGATGCATAAGGTTCAATTCCCAAATCCATCTTGGGATGCATAAGGTTCAATCCCCAAATCCATTTTGGGATGCATGAGGTTCAATCCCCAAACCCATCTTTGGATGCATGAGTTTCAATCCCCCATCCATCTTAGGATGCATAAGTTTCAGTTTAAGATTTAATTTAAGTTTATATGTCGCAAACTTGGAGAAGACTGGAGAGACAAAACACTGTGCTTCGAGGAGCCGTGTCAGTCGAGAAGCGTGTTGCCATGACCATTTGGAGGCTAGCAACAAATGTGGAATATCGGACAATATCACATTTATTTGGAGTTGGCCGATCAACTGCGTGCATGATAACCCACGAAACATGTTCATCCATAGTTAAATATTTGGGAAAAGTGTGATATCTTTCCCTAAAAACGAAGCCCTGCAAGAAGTGATTACTGGTTTTGACAACCGATTTAACTTCCCTCAATGTGCGGGGGCCATTGATGGGACTCACATTCCCATTACTTACTATATTTCTATTTTCACGATGTTCCGACGCGTTTTACTCCATAAAATTAGGAGTGTTGAGTTGTACCGATTCAGATTCAGATCACACCAAAATAGAATGAGTATAAAATTCCCAGCGTGTAGAACAATGACTTCCGGCATGCTATCGTAGCTCCGGTTCACATCGGCAGAGATCTTTCGTGGACCACCCCCAAGACGTGCTCCAGTGGTATGCCGTTTTGGCTCGCCGTGGCTCCCTGTTGGGCGGACCAAAACGACGTTGTACCTTCCACACCGCAGAGATAGTGCGGTCTAGCACGTGCTAGACCGCGCTATCTCTGCCAGTCTGAACAGCCTCTTAGATAATGGCATAAATTTGGTAGGGACTAAAGCCGAGGTGAGGAAGGCGCTGAGGGATTGGAACAACGTTGAGATTTGAACTTCACAGCTAATTGAGGTAAAGAGTGGAGTTTCCTGTGCTCCTTCTTGTGGATGGTCATGCCAGCCACGTCGACCTGCATGTAGCGGAGTATTGCCAGCAGAATGAGATCATATTGTACAGGTTACAGGCACACACCAGCCACATTATTCAGCCGTTAGACCTGTCCGTCTTTGAACCTCTAAAGAAGGCCTACAAGAAGGGGGAAGGGGAATGGAAAGATGCCCATCCTAAACAGTTTGTGACCAAGGCATTCTTTGCTGGCGTGTTCGCCAAGGCATGGGGGGCATTAAACCTGAGTTGGCCACAGCAGGCTTCAGAGCAGCAGGCATTTTCCCTTTTACACAGGGATATTGCCGGGATAAACTTGCTCTGTCGCAGGTGTTTATCACCAAGCTCCACCAGCCGCCCCAACACAGCCACCAGCCACTCCAGCACCACAACCAGCTGCCCCAACAGTCATTCCAGCACCACCACCAGCCGCCCCAACACAGCCACCAGCCGCTCCAGCATCACAACCAGCCGCCCCAACAGTCATTCCAACACCACCACCAGCCGCCCCAACACAGCCACCGCTCCAACAGTCATTCCAGCACCACCACCCGCCCAAGCAGTAGCATCAACCTCAACCGCCATGCCAAGAAGACCCACTGCGTATCAATATCGGCCACCCACCTACGTGTCCCCAGCTTTCGAGAAGTATCTAAAATTTCCCGAAGCAGTGAGGAGTGCTCCGAAGAGGAAGACCGGCGATGAGCTGCCGAACGCCATCTCCGGTTTTGACTGGATAAGGTACCAGACCAAGAGGCGCAGTGACAAGGAGGCAGAAGAGGCAAGGAAGAAAAAGAATAGGGAAGAAAGGGAAGCAAAGAAGGCAGAAAAGGCAGAGAAGGAGAAGAAGGGAGGGAAAAGATCCAGGAAGGTACCAAGGGAAGACGAAGTCGATGAGATGGTTTGTAGCGAGTGCCAGGATGATTTTGACAATGACGACAATGACAACTGTGTAGTCTGCAACTACTGCCCACGATGGTTCCACGTTGAGTGTGCAGAGTTGGTTTGGCTCACTAGGAAGTGGAAGCAACCGATTTCAAATGCGGAGTTTCCGATGAAGAGTAACGTTTTCAGTAATTTGTATTGTTTAATAAATCTTCCGTCCACTTATTTCTTCCCTTTTTAAATCAAGCAGGCATTTTAAACACTGATGTGGTTCCGGTCTGCACAGTTGTCGTTGCTGTCGTCTTTATACAGGGTGGCCCCTGAAAAGAGAAGAACTGATTTCCAGTCTTTCCAATGAAATAAAAAGTGACCAACTAAAATTAGAAATCTTGACATTTTTTAAGATGTTTTCCATTTTTCGATTGTCAATAATTCATATTTCTGAAATACCAGTATGACAAAAAGCTACCGTCTTTTATGGGTCACTTTGTATAGGTGTAATTTATTCACAAGTTATCAATGCTGCTGTATGATAACCATTGTTCTTTCTTATTTCAGAGTAATGAGGTCAAGTCCAGCTATCATATGGAGATGGAGGGCTTCTAGCCAGCAATGGACTAGATATTGGGAAGCTTATCACTGACAGACATCGGCAGCTTGCCAAGTACGCGAGGGAAAACTCACGGACTAGATATTGGGAAGCTTATCACTGACAGACATCGGCAGCTTGCCAAGTACGAGAGGGAAAACTCACGGACTAGATATTGGGAAGCTTATCACTGACATACATCGGCAGCTTGCCAAGTACGTGAGGGAAAACTCACGGACTAGATATTGGGAAGCTTATCACTGACATACATCGGCAGCTTGCCAAGTACGCGAGGGAAAACTCACGGTCTAGATATTGGGAAGCTTATCACTGACAGACATCGGCAGCTTGCCAAGTACGCGAGGGAAAACTCACGGTCTAGATATTGGGAAGCTTATCACTGGCAGACATCGGCAGCTTGCCAAGTATGTGAGGGAAAACTCACGGACTAGATATTGGGAAGCTTATCACTGGCAGACATCGGCAGCTTGCCAAGTACGCGAGGGAAAACTCACGGTCTAGATATTGGGAAGCTTATCACTGACAGACATCGGCAGCTTGCCAAGTACGTGAGGGAAAACTCACCAACCATCCTACACACGTGTGATGTCTGGCATTTAGCGAAAGGTACGTTGTTGTGTTTTTTCAGGTCTTTCAACTCTGAAAACAAGAAGAGGCTTTGAAAGCACACAAGTATGGGGTGTTTTAAAAATCTCATACATATTGGTACCACAAACTTAATTTGATAAGACCTGTTTTGTTTCTTATCAACAGGTGTCCAGAAAAAGGTCCACGCTCTTGCCAAACAGAAGACTTTGGAAGATCTTCTAGTCTGGGAGAGGAGTATAACAAATCATGTTTACTGGGTGGCATCATCAACGAAGGATGAGGAAGGTGACCTCAGGGAAGCAAAGTGGACTTCTCTTGGATTTGAAAAGCTGCAACTTCTAGGCGATTTTCAACACAATCTGTCGATTCTTGATAAACAACAAGGAGAATGGTTTGTTCTCAGGAGGTGGACAAAGCTGAGAGTAGTGGAGGATTTTCTTCCCTGCATCCACTGCCTTGGCTTTGTCAGCCTAGGAGAAATGTGGAGGCACGTAAGGAATGGCCGTCAAGCCACATCGACAAATACCACCGAGTCAGAGAATACTACATCAACATGTACAATTGCACAAGCAAGAATGCTGCTTGATGGAGCCACAAGCCTCCCAGGATACTCCTCCTTGGACACAACCGAGAGAGTAAGAGGCGTAATAGTGAACAACATGAGGGAGAGAGGAGATGAGCGCATTGTTGACAAAGTCAGGAAGAATGCTCTCATATTAAGATTTGGGGCGATGCTGTCAGATAGGAGGAAGTGGCGCAAGATATCCGTGATATCTTGATCAGTCTCCCAGTTAAGGATCTGCATGTTCTGTCTAAAACCTGCGAGGACTGCAAGGCGTGGGACTGGATGAACCCAACAAGTGAAACTTACTTGGCCTGGAAACAAGAACACGAAGCGAGCGGCAAGTGTCGTTCTAATTACTCAGGCTCCAGTCCCGCCATGGAGATGAAAGCGGCTGAAGTGATCTTTAGCAGATCACTTGAAGATGGTCTGAGGTACGCCAGCGTAGTGAGTGATGGGGACAGCAAGACGCTAAGTAATCTCAATGACCAGGTGAAGCCTTACGGAGATTTCATAATCAAGAAACTGGAATGTGTCAACCATGTGCATAAGAGGCTGTTCACAAATCTGAAAATTTTGAGACTAAAAAACCCAGCCATCAAAGGAGGGAGACATGGTTTGAGCGATGCCTACATCAAAACCCTCAGTAGGTACTACAGGAACACTGTGTATCGGCATCAAGAAAAGAGCGACAGTGTTACAACAGAAATGGTCACAAGTCTCCAGAGGGGTCTCCTGGCAGGGCTTTACCACAATGTCCTCAACAACGACCCCGAGATCCAGCATCAGTACTGCCCAGATGACCAGTGGTGCAAATGGAAGAAGGACAAGAAGAATGGCACAAATAGCTACCAGGACTCCAACAAGTTGCCAGCAGATTATCTGCCACACATGCTTCCGATATACACTCGACTCTCGGACCCCAAGCTACTGGAGAAATGTTTACCTGGATTCACACAGAACCAGAATGAATCCTTCAACAAATTGGTGTGGAGCAGGAGGCCAAAGGAAATGCATGTGGGACCCAGGGCCATTTGGGCAGCAGTAGCTTCAGCCGTTATCCACTGGAATGTTGGTGCGAGTGGTAGGGAGCGAGTCATGACCAGAATGGGCGTTCTTCCGGGGCAACACTCCAAATCATTGCATGATGCAAAGGACACGTCAAGAATAAAACGTTCTCTTGTATCAGCACAAGAAAGTGAGAAGAAGAAGAGGAAGGCAAAGAGTTACATGCAAGTAGTTGAAGAAGAAAAGTGTGCTGAGACAGAAGGTGTTACATATGGATCAGGAGCCTTATGAAAAGAGACTAAGAAAGACATGAGCAGTGACAAATGAAATGCAATCGCATACCAAACTATTGATTCGTGAATATTTTCTTATGTTATCTTTAAACGCAAATTACAGAAAAACTCATTTTTGGCATATAATTTGTAATAACTTTTGATTGAATCATTCAATTTGGCTGAAATTTGGACAGTGTGTGCTGAATGTCACTTACTTCAAAATAATGATGGCTTTTAGTGATAGGGGTAGCCATTCTTACATTATTTGAGAAAGATGAAGTGAAATCTGCAAATTAGCATAATTAATTAATTAATGAATCTGAGACACAATATCACAAAAATCTCTCATTACATTATAGAGGAACCCTTTTTACATATATGTGCCATATTTTATATAAAACGGATGATAGATGGCAGAGTAGATAGGATTTGAAGTTTGCTCTTTGTTTTTCTTTGTTTTTTTTATTTCCGTCTAATTATGCAAATTTTATGCATGTAAACTCATGCAAAACTGTCAAAACTGATGTAAATCAAAGCTTATAATATATCTTTCAAGAAAAAAATCATATTTGGTTTGAATTTGCTTTTATTCATGTGTCAATGGCCTCTCAAATGCAACTATGTAGTTTTCACTCTGTTTTACCAGTACTACACCCTTAACCCTATCTTAACTGGGCTATTTCAGACCAGGTTTTTACTGGGGGGGGGGGGGGGTCAATTTGACCCCCCCCTAAGATCTCGGCCGTTTCACCGCCGATCGCCGCGAAAATTTGCATGCATGTCAAGTGAAGTGTAAAGAATACTATGGTAATTTCAAATTTTTGAAAAATTCACTCATTTGCATATTTATGCTAATTTATGCAAATAAGGTCATAAAATTCACATTTCTGCCCATAAATCATAGATTATTCATATTTAAGTATTCTTTTTCACTACATATATTTATTAGACCATTTGGAATAATAATACAACACAAAAAATTGGAAGAGCCAGGTTATTCCTTATGTTATCTCTTGTTTTGATAATTTTTTATGTATTTCATTGTTTTTTTAACTTACATGTATGTATTTTATTGTTTTTGTTGTTTTATTTCATTTATAACTACAATTCAACTATTTTGACCCCAAAACAAACATCTAAACTTTAAACAAGACTCAATAACCAATGTTTTATCTATTTTTAGGAAAAATGACTTTTACATATTTTTTGTACACAAGTCATGAAAATGAGCGATTTTCGGGCTGACATGCAAAGACAAAAGGTCACGTGACTTTGTAACCGTAGGTCCGATTTTCGAAAAAATTGTTTTAAAAGATGCGTAAGACTCGAAAGTAAAAAGTCGTGAAAGGAAAATTTTATATCTGCCGCGGTTTCGGAGTAGTCGCGAAATTTCTACAGGGGGGGGGGGTCAAATTGACCCCCCCTCAGTTAACATAGGGTTAAAGCTAAATTGATTGCGCGTGTGAGCGCTTCAGAACAGCGCAGGGTTCAAATGCTCCTCACGGAGGAAGAACTAGGCGATCGAAAGCTATCGCAGCTCCTGCGAAGGATGGAGCAGTTCTTAGGGGAGCAGAAGGGAATACTGAAACAACTCTTTCTCCAACGGCTACTGGTTAATGTTCGGTTCATACTCGCTTCTACAAGTGAAGCATTGTCGCTCAGCGATTTAGCAGAGTTGGCCGATCAAATTATAGAGGCACAGCCAGACTCTCCCGGCGTCATTTTAGTCATCGCACCGGCAACGGTTGAAAAACCTAAACCTGCGAGCACTCTCGAAAGTCAGGTGACTGATCTCGCCAGATAGCGAGGAGGCAGAGAGGACGGACCTCATTGCAAGCCCTGCCTGCCGAGCCTTCAAAGAGAGGGTCTTCTCTCGTTTTGCTTAAATATATTCAGTTTAGCTTGGAGAATCAAGTAAAGCAATAGTTTTTCACCTACGTCATATTTTTACGCAGGGTCTACATTTTGGACTGATAGCCTGCCTGGTGGACAGCAAGAAGATGCTTGTACTACAATGACAAATAACTCCTGGCGTTCGTAAGGCTTTCGTAAGGTGCTTGTAACGTGTCTGTACACAATTTATGCAATTGTTATGTTTTAGCGGTTATAAAGCCAAACGTTCAAATCCCTTGCTCTGTTCATGGTGTTCGTCTCCTGTCGAAGAAATATGGGACCAAAAGGGAAATCTGTTAAAGGGAAGAGAGGGAATGGAAAGAAACGTAAGGAAAAATATGTGGAGGAAGGAGAAAGAGGAGGAAAGCAGCAACAACAATATCCAGAAATGATGGCCATCGTAAGCGACCGGGAGAAGGCGGTGAGAGATGACGACGAGGAGGAGGGAGAAGTATAAAGACAGCAGTTTGATAGCGATGAAAATGAGGTAACAGGGAAACTAAGAAAGGAGAAGTATGAATTTGATGCTCCAACAGAGCAAAGACTTGTAGAGTTCTTCGGAGATCATGACTGCTTCTATGATAAAGGAAGTAACAGATAAGCTAACAGCAAGTTCAAGAAACACCTGATAGAAACCTTGGCCACAGAGCTCAATACCTCTAGTGAGTAATCATTCCTATTCTTATAGTCTATCATTCTTACTTCTTAATCCTTACAGTAAAAAGCTCTTATAATTATTAGTAATTCTGTCCATTAACACGTTTCCTCCAAATGAAGAATAAAAATTAAATATTTAAATAAAAGAAGTAAATAATATAAAGGAGATACTCATTTGAGGTAACAGTTACCAGCCTTCTACCTAGTCACATACCCTAATTGAGTAACTGTCATAAAAGGAATTTTTGTCCAGACTAGACAGGATTTGTTTCGTTCAAGAACTAGCAGGAAATGTACTGCTCAAAGGTTGTTTAGAGTTAGTCATGCAATATTGCATAGATTTGCATTTACGACACAGAGTTAATCTGTTTTTTGTTAATGCATGCTTCTGGCTGCCCATTGAATGTTTCCTTTTGTTAATTGTTATCTGGCAACCTGTTGGTATATAAAAAGAAATATGAACCTATTGAAAGTAAATTGGTCTTGCATACCTTGGATGGTTTGATGTTAATGACCGGGCAAGGAAATGGAATAAAGGGAGGTGGTGGTTTTAAAAAAAATCAAGAGAACCCTTTAGGTTAGTGTTAGGGTGCAGAAGTGATTCACGAGCTAGATTTCAGCTATTAAGGCAGTAGAAACATTTTCACTGAGAGATCTTCACATCGAGGCGAGATGCGAGCCCAAGCTGCCATGTTTTTTATTAAAGTATTGGACACTCGTCAATAAGGAGCACGTGGTCATAAAGTGGGGAGTCAGCGAGAGGGACATTACAGAGCTGAGCTGCCCAGTCGATGGCGTTGTCTACCAAGTTTAGAGACTGGCCAAGCGACCCGGAGCTTATGTACTTGTAAATTAGTTTATGTTCTGTTCATCTTGAATGCCACAATTTGAAGGCTGAAGATTAAAACTTCATTATACCTCTATACATTTGTGTTCTGTTGTGATTTCTGATAAAAAAGTCCCTCATATGACAGTATCTTTTTTCAGGAGAGGTTGTTAATTTCAAAGCAGATATTTTTGGCCTATCACTTGAAGGGGAGACAGAAGTTTTCTTTTTTTTGAGGGGATTTTATCATAATTTGTATATCTCTGTTTCTTATGCTTTAATTTGAAAGTACAGCTCAGAGGGGGCAAATTAATAGAAGATAATAATCACCCTTAGCCCCTGTGTATTTTTTCCTGATATATATACAAATATACCAAATTACATTCTCCATTATGGTCCCCATTTTCTCAACTTCTCGCCCTTGCGACTTTTGTCTCATTTTGACATGACGGGCATTTGTCAATCATTCAGTCTCCTTTGTTTATCATAGTCAAGAGACAAATTTTATACTTTATACTGTCTTGTAGGTTAAGAAATTTTAATACCAGTTTGAAAATCTATCTTCAACAGAATGAAATAATATGGAGAATCATATATTCAAGCAGTTTCACTCGTCTCACTCACTCTATACAAAAAAAATAAAGATCTTCTTACAAATGACTTATTGCTGTGAGTTAAACGTACGACCATCTTGCGAGAACAAAAACTTGTAAGATAGCCGTAAGTCTGACGTGAGAAAAACTCGAGGCATTCTTACGAAAAACGTACAAACTCTAGGGCCATTGTATAACCGAGAATCACTGCGTTTCTTTAGAAGTTCTTAAGTTGTTCTTGCAAATTAAACGGTGTTCGTATGAACTCCGTAAGAAGGACGTAAGAAACTATGCCCATCTACAAATCTCTACAAACTCTGGAATTTGTACGAACAGGGAGATTCTTACGAAAGCATCGTTCGTACAAACCTTTGTGACCGTAGTTTAATACAAGAACCACAAAGTTTCAGTAGGCTACGGGTTAATTCCCTCTGTCTTCCAGTAAATGCATGCATTCAAGAGACAGAAAAAAGTTTAAGAGGATTGTGCTCTTCGAGCATTACACGTTGTAAGCCCATGTGCCCTCGAGGTACCAACTGCCACCTGTAGAGTCCAATCAGTCTGTTGCTTTGTACTGCGAGTAGCTCCCTAGCTGATACCTTCTGTCTTGTCCATTGATTTCTTGGATCCTCCGTAGATCAGCCGTTTGAAGAGCTCTCTCTTTTCATCCTCTGATTCTGTGTAGAGATAAAGGAAAAGAAACATTAGATAAAATTGCCTGGTAAAACTTCCTTTATATTCCTTCATAAACAAACTGTGATTGGCAAATTTGCAGTAAATGAGAAAAATCCAGAGAATTCTAATATTACAATTGTAGCGTGTACTGTGTGTGTGTGTGTATTGGGTTTTTACAGACGTGTCTGGGGACCGACCTTTAAACGTCAACATCCGAAAG
This sequence comes from Strongylocentrotus purpuratus, assembly GCF_000002235.5. NCBI lineage: Eukaryota > Metazoa > Echinodermata > Echinoidea > Camarodonta > Strongylocentrotidae > Strongylocentrotus > Strongylocentrotus purpuratus. Next base: position 26,664,953 of record NW_022145603.1, on the reverse strand, counting down.
ACGTGACTCAGTTTCAGACCTGCGTCAGTTTGTAACTTCCACTTTTAGCTGGATTACAGTCGCACGCCACAACGCCTAGTTATTTATATAACGCCTCATCTGCTGGATACAGGGCACTTTGAGATGCCATCCTTAAGTCGGCGTTATAGTACCGATATATATAAGTTTCCAAGCAGTGACAGTGTGAGTTCAATGAATGTATATTAGACCTATTCTAGAAACGTCTCCAAACTCTGTTTGAATTGTCCCACTGTTGGCGATGATTTTAGATGAGGAGAGAGACTGTTCCAGAGTTTGGGAGCAGCACGACATACTCTCGATATAAAGTTGCAACCATTAGGGTAAAAAACAAGAATGAAGCAAGGCTCAAATTCCAACTGTAGGAACAGGTTGATTTGCATAAAGAGTTGTGTTTAAACAAAACTCTGAAAATAACGCAACTTTGCAATGCCATTCCATATAGAGTTGCGTTTGATTTCAAATGCAACTTTCAAGCGCAACTTTCCAGATCAAACGCAACTTTATGATAGGTATATGACCAAACGCATAGTTGCGTTTGATTTCAATCGCAACTCTCTGTATCCAATGCGCAGTTGCGTTTGATTGCAATTTGCGTATGATATTTGCGTTTGATCTGAGTTGCAATCAATCGCAACTTGACTTGTATGCAAGAGGTCCCAGAACTAATTAGGGGAAGGAGACAAAAATACTACAATGCAAAACAAAAACTTACTTATTCCTAACTTGTCTAATCTTTCCTGAAGCTCCTCGTTTGCGGATGCGACATGGATGAGATTGGCCGAGCGTATCCTGGGTAGCTGAACATTCCAGTAGATATAGATCTTGTTGTTAAACGTGGCGTAGACAAGGCATGGCGTGTTCTTTCCGTTGGTGCTGTAAAGACCTAATTGGCATGGATAAAAAGCATATGTTGAAATAATGCTTGAATGACTCATAGATTGAATTATTGATCGATAGATAGGTTTGTTGAATGTTCATGGACTGAAGATGTACATCTATTTGTTGAAGATAGCATACACAAGGCATAGGATGTTTTTACCATTGGTGCTGTAAAGATCTTAAAAAGTAGTTGAAAAATTGATAAAATGATTGAATGAAGTACATTTCTTAAGAGTAGATATAGATCATGGGTGGTATTCTGGAGCAAGTTTGACGAAACCGTCATAGGTCAAAATTCTTGAACATCATAGAAACAAGTGTTATAGAATTAACACAGGTTTCAATTAGAATTGACATCTGCAGGAACTTTGACTAAGGACAGTTTTGGTAAACTGGCCCCTAATTTAATTTGAATCGGTTTATTGGTTTCTACATCTCCTTAAAAATACATTTTCAAAAAAATATTTTCATGAACATATGAGCATAGATCTGATATGATTTATCAAATAAATACATTATACATATGAAATGTAAAATTAAACGTACTGAATGCATAATAAACATAGAGTAGACGCAGGAGGGCTATAGCATAACCAAGTATGCACCTGCAGCCCTTAGGAACACCTAACCTACAAGTGAAACCCAATTGCAACCCTAACCATAACGCTATCCTTTTGGCGAAAGAAAGCCAGGGGTGATAGTGAGCACTAAAAAAAAAATAGGTTTTTTGTTTTCCCCTCAACCACGCCCCCCTTGAGTAAAAAAAAAAAAGGCGATTCGCGGGGAAAAAACGGCATCTAACAACATTCCCCCCTTTCGAGTAAGAAAATTGGGAGAAAAAAATTGGGCAAAATAGGGAAGAATAGAGAAAATAAGGGGGGAATCAGGAAAATCAGGATAAAAAAGGAAAGAAAAAAAAATCTGGTAAAAAAAAAAAAAAAAAAAAAAAAAAAAAAAAAAGTTTTTTTTTTTTTTTTTTTTTTTTAAATCGGGAAGAAAAAAAAAATCGGGAAAAAATCGGGAAAAATAAAAAAAATCGGGAAACCGATTTAAATCGGGTTTTTATCAGGCCTGGAAAGCAGAGAACACTTGTGCCAGAGCAAATATCGGATAACCAAATATGTATCTTACCTGCGGTGAAAGCACAGACATTCTCTTTGAGATGGAATCGGATAGACTGCTGTGTATGGTCAATGATGTATGTCTGACCGTCCCATGCACAGGCTACCACCTCATCCCAACCGTCACACTGTGAAACAACCAATCAGATCATTAGAAATTTGAAATTAGCCAATCAGTACACTACATTAGTTATAACAAGATAGATGGCAGTGCGTGGTCTATAATGCGTCTGGCCATCCCACGCACAATTAAGCTTCTACCTCATCCAACCCATCACACTGTGAAACAACCAATCAGATCATTGAAAATTTGAAAATATCCAATCAGATCACTGGAAATACAATTCTTGCCCCAGTGCCATGTCACTTGGGTAGACAGCAACTCAACCAAAAAATTACTTTTTTTTTTACGAGGGCTCTTTTCAGATTTTCCCTTAAAAAAATAGCCCCCCTTAATTATTTTGCGGTGGCTATTTTGGAGCTCAGGGGGGCTTTTTTTTTTTAAAGGTATTTTTTTTAAATGCGGTATTACCTAATTAAATTCCAAGCAAAGGCAAATATAGATACAATTGTAGCGTACATATGTCATGTAGAGTATTGCAGACATTCAGATACCCATGATTTATTCACTTTGTGTTAAACGTGTGGCTTTATGATTTACATATACATGTAACTAAAACTTGTCAAAAGGAGTGTTTTGTTTAACTGTTCGTTTTTCATATCCTAAGAAAATATTATCACTGACACGCGGGCTAGGAATTAATTTTTTTATGGGGGCTACTTTTCCCCATTGCCTAAAAAAAACCAAGGGGCTACTTCCTTAAAGCCATATTGTAAGCTGTAACAATAAGTTGTGTTTTTCCTTAGCCATCATACTACTAGCAACCAAATTGGTAGGTAATATGTTATTTAGTCTTTTTTTCTGTCCCAAATTTAATTGTTATCATGGACAATGCAATCCCATTAAAGGGGAAGTCCACCCTGAAATTAAGTTAGTTTTAATAGGAGTAGAAAAATGAGAGAAACAAGTCAGTGAAAGTTTGAGCAAATTCCGATTAAAAATAAGGAAGTTAGGGTTTTTGAAGTTGTGATCAAACACAAATTGGCAACTCTATGACGTATCATGCGAGCTCAACTTCCATTTGCTCAGTACTAAAAAAATCTAAAATTTTCATTTTCCCTCAAGAAAAATTTCAACCATACATGCACCCTAAATATAATAATTGCAAATATGTTTCTATATACTCCCCCTGCAAGGAACAAATATATATTCCGTCATCAATAACGAAGAAAACATGATTTTATGGAATATTATGCACAAAGCAAATGAAGGAGAGCTCGTATAATAAGTCACAGAGTTGCCAATTTGTATTTGATTGATCACAACTTCAATAATTCATAACTTTCTTATTTTCATTCAGAATTTGCTCAAACTTTCACTCACCTGATTTTCTTATTATTCTGCCTCTATCGAAACAAACTTATTTTGGGGGTGGACTTTCCCTTTAAAAAAAAATGTAGACCAACTCCCTTTAAAATTGTGTTATTTAGACCATTTATAACCATTAAATGTGAGTAAATATTTTCACTGTTGTCCCACATACCGATGTAGGGTCTATTTGTTATGCCGAAACATGCAAAATCATGGCCTTATTTTTTTTTTATAGACTCTAATTCTAAAGGCCAAGCCAAAGCTAGTTTCATTTCGTAGACAGAAATTGATGTCATCATCACTCATGACAATTGGCCTGGCATCGATCGTATATAAATAATTTAATTTAATTAAACAGTTGTAAGAAAGATTCTGAGTAGTAGGAACATCCTTTATATATTTATTTACGGTTTTTTTATAACAAAATTCAATTTCTGTGTACAAAACTTGCTTTATACCGATTTTACAGGAAAAAATCCGGCATTGATTTTGCACGTTTCGTTATTACAAATATATCAGTATGTGGGACAACAGTAAAAATATACTCGCATTTAATGGTTTCAACTTATAAATAACACAATTTTAGACGGAATAACATTTTTTTTAATGGGATTGCATTGTCCATGATAAAAATTAGGGCCAGAAAAAACACTAAATAAACATATTACGTACCAATTTGGTCGCTAGCAGTTGAGCTCTCGTCACTCGCAAATACTTATTTGCTTCATACAAGGAGCGTACGGGCGCGCGCTGGAGCTGAGCTAGTACGTTTCTGTGTATTGTGAACGTGTGCGAACTGCGTATGCATTCATGCTGTGCACGAAACTACATCGGGGCCGGTGGCCTATCCGGCCGCCGGGAGCTTAGGCGCAGGCAGGCGGATACCGCTGTAGATCTAGCTACAGTAGGTACGACCGCCGATCCGCTGCAACTCACAAAACTTTTAAAATGTTGATGGAAGTTTCTAGTTTTGGAGTTGGTAGTTGGAACGGAGATTTCACTCAGACACATCAATAAATTGGTTTATTAATTCATAGGGAATATTAATTTATGGCGGGGGCGATTTTTCAAGATATATTGATTTTTTTTCGCCCTCGTCTTGATTTTTACCGTGGCGATTTCAGAGGTTTAGGGGGCGAATCGCCCGTCGCCACCGTGTATTTTTTTCGTTGCAGCAACTCACATTAGCCATTCTCCACCCAGGTGAGACAAATGGGTGCCCAGTAGGAAGAGATTCCATAAACACAAAAGAACTTTATACTGGAGGCTCTGCTGAAGCCAAGGTAATAATATGATACTTTGTGTAATGGAAAGTAAAGTGTACTTCTGCAGCAGAGAGTAAATTTTACTCTTCCAACTTCTTGTTGACAGATGGTCAAAAGAGAGTCGCAAAGAGAGGTAAGAAAGTTTTAAGACTTGATAAATATTCTGAATGCTTACCATAATGTCCAGCTTGGTCAATGCAAACAACTGATGGTCAACAAGTCTTGACCACAGACTCTTATCCTTTTCAATTAACATCAGAGTTCCTGGTACGAAAAAGAAAAATGAAAAAAGAAATATAATAAAGCTGTACTTATATGGGCACTCATTAACATAAGTCATGGTAAAAACGGATATTGTAGCATAAGCTACCCTCTATTTTCTATGACCACATGCAACAAGGAAATGCAATACAATGGTATCAGAATGAAGGCATTTCTTGAATGCTGTTTAAGCACTGTAATTGGTATCCTAGCCTAGCTGGGGAAAAATATTGGAGGATCTTGAGCACCTTGCCTGGTGGATAAGAGTGCTGTTTATCATTCTTTTATGATTACTTTTTTGAAAAGCCAGAGCAGAGCACATCGCGTGACACCCTTTCACCTCTATGAAGAGCGCCATCTACATCTCACCAACAACAACAACAGATGTGTTTCATCATCACAAGAATTGAACCTCTTTAATTCACAGTCCGCAGCTTCATTCTACAAGACAATGGCTAAAAGAAACTGTTACTTTCGATTTTGCTAATAATGTCTTACCATCTAGAGTACACATTGCTATTCTGTCTGGTTCTGGCTCGATATCTTCCCCTCCTTCTTTCTCTCCTGAAAAAGACAACAACACAAAACAGAAACAATAATAAATAAATAATCAAAGTCACTGACAGGGCTCTAAACTCACCCGTTTGTAGGGGGTCCGAATTTAAAGGGAGATGGTCGTCAGTTTTCATGTGCAGAAGGCCATAATTTGCTGACACCAGATTTGGTGGAAATCCTATTAATGGGTGTACAAGTCTCGCACACAGCAAACTCATGGTCCCATAAAGAAGTACCCCCTAGTCTCTCACAGAGTCTTCTGGTAGGGGAAATATAAGATGAATTTACCATATGGGGGATGGGTGGAAAATGCAGAGCATTACATAAGGCATGTTGGTCATGAAACTGAAGGCTAATTCTGGTGATTGACAACACCTGTTATTGGGTAAACACCTGAATGGTGTCACATCCCCCATGAGAGCCCACTACTATGCGTCTTTAACTTTTAGGGTCTATATGTACATGTATGAGCGAAGCCCCCCTGTTAAGTTTTGAAATTGTAGTAGTCAAGTCTAGACTAAGATTTGTCACGGGAGCCTGATAAGTGTCCGTCAATAAATTAACATGCCCAAACAAGAAGAAGGCATATATATGATAAATAAATGAATAAATGACTAAATTAATGTATGATAAATAAATAAATGAATTTATGATAACCAAATAAATAAATTTAGGATAACTAAATAAATGAATTTATGATAACAGAATTTATGATATGTTAATAAATGAATTATGATAAAGAAATAAATGACTGAATAAACAAACAAACATTTTTGATACATCATTAAGAAAAATTAGATAATATAAAAATAAAACAAAATACACAAAATCTGTTGACAATAAACAAAAACAATACAAAAGATGAATATTGAAAAGTATCTCAACAAACAAATGTAACCTTTTGATAAACCAGCAACGATTTCTGTGGACACATCTGCATGTCTGGCCCTGAGAAAAGTGATGAGATGCATACTGACATAGGGATCCTTGCTTATAGCACTGCAACTAAGGGAAGATAAATATGGATAGGATAGAATAATGATAATCGTATAATAGTAACATCTTGTTGTGGTCCAGTCTCCGGACTGTGAACCACAAGGTATGGGATTTAAATCCCTGCCACAACAATAAAGTTCTTTGGCAAGACGTTACTCTACATTTGCCACACTCGACCCAGGTGAGGTAAATGGGTACCTGGTAGGATTATTCCTTGAAATGCACTGCGCTGATAACGGCTGCTAGAGCTAAAGCTAGGGTAATAATTTTCTAAGCTCTTTGGAAGCCTATAGGGACAATATATCATGATGTGTTATGCACCATACAAGAACGGAATATTATTATTACTATGCTCATGGTATTAATGATATTTTGTATTAGGACAGCAAATTATGCACTCAGTGCTTTGGCCTCGGTTTGAAAACTACAGGAGACACCATCACTTTCAAGATTCTATTAATGATTTGCACCAAGATCGAAAGTGGATGGCTTTGAAGTATTTTATTTGTTTGTGATTTGAAATAGCATAATCATTAAATTACAAAAACTCCATGAAGAACTTCTGAAGCCCAATCCAGCCTAGAACAGTCTAGAAATAGCAAAGAAACATTATTTGTGATTTTAACGGAAGTTCACATTTTGAGTAAATTTGCATTTCAAAAATTACAGCATCATCTTGTGATTTTAAAACCAAACGAGTACATATTTACACAGCCTGTTTTATCATCCCTAACTAAATTTAAATTATAGAAGTAAACAAATATTATCTCCATGGATACCTTTGATCTTCTACATTGTCATCTTCGGCACCTTGTTTCATCTATGTGATTTTCACCAAAGTTGACATTTTTAGTAAATTTGCATTTTAAAATTACAGCATCATTTTGTGATTTTAATAGAAACAGGTACATTTTTTATAAACAGATATTATTTCCATGGCTACCTTTGATCTTCTGGGTTGTCATCTTCAGCCCCTTGCTGCATGACCCAACTGCATTTGAGCTCAGCGTAGTTACAGCCTGGTTGTGAGACTACAAGCATGGGGGAGCCATCTGTGTCCTTACTCAATGAAAGAGAACCCACCTAAACAAAACAAAATGAAAAATAAATCAACAAAAATAATCTCAAATAGCGTAGGCCACGATAGATCAGTTAATGAATCAATGCAATGTTCATCACTCATTACAATATAAATCCAACTTTATATTTCATTTGTAATCATATCAATCTACCGGTATTTGCCTGCCTCTACTACAGAAGCAAATTGTGACAAAGTTATTCTTTCTCCTTTATAAAACTTCAACACCAAACCAAATTGACAGCAAATGTATGTTGTCAATCTTTTTCAATCGAACAACAAACGTTGTTCCACATTGCAATTAGCACTAAAACAATTTTAGCATAGCAAAAGATCTGTTACATTTCTTGAACGCCAACACCACTCTCTGGTTCCTCTATATTAACATCTAACAAAGGCCACTAATAATTCTATACCAACTAAAGAAGCACACATTTGTAATGAAGCAGCACACATTTGTAACGAAACAATGCCATACCTGACCATCAACATTCCATCTTTGAAGAAGCACAAACCCCTTTTCTCCTGAACCTTCAGCCTCCTGCAACAAAAATGAAATAGAATATATGTAAATTCAGTTCTGGCTCCATCAATAATAATAATCCATTCTTGTATAGCGCATTATGATATAACATCCTATGCACTTCCAAAGAGCTTTGGATATGATTACCCTATTAGCTCCGGCAGATGTTATCAGTACAGTGCATTTCAAGGAGTGATCCTACCAGGTGCCCATTTACCTCACCTGGGTGGAGTGTGGCAAATGTAGATGAACGTCTTGCAGAAGGACGTTAGTGTTGTGGCAGGGATTCAAACCCCATACCTTGTGGTTCACAGTCCAGAGACTTATCCACTGGACCACAACACCTCTCCATTGTATCATAAATAATTCAATTTTTCGCCATGGTATGATCAAATGATGGAACTGACTAACGGTTATTACAGTGCACTAATGTGGGGTACACATACAGTGTACATTCAAATCACTACTGGTACTACACTTGTAAAACAACACCAAACTCTATGTTAGTATGATCGCATTTACCTAAAAGAGTTTGTCAAATGTTTATCCTTAATAAATCTGTTCATTCGTATAATACTCGTTCCTGTATCAAATATCATTATCCAAAGGTCTCTACCCAGTTAATGCTTTACTCTTTTAGACATATTGGTCCCCGTATTTGAAATGATTTAACTGATAAACTTACATTATGCACAACTATATCATCCTTTACAGTTCTATTGAACAGATAGTTGGTCTCTTCTTATTTCCCTTAACTCTTTCTTTTACCTTTTTCTACCTTGCAATGTACCATGCATGTGTGTGTGTGTGTGTGTGTTCATCTGTGTGTATCTATAATGTGTAGTATCTTATTTATATATTGTTATTGTTTTGGTAACGTGTACGACCATATAATCTTGTTATTTATTATTTATGTCAGGTGACTATTACTTACAAGTTTTTCAAACTTCCTTTTTAGTCTCCAATTTCTTAATTCCAGAATTGTAAGATTATGATTGTTTCATGTTACTTTTGTATATATATATTTTTTTACGGTTTTATAATTGAAATAAATGAATTGAAATATTAAAATTTTATTTAATGGACACCGCTCCATGACATGATATCACCCTGCTACAGATATGGGATTTCCAAGATGAAAATGACGTATTTGAATGCTATTTTTTTTTCCTTCCACCAAATGCTTCTCAAGACCAAAGCTTGATTCTTCTAAATTGCAAACAATATACCTTTTATGGTATGAGGTTTTGTGTTGTACATCAAACTTACGACTGATACTGGTGATGATTATGTACTCTGTAGGAATGAATGATTTTACAAACATACATGTATTTATCCTTGACAAAGTATGCCATAACCCTTACTGTACTGGGGGGGGGGGCCTGGGAGGCCCCCCCCTCGACATTTTTGGAGTTTGCGCCGCAACCGCTTGGAATTTTGAATTGTCGTTTCATGACTTTTTTCCCTCAAGTCTCACGCACATTTTGATACCATTTTCGTCGAAATCGGATATACCTGTAAGGCGTTACATAACAATTAGTATGCGCATGTCATCAAAAAAAAAAAAAAAAAAAAAAATTGCATCAAAATTTGCATAAATTATCATTATTAATTACATTAAATTAACTTTTTTGAGTTAAAAAAGAAGTTTCATATGAATAATGAGTTTCAACATTCAAAAAGTGGAGTTTGAAACGTTTTCTGTAAAATGCATAAAATTAGCATTTTTGCATAATTAATTAGGCTAACGACAAAAATTTGCATATTCGGAAAAAACTAATTATACCATCTTGTTCCTTACGTAAATATCTACAAACGTGCAAATTTTCGTGTTCATCGGACAATCGACGGCCGAGATCATAGGGGGGGGCCTCCCAGGCCCCCCCCAGTCAGTGGGTGCTCAAAATAGCCCAGTACAGTAAGGGTTAAAGGGAGTGGGTCGTGTGCAGAAGACCATAATTTGCTGACACCAAACTTTGTGGAAATACAATTAATGTGTTTACAAGTCTGTACACAGCGAACCCGTATGTCCATCAAGAAATCCCCTTTCGTCTCTCGGAGAGTCTTCGGGTGAGGGAAAAGTGAGATAATGACTTTACCTTGTGGAGGAATGGATGAGGAAATACAAAGCATTACATAAGGCATTTCGGTCATAAAACTGAAGGCTGATCCTGGTGATTGACAATGCCTGCTATAGGGTAAACACCTGAACAGTGTCGAATTCCCCATGTGGCCGACTACTATGCATCTTTAAAAAATCCAAAGCTCTTACTTCTGGAAGCATTGTCTTGTCTTGCCATCTGTACGCTTGGACTACTCTATCAGTGTATCCGATTACTAGCTCTAGCTGCCCATCGTTATCTGTGTGGAAAGGATGATGGTAGGCATTCAGTTTGTCAAAAATATAAAGCAACATATTTACCCCATGATTTTGATTAACTGTTTACACAAAAATCATTGCAAGAAAATAATGGGTATCAGTTTTAATACAGCAATGGGCCATACCTAATCTTTATCTCCCCACTCCCCCTCAATCCAAAAAAGAAAGAAAGAAGAGATTTGGAAAAAATGTAATGAACTTTACTTTTAGACATTAGATAACAATTTTGAAGGTTTTATCTTCAATAATTTGCCCTGTAACTTTAGATGCAATGTATACATTATGAAGAATAAAACCAAATTTGGCATGATTTACAAGAAATATATAAGAAATACACATTATATGTATCTTGTATCTTTACACAAACACAAATGATAATTATCACACGCTAACTAGTTACATTTATAACTTACAAAAAATTCTTCATTATGCTTCACGAAAACATGAAATATTACACACAGTTTGCATGGACTAACTACTATATTACATAGAGAAGACATTCTCCCATCTACCTTCTTCTGGTGATAAACCCTTTCCTTACCAGAATCAGGTGGTTGTATATATAAAACGTATGGGGAATATGCAAACTCAGTAGTATAGGGGTTAACTTACCGATGTCTGCCACCAGCACAACTTTAGAATTGGCAGGTAGGTGCTGGGTGTGGAATGGAGTTAGGGCCAAAGGTTTTCTTGTTTCTTGGGGAGTTTCTTCAGCGCCTTGGCCGTCAGAGGTATTGGGAGCACTTTCTGCCTATCAAGCAAAATTATAAATAATAGCATTACTTAATATCACCTCCATTAAGGTTATATAAAACCATGCATTTTTAGAGGTACTCATATTGTCACTTACTTTATGATGCAGAAAATGGCATCTTCTAAAGGAAGGTGTCTGAACCACTCAGACATCAAAACAGTCACAGGAAAAATACATTTTTGGTGTGCCATCGGACCTATTCCAAATTTCTTCAACTTTTACTGAGTTCCTTTGTTTATTACTTTATTCAACTATAGTTGAATTTATCTTTGAAGCCACATAGTAGTCAGTGTCCATATGTATTGCATCACCAGATTTAGTTGAATTATTAATTAATAGGGCCAAAGGTTTTTATGTGTCTGTGTGTGCAAGGTCTGAAGCAGCAAACCCATGGTCCCACCCAAAAATACTTGCCTTCATATCTTGAGGGCGAGGGAAATTATGAAATTATGATGAGAATTCCATACGCCGTAGGCTAGGGCACAATGCATTACACAAGACCTGTCAGTCACAAAAGTGAAGTCCACTCTTGGTGTTTGACAACACCTGTTATTGTGTAAACACCCAAATGGTGTCGAATTCCCCATGAAAACCCACTACTATAATCCTTTAATATCATAATTCTAGTTTCCAATTTCTCATGGCGCTTTACACATATTACCCTGGTTATAGCCGAGCTGCCAAAGCGCTTAAGCATATATCAGGTACCCATTTACACCTAGGTGGAGTGTGGCAAATGTAGATTAACGTCTTGCCAAAGGACGTTAGTGCTGCAGCAAGGACTTGAACCCAGAACCTTGTGATCTACAGTTGGGTGACTTATCCACTAGACCACAACACCTCTACTTGTCAAAGTTTTTAAGTGTCAAAAACTGTCAAACTATTAACCTATTCAAAACTAGTCTTTAGACACATTTATTCAAAATTGCTTTTGATGATTAATGAACTCTGTTCACTTTGATGTGCATTCCATATGTATTGTAATTTGTAGGTTTATTTGCACTGTTTTGTTTTGTTTAATATGTAATTGTTTATCAGTCTATTTTGTTTGTTATAGTGCTTAGAGACTACGGTGTTAAGCGCTTTATAAGTAAAGTTTTTATTATTATTATTATAAGCATATCAGGTACCCATTTGCACCTGGGTGGAGTGTGGCAAATGAAGATTAACGTCTTGTCAAAGGACATTAGTGCTGCAGCAAGGACTTGAACCCAGGACCTTGTGATCTGCAGTTGGGTGACCTATCCACTAGACCACAACACCTCTACATGAATAATAATGAATTACCTGTTTCCCTTCTTGGGGTTGCCTGTCTGCAAAGCTCTGCTTGTCAATTGCATAGAGGTAACACAGCCCATCCGCACATAGGACAACTGCCACATTCTAATTACCAGAAAAGGAAAGAATGAAGTTACTTTCTTCTCCATAATAAAAACAGTCATGTATACTTTTGTTCTGATTGGCTGGTCAGGTTAGAATTCATAACAAAGGAAGAAGGAAATGTTTAAAAAATGACCAAAAATCAGGCGTGCAGAAAGAATAAAGTAATAAGTATCAATTTTTTAAATCCCATGTCAAGATTCTAGGCCTCTGATTAAGTGATTGTTCAAATTACATTTAAGAGACTCACAATTTTTTCTTCAAAAAAAGAAACAATACAAACTTCATTTGTCTATCTTGCAAGATTTTCTTACCTTATTTGTATTACACACATCTGCGATTTCTGTACACACAATCTGGAATGAATAGAAAAGAAAATTAGTAAATTTTAAAAAAAGGTGAAATATTTTCTAGAAATGCCTTAAAATTGAATTTAGAAGTATGTTTATACTACTTGACACTGTTCTGTGAACTTCTGTCTTTGCTAATTATTTCATTAAGAAACATTGAAAACTTTCTATTCAAATTGGCTTCAGTGATACTGATATTACAGCTATAAAGCATCTTTTCATAAGATACAAAGCACATATTAAAACCAGAATACTTACAACCAAAGTAATACAGAGAGCATTATCTTACAAAGCTTAGATCAATCCCAAACAAACAGGAAAATCAAAACAAATTAGAAAAGATGTGTTTTCAAACACCTCTTGAAAGCTGTGAGAGTAGCGCTATTCTTTAGTACAAGGGGTACTAGTAGTATTAGTTCCAAGTTTTGGGGGCAATAACTGAGAAAGCCCTATCACCTATCTGTTTACTACCGGTAGTTCAAGGGACGGAAAGTGTATCATACATAGATGTGTGTGGATCATCTAACCATAATGGGGCCTGATTATCAATACGTTGGTAAGTGAGATTATGTATCTATTCTTACCATCATTAACATTTAGCCAGTGAAGATCACCTCATGAGAGGGGAGACATTCACAAAGTTCGGTTTACAATATAAATGATCTGTGCCGCTTACCATTCCAAGGTTAGATGCTGTTGCAAAGGGTACAGTGTTATCTCCTTTGTATATCCATAGCTCCCCATCCACACTACCAACCATCAGTTCATGAAGCTAAAAAAAACAAAATATATAATATAAATACATTAATTGATGAATTCTTATGGGCATGTAATATTTCCCTCTTTTCATGATTCTTCATTTCTCATTTTCACTTTCTTTCTTGATCAATGGTGTTCAGATAGAAGTGATCACTATCATAGCATCTCTGCATGCAGTACTGAAGCTGCGACATCATACAAATCCATTTTTGGAATTTCTCAATTGTTTTCTTCATTTTCCGAAGGAGCATAAAAAATGTCCAGATGTCGAAAACCAATTGAATGTGGCATGTAATATTTCCCTCTTCTCAGCTTCTTCTTCAATTTTCATTTTCACTTTCTTTCTTGATCAATACTCAGGTGTTCAGATAGAAATGATCACTATCATTATCATATTATCTCTGCATTTAATATCAGGAGCAACACAATCAGTACCATCACCATCATTATCATAATAATTTCATAATCATCATTATCAGTATCCTCCTCCTCCTCGTAATCAATCCATCCTCATCATGCTCATTCTTGATTTTCCTCATCCTCACTCTGCTCATGATAATCATATTATTATTAGTCATCATCGATCATGATCAATACCAACAAGAATTATCTTCATGTATTAGTAATAGTACCTCAATTCAACATCATCATCATCATCATTCTTGATCCTCTTCCTCCTCCTCCTTTCATAATCCTGGCTTATCATCTCCATCCTCAATATTTACATTAATTTAAGTTATTAACACTTCCTTAAAAGTCACAAAACTCAGCTCAGCCACACCCACAAGGCTCAAAGCTTATATACAAATGTCACTGTGACACTGCACACTTCACTCCAAATCTACATGTCTGAGTTCACTATCACTACCATGTACACAGCACAGCCTCGCAGTACGTTTATTGTGGTAACTCCAGGGAGCTCCGACGCCGACGCCTTTGGCGGCGCGCATGCGGCGGAGGTCCCTGGAGTTACGTTTACGGTTGCAAAAAGTCAAAGAAGTTAAGAAACAAAATTGAATTTCAAATTCAAATTTACCGAATCATTGTCCACATCACCAAGAACCAGTGCATTGGCAAAGATGTTGCCAGAGAAATCCAGCTCTATCTTTTCAACAAAAACCACAGACCTCATCTTTTACTTTGATTCTAAAACTAAAGACAGTCTAACTTTTTTTAGTCTACCCGATCCGAGTCAAATTGAATTCACAGTGCGTTGGACTGCCGCATATTTATTTTGTTAAAATATATAGGTCTAAATGCACTGCCATTGAAATTTCTCTTATCCAATTTAATTTTTGTTTAGCATAGGATTAATTAGAATTATTTCTTATATATTTAGCCTGCAAGAATTCGGAATGTTCAGATATTTAAGTGATAAAATTGTATGAAATTCGATTATCAAATTGAATACAATTATTACAATGCAGCTTTCCATAAACAGGTCACATGATATGCTACAAGTCAGCTGACATTTCACTGTTCACTGCATGCGTTCACTGTTCACTGCGTGCCAACGCAGAACTGCCCATCCCATCACCGTTACGTGTTAATCGAAATTCTCTTTCTCTTTTAGTTTTTACACTTTTGGAACAAGTCGCTGTACAAGCTACTACGATTAAAGATGGCAGATGAATTCCTACCCAAGTTGTTTAGGTAAAAACTTCTTCATTTGTCTCTCCCTGGGCCTTGCTTAATTAACACACTAGATCTAACTTTTACACAGTAACACATTTCTTCTTCTTGATATTAAATATTAATGTTCTAACTAACTTTTATTTTCACCAGATTGTCAGGCTTTTATTCCCTCCTCGCCTCCCTGCTGTCTTGTGCCCGCTGTGAATTGTGTGCTGTAGGCTACCTATATTGTTGATGTGCTGTAGTCTTTTAGTTTGATTATTTCTCATATTTTCTCACTTTCTCCCGTCTTGTCTTGTCTAGTCTAGTCTCCCGATTTTGAGTACACTTCTACTAGTTCTTGTTTCTTATACCACCTTTTTCTTTATCTTAGCTTAGTTAGGTAGTCACAAATATTTACTCCCATCATGTTTCTCTAGACCAGGCCTTCTCAACTAGTTTATTAGAAGCGCCAAAACAAAAATGAATTGAGGTTGAAGTTGCAACCTGTATGTTTGGTGACTGTGTTACGAGGGAGCGTAGCGACCGAGCCGATACCGGGTGGGGTCCAGGGGGCAAAGCCCCCAGAAGCTAGTGGATTTTAGGGCTTTTTTGAGGCCCAGATGTGGCATTTTTAACACCTTTTTGTTCCATAAAACATCAATCATAATTTCATATTGATGTGAATTAATTAGTACAATTCCTGGCTAAAATCTACACTGGAAGTTAATTTATATGTACATGTAGTTATTTTGGTGCAATAAACACGGAAAATGTCAAAATGAAGTGAAAATCAAACAAACAAAATGGCTTGCTTACATTTTGGGCTCAACTTCGACTGCGACTTTTTGATTTTTCTGAGTTTTTTTATTTTAAAATAAATTGTTTTAATGTTGTTCTTTCTTTAATTTTTAATTTTTATTAATTTTTGGAACAGCCGCGCGCCACTCTGACTGACCGCAAGCGCCGCCAGTTGAGAAGGCCTGCTCTAGACTCTTGTTGCTAATTTCTGTACCAACCAATTATTTGGTCCAGAAGGGGCCCTAAAATTTACAAGCTCTGCTTTTGCCAGGGTCTCCTGACTCCTCGTCTTTCTTTTGGTTCACTTTGTTGTTATCATTGCCATAATTCTTTTCTTTGCATTGTAAATGTATGATGATCAATATGCTCTACTTTGAGATATTTTACTTGCACTATTCATCTGGGCACTCGACAAGCACAAGTACGATAATACACCAATGCCAGTCTGTACTTGACCAGAAGAAGAAGAAGAAATATCTTTACCTTTACCTTTACCTTTATCGCAAATACTGGAAGAATGCTGAGACAGCAGTCGAGCTTTCAGGTCTATCTTCTTATCTCATACTCTTTAATAATAATTCTCATTATATACAAGTCAGGGAGGCAGAGGGGCAAGAGGTTGCATCTTGACTGGACAATGTACCATGTACAATGTCCCAGGAGCAAAGAAATTAGATTTCGCGAGTGCGAGAGCTGCATTTCCTCCGGCCTCCCAATCCCTGGCGTCGTGCTTTAGTAGACTTTAATAGGCCTCGCGCCCAGCTCAAGCGTAACACATCCTTTATTTGAAATCATAAGGCATTACAAATTCATGTGTTGAGGTGCTGATCAATAGGGAAACTATTTGAGAGAGAAGGTGTTGCCCATATTGGAGATTTAACAAACAAAAGGACAAAAGAAACAAACAACAAAGCTATTATTCCTGGCCTTAGTTGTAGAAAGCCTTGGCACTGTCCAATTTATTTTGAAAGACAATAATTGAGAGCCGAGTTAATGAGAAAGCCACCTGTCAGTGACCTTCCTGGGTGGTCTAATCCCTCCTAGCCAATCTAGTACAGATCATGGCCTTTAAATGAGATTTTTTTTCTATTTAATTTTTCCAGCTACATTGATGAGCATCAGGAGGACTATATCAAGAGGCTAGCTGATGCGGTAGCGATCAAGAGTGTATCAGCATGGCCTGAGATGAGAGGGGAGATCACCAAGCAGATGCAGAGTGTAGATGCCGTAAGTCTCTCAGAAAATCCCACATTTTACCATATCATAACGTTATGTTATACCCATACGTTAATGTTCTTCAATATCTATTTTGATATTTGAATGTAGAGTTTACTTGATTGATCTCTGCAGCTTTTTCACCTTTTTACCAGTACTTTCTTTTCTCCTCTCTTGCTCCCTTTTCCTCTCTATTCAAGTTTATGTTGTTTCCTTTTTTCTTGTCATTATTTACTTGTAATATGATATACCTGAATGATTTGTAATGTTCTTGTATTAATGATCTACATGTATTCATATTCCTAATTTACCAATTTCATTGTACTCAATTGAATAATGTTTATAATCATGTTGAAAATGTATGTATTATATCAATCCAACTCTTTGGTTGCTACAAATAAATAAATATATATTATATCAATTGTAAGAAATTTCATCTGAATTATTAATTTCCAGGAGAAAACATCAGAGCTGCCTCTAAATATAGGACACATTGAAAAGTGGATGACTTAACATTTATAATGATCCTTTCCATTGATTACAAAGATAGTATGTTTTATAATTCATATTTTAATCTCAGAAAAAGTGCATCAGGTGTAATACATGTAAGCATGCCTTGTAAGTTGTGACTCTGAAACAAAGATAATTTTACTTGAGTGATTACCCTCTTGATCAGTTTTTCCAAGATATATATCTTCCAAACTTAGAGCACAATTTTCAACTTTCAGGTTGCCAATTTGCATCCTGACCCATTACCTACCATACATATAGCAAATGTGTAACCTTCAACTTTGCAACGTTTATAAACAAACAACATGTGAGAGAGTGCAATGAAATGTAATTTTGTAATGTAACCATTTGTATGTACAGTATTTCAATCAAGCATCATATTTCCATGATTTTCTACTGGATTCTGTTGTTTAACCTCCCTTTGTATGCAAATGAACAGAAAAATACCTTGAAAATATTTACCCTGGATCTGGGTCACATGCCTCGACTGTCAACACAAAATCACAGGATTTCCAGGTCATATTTCCACTCACTGTTCAACAAGTTGAGTTCTTTGTCAAATTGTCAAGTGCTTTTTCCACACACCCTTTCTGCACTTCATAGCACTCCTTGCAGTCATTTGCCTCAGCTACCATCCCAGTATAGCTTCCTAAGTGAGCTGCCAAAGGGATTACTCCACCAAGTACCAAACATTACAATTCAGGGGGGGGGGGGGGGATCCTGGTTACAAGGTGTTAAATTGCTTCGAGGGTATCAGTGGGGCAATAATTCACAGCTTTATGAACCAAAAGAGAAACAAATCCAAATATTTCAATTAAAAAATGTGAATCAATATACGTTTTGCCTTCTCAAAATGTATTGATTGATTAAAAAGAGAGTAGAGCCCTTGGTTTCTAAATGCATTGCAGATCAAGTGAGTGTTAAAAACGTGCCTAAAATCCCTTCATTTTATTTATTTATGGTTCATTTAGCAATGATATACCACCATATACCGGTGTGTTGGCTCAGTCAGTAGAGCAACCGCCTCACAACCGGGAGGTCGTGGGTTCAAACCTCGGCTGCGTCATACCAAAAGACGGGAGTTGCTGCTACCTTGTTTGGCATTCAACAATAAGGGATAGAGCAACGTCGATCTGGCACTGCTCAGTGGCTGCCGGGCTCACGATCAATTGGGCAAAAAGAATTTCCATTTTGGTCTAACTTAATAAAATTTGGAGTGGACTTTTAAAAAAAAGATTATTATTATTAAATACAGGGTAGGTATACAGGGTGTATCATAATAAAGGATATTGAAGTTTAATGACGATTTATATGGAAACTACTGATTTCATAATCAAGCACTTATGTCTGTTGTAAAGGACAGAATGTCCTCTTTTTAATGACACCCCAATCATACTTCTACTGTCACAGTTGACTGAATAACAAAGCATTGCTGTCCACCATGTGAAAGGTGCACTGTGACAAGTTAGCATTCAAAGATTAGTGCTTGTGTCAGCCCAGACATATTGAAATGCTGAACAATGAGTGGATTATGTGTCTATTAAGAAGGAAATGTTATCAAACTTGGCACAGTGCACCTTTCACATGGTGGACAGCAATGCTTTGTTATTCAGTCAACTGTGACAGTAGAAGTATGATTGGGGTGTCATTAAAAAGAGGACATTCTGTCCTTTACAACAGACATAAGTGCTTGATTATGAAATCAGTAGTTTTCATATAAATCGTCATTAAACTTCAATATCCTTTATTATGATACACCCTATATACTTGGTAAGAATAATGCTTTAAAAGTGCATCCTGTTTTTTTTTTGTTTCTTCTAGATGTTGAAAAAGCTTGGTGCAACGACAGAGATGGTACCAGTAGGTACCCAGACCCTGCCTGATAAGAGTACCATCCCTCTCCCCGATGCTATCCTTGGTTACCTTGGAAACGACCCAGCCAAAAAGACTGTCTGCATCTACGGTCATTTGGATGTCCAACCTGCTAAGCTGGTATGAATTTAAACTCAACTTCAAAACAAAATTCTTTGTCTGATCTTTCATACTATATTGGTTGATTATGTCATTACTTAGTTTGTTAACAATGCTCTTTCTTCCTATAGAATTGATTACTGTATATGAAAATTGGAGGGGGGAGAGGGGGGGGGGTAGCAGTTTCCCCCTACATTTACAAGAAAAGCTTGGTATGCTCATTGGGCAACCGTAATATCCACACTTTCAAAATGGAAATCTTGTTAAAAAAAGGAAAGGAAAAGAGAAAGGAAAATGGTCAATCAAAAGACTGGTGCTTTATGACTTATGTGAATTTATTTTTGTATATATATTTATTAATATTTTTTATTCATTCATTTCTTGATATATTTGATCATTCATTTCTTTATTGTATATACATTTTATTTATTCATATTCATTTATTCACTAATTCATTTATTACTTTATTTATAAATCATGTTTATCTCTCTATTTTTTAATTTTTTTAAAAAATCTATCTATTTGTTTATTTATTTATTTATCGTTTATTCATTCAATTCATTTCATCATGAGAGGGTAGAGGGGACCATGGGCGTTAAACTGTACCTCTCCCAAATATTCATCCAATTATGCTATAATAAAACAAAAATTGTCATTTTATCCTCAGGAGGATGGGTGGGATACTGAACCCTTCATTCTGACAGAGAAGGATGGGAAGCTGTATGGACGTGGATCAACAGATGATAAGGGACCCGTCCTGGCTTGGGTCAATGTGATTGAGGCATACAAGGCACTCGGAAGGGACATTCCTATTAACATTAAGGTAAGACAAGAGAGAGAGAGAGAGAAAGGGGGTAGGGATCAACGGATGATAAGGGACCGGTCCTGGCTTGGATCAATGTGATCGAGGCTTATAAGGCTCTCGGAAGGGACATTCCTATTAACATTAAGGTAAGAAGAGAGAAAGAGAGAGCATATAAAGGGAAAGAGTGAGAGAAATAGAAAGGGGTAGGGAGCAATGGATGATAAGGGACCGGTCCTGGCTTGGATCAATGTGATCGAGGCTTATAAGGCTCTCGGAAGGGACATTCCTATTAACATTAAGGTAAGAAGAGAGAAAGAGAGAGCATATAAAGGGAGAGAGTGAGAGAGATAGAAAGGGGTAGGGAGCAACAGATGATAAGGGACCGGTCCTGGCTTGGATCAATGTGATCGAGGCATACAAGGCTCTCGGAAGGGACATTCCTATTAACATTAGGGTAAGAAGAGAGAAAGAGAGAGCATATAAAGGGAGAGAGTGAGAGAGATAGAAAGGGGTAGGGAGCAACAGATGATAAGGGACCGGTCCTGGCTTGGATCAATGTGATCGAGGCATACAAGGCTCTCGGAAGGGACATTCCTATTAACATTAGGGTAAGAAGAGAGAAAGAGAGAGCATATAAAGGGAGAGAGTGAGAGAGAGAGAACGGGGTAGGGAGCAACGGATGATAAGGGACCGGTCCTGGCTTGGATCAATGTGATCGAGGCTTATAAGGCTCTCGGAAGGGACATTCCTATTAACATTAAGGTAAGAAGAGAGAGAGAGGAGAGGGTTATGAGAAAGAGAGAGAGAGGAGAGGGGTGCATTTGTCGATGGGTCATATAGATAGATACAGAGAGAGAGAGAGAGAGAGAAGGAAAGAGAGAGAGGGGAGCGGAGACTTCATGTAGCCAAATAAAAAAAAGGAGATAAATTAAAAAGAGAGAGGGGTGGAGATGGCTAGGGAATAATCTTTGCCTGGATCAATATAATTACATGGTAAAATATATGGACAGGGATATTCCTAGTTTAGAGATAAGATGATAACACAGGGATGAAGGGACTGCCAACAAAACAGAACAAAAGAGAGAGAAAAAAACAGAAAGCAGAGAGTCAGTGAGATAGAGCTTGAGAAGTGTCATTGTAAGTATTGTTGCTTTGAACATTTATAACTCTCCTTAGTAGTTTTATCTTTTATTTCTTCATCTTTATATCCCAGTTTTGTTTTGAGGGAATGGAGGAGAGTGGATCAGAGGGTTTGGATGAGCTGATTGCAGCACGGAAGGATACATTCTTCAAGGTAAGCTCATGTTTGTTTCTTTGTTTGATTTAACCGACTGCTAAGATTTAGCATGTGTGTGCTTGAAAGTAAGCAGCTAGGGGACACATGGCTTTAAGTCCTTTCCAAGGGACTTGGTAATGAGGATTAATGCCTTACAGAAGGGCACTAGCACATCGACTTGGTTTTGAACTCCGGGACCTCCGGTTACGAGATCATTGCTCTACCACTGAGCCATGGAGTACCAACATTTTCTGCAACTTGTGAATTGATAGGTCATCTTTCAAATGATAATTTGTGCTGTGTTAACATACAATTATAAATCCTGTAGATGTTATGCTTGGCTTCATTATCTTTGAATATTTGCACTCAATATTATTCAGCACTTTTTGCAGACATTTTGAACTGGTGCTGTAAGTCAGACGCTATGTTCGTGTTCGGTTCGGTTTGGCAAAGTTCGGCAATTTTTCACCCGAACTTGGTTCGGTTTGGGGTTCGGTAATTTAAAAGCAAGCAGCGTTATAGCCACGGCGGTCGGGACTGGGCAGGCCGCCCGCCCTGCCGGGCCTGACCGGCACGGAGGACTTCTGCACACTGCTTCCGACCAGCACAAATTTCACATTAAAAAACTGCTCTAAACGTAATTATTTGTGAAGAAAAATACTACTTACATTCGTATTTCCGTCTTGAATCGTGTTTTATTTTCAATTTTAAAAGAATCATGTTTTCAATTTGTCAATAAATGATGTTTTTAAAAGATTTTCCGAGACGGTTGTTGTCTAATGTTAGAGTCATAAAAGGTGCCATCTTGAATATAGACTTTCAGGCTTGCCAAGAACTGTTTTTTATAATTTTTTATTTTCATTAGGAAAAATATAAAATTCCTATTTTTCCTGAATAAATAGATACCATGCTATAATATATATTTATTTCATTTTTTATATTGTAAAATTTGTCCGATATGGTTACAATTAAAATATTAATATTTTGTTCAATGGGTTTGAGCAAATTGAGCTGAACTTGTTTTGATCACGCACATGTATTCTTGTTTATGGCTTGCGATCGCGACGTAGCGTGGTCAGGATTTGGGATTTAAATGGCGCCAGTGAAGTTGCGCCCACCACTGGATAGGCATAAATCACAAGGGCGGAAAATGGGAAAAAAGTAAATATAATATGAGCAATCATAACATGAAAATTAGGTACAAAATGAAAAGTTTATTAGCTTGCAAAAACGTTTACATTTTTTTGCCGAACATCCGAACCAGGCCTTTGTGTTCGGTTCGGTTCGGTTCGGTTCGGTTCGGAAGTGCCATGTTCGGCGAACTTCCGTTCGGTTCGGCGGTTCGGCTACAGCTAGCACTATTTTGAACTTTGGCTTAATTCTTTGTAATTCATAACCATGTTTTTTTTTCTCAATAGGATGTGGATTATGTGTGCATCTCAGATAACTACTGGCTTGGCAAAACGAAGCCATGCATCACATATGGTCTCAGGTAAGTTGCATATAGAGCAGTAACATCACTCTTTGAGGTATTTTAAAATGTACCGTACATGAATTTGTAAATATATTAAAAACTAGTATGTCGATTCAGAAGGACATGTTGCTGCCTCAGTATTTTTTTACCCTGATTAAACTAGTGTTTTCTTTTCAACCAATATCAAGATTTGTAAACAGTTAATTGTGTGTGAGGAAGTATATTTTGAATGTTTTAAATCATTATTCTTTTAAAATAATGTTATTATGTATACATAACAATTGCAAAAAACGTACTTGGAAAAAAAGTCTGTTGAATTTACATACATCATTTGATCTTGGTTTTATGAAACTTGCTCAACTTTTTTTCTTTTCTTTTTAAACTTTCATTTGAAATATGAATTGCCTCACTCTTTGGTATCAATAGTTGTTTTTAAATATGCTTTTTAAATATACTCCAATATTTAATGTCACGTATGATTGATGTCAGTATGTTGTTTAATTTGGAAAATGTCAAAAATACATCAAGACCTTGAATGTGGGAAGAATATTAGAATTTATACTTTTTTTTAATGCTGATTATATCTTTGTATGTCAATTCATTTTCTAGAGGGATCTGTTATTTCTACATTGAAGTGGAGTGTGCCAAGAGGGATCTTCATTCTGGTGTGTTTGGAGGCTCCGTGTAAGTACACTTATTTAGAAGCGGTTCAGGGCCTTGTTTCAAAAAACATAATTTTTCTCAATAACAAGTTACATTATAATGTCATAAAAATTTAGCATTTGTTATTGATAACTAGTCTTTATGGAACAGGGACCAGTAGCTTGGTTTCGAATTTTGTACTCTCAATATTACCATTCGTATTCCCTCTTGAAACTTCCATCAAGTATACATTTCTTAATATTATTTCTTTAATATTTCTTCTCATGTTCCACATTTGCAAATTCTTATGGTGGTCACGTAAACGAATGGACTTGATTAACTGCGATACAGACCAAAATTCTCATCATGCTTCAATTTTGCGAACTGTTGCACGCACGTGAATGCTGCGGTCGCGTCGTCCGTAGTCGTATTATACCCTATTGGCCCCGGGTAGGGCCACAGGAAAGACACATAGTCTTGTCACACTCCCTTTAACTTATCCATCTTATTTGCAGCACTTAATTGGTACCATGATTCTTCTTTATTCTTTTTATGTGCAGGCACGAGGCCATGCGAGATCTGGTCACTCTCTTCGGCAGTCTCCAGGACAACAAAGGCAAGATCCTCGTTCCAGGGATCTATGACTCTGTCGTAGAAGTCACACCAGAGGAGGAGGCCCTCTATGGTCCGATTGATTTCTGCCTGGTGAGAATCATCAATCGCATTGCCATCGTAACTCTATTAATCATTCGTACCTCCCATTTTTTTATGCTGATGCTAATCTGCTATAATCTTCTTTTCCTCTAAATATGCCTTTAACTCAGGAAAGGGGCTTCAAATGCGTTTCTTCTTGTGATTACCATGACAAAATTTACAGACTGGTACAATATCAGAAAGACAATTTAATTTTTGATAGACAATTTAATTTTTGATAGACAAGTTCCGTGATAGATGAGATTATTAATGTATTCTTATTTTATGTATACTTAAACATACAATTTTATTTTTAATGTCCCAGATATTTGCCTGACATTGCAGCAGTTAATAATCCAAGGTCATTGTCATGTTGAGAGATATCTGTTCTGTTCTACACAATCAAGTTTTTAACCCAATGCCTCTGGGAACCGGATAACTCGTGTATAAAAGCCTGGGAACCGGATAACTTGTGTATAAAAGCCTATTTGAATGAGAGAATTCAGTAGTCAATGGTTTAACTCATTAATTCTTATCCTGCCATAATGAATACATCCCAGTGCCACAGGGCTAATCCCCATTGTGCCAAGCCACAAGTCCCCCCTGTGCCAAGTTTATTTTGAGATAATCTGATGCACGCGATGGTTTGATCAATAGGATGTGCGAAGCATTCAGCATGTACAGTACAATGAACATGAATAATAACTGCTATTACGAATGTGAGCATGCATGCATAAAGCAGCTAAGCTGTTGCTCGCTCGTGTGAATTAAGCAGCCAATCGATAGCTCGCGTGTACAAAGCACCATAACTGTAGCGTGCATTCGGCCTTATGGCAGGATATGAGTTACGTATGGAACTGGATGGCTCCTGATACAAGCCTATGGTATAAGATAATTCATTAGTCAATAGGTTCAGTTGATGGGTTTTTGTTCATACAAGAAGTGAAATAATCTTTAACTTTTAACCCTTGACAGGAGGAGTATCGCAATGACATTGGTGCCAAAAAACTGCTACACGACTCCAAAGAGAAGATTCTACAACACCGATGGCGCTTTCCATCTGTCTCCATCCATGGTAAGAGCAAAGAAGAAATTCCGTATTCCCTCGTTCAATCACGACGCTGTAAAAATACTTTAAAATAGACACATTTTTGCATTTTACAGTATATTAAACAAAATGAATGAGTACATTCAATGCCTGTCCACATATGTCATGTTAACTGCTGCAGTGTATTGCATGGATTTCCCCTAGCATACTGCGCTTTACGCTTTTTGATCTTATAACACACAGAAGAGGGAGTACACATGGATGCAGCTAGCTTTCTTATCCCAACTTGCCATCAGCAGTTCTTGTATTCCTTTTAATTTTAGAACTTTAGAACTTGCATGCCTTTACGGTTGATGGTTATGCTCTGGTGACAATCATTCTATCTTTATTATCCTACAAAAAACAGCTAATTATTTTCTACGAAAAACAATATTCTACAACTAACCCCAACCCTAAACCTAACCTGAAGCAACACTGAACCTAACCCTACAGTAAATCTTTGATCTCACATTCACACTCATATTGTCCGAACCTCGCGAGTCTTCTCATTCTATTATATCCCAAGTTGGCCACTCAATATTTAAATTTGCATCTTTTAAAAATCTTTATATAACAAGTGCTTCCCTCTTTCTTTTTTCTTCTTTTTTCTGTCCTTTTCCCCTTTTACCAATATTTTGTTCCTCCATATTGGTATTATTATGTATCCTTTGAGGGTAGTCATACTATCAAGCTTTGCTTACTTTGTCAACCCTCCTGTTTGATGTTTTCAATTAGTTACAGCCAGCTTTACTTTATTCTACATATATTCTTTTGTCATGTGTAAATTTGCAATGTTTGTTTGTCATATATTTGTAAAAATGCAAAAGAAAAAGAAAATCAAACAGAAATAAATAAATCAAATCAAATCAAATGAACTTGGAGCAATTGTCTCCAAGCTATTTGTTTCATCATATCAATCATTACTTTGTATAGGGATCCAGGGAGCCTTCGATGAGGGCGGGGCTAAGACCGTCATCCCTCGCAAGGTGACAGGAAAGTTCTCTATCCGCATCGTCCCCAACCAGACACCGGAAGAAGTCACCAAACTGGTCGTTGCTCATCTCAACAAGGTCCATGCAGAGACTGGATCTCCAAACACCATGAAGTAAGTCCATTTGAGATTATGATAGAGTGGGGAGGGATTAAGGAAGAGAAGAAGAAAAGTGATGATGATGATGATAATGGTGATGATTGTTGTGATGATCGATGGTGGTGGTGGTGATGGCGATAGTGACGATGGTAATGGAGATGATAGTGATGACGATTATCAGTTTTTCATTTTTCAGTTGTTACATATCCATCGTGACTCTAATAACTTAAGTAGTCATCCTTTCCCTGTATATATGCACAGTTGCACACTGTAGAAGTTACTCAATCTAGCCAGGCAGAATCTGCTGCTTCTCTCGTAATCTAATTTCTCAAATTCTCTCTCCTCCAATCTATCCTCAGTGCATCATTGTACCATGGTGGTGAGAGCTGGCTGAGTGATCCAACCCATCCTCATTACCAGGCTGGAATCAAGGCTACAAAGAGAGGTTAGAGGTCATTTAGAGTAGAATACTTGGCAGTCTTTCATGAAACCAGAACATGTTCACTGACATCCCATTAAAATGTGTGTGAAATTAAATACCGGTACACGCATTTCAATGGGTTCTCTGCAAAATTGGGCTTATGGTGGTTTCAGTAATCACTGCCAAGGGCCCTATAGCTGTTTCATAAAAATTGTGATTAAATTAAAGGAAACCAAAACCTTCATACTAAGTTACTTTTATTGTAAAGTTTAAGATATTTGAAAAATATCAGTGAAAATTTGAACAAAATCGGGCAAGAAATAAGGAAGTAAGAGATTTTTTTAAATGACTAGTCACTAGAGGGCGGTATTCAATTTGATGACATCATCTGTGGACAACTCTCCATGCCTTTTGTACATCAAATTTTTTTCCTTCTTTCTTGTGATTGAGATAATGTACTCCCCTGAAAGCAAGATATAGAATGCAAAATGATATTCTACTTCACATGTTATGAAGTCGGATCAAGAACACAAATAAATACAAAGAAAACAAAAAAATTGTGAAATTTTATGTACAAAAGGCATGGAGAGTTGTTCACAGATGATGTCATCAAATTGAATACCGCCCTCTAGTGACTAGTCATTTCAAAATGCTCTAACTTTCTTATTCCTTGCCTGATTTTGTTCAAATTTTCACTGATTTTATTCAAATCTTTCAAACTTTACAATAAAAGTAACTTAGTATGAAGGTTTTGGTTTCCTTTAATATCAAATGATAACATTTTATGGCAAATTAGCTCTCGATCAGCTAATCATATGCCATGATTTCAGTAGCTTATATAACTGCTATTGTAACTTGTTATTTGATAACAGTTTCTTAAAAACAGTGCCCAGATTGTGTAGAACTATAAATAATTATGATAGATAATAATGAATACACTATTCCTATGTACATTTTACTATGTTAATTCATTAATGTTAAAAACCCAGAAATGTATCAAATTAGTGGACTGTGATTTAGTCACCAAAACGTATGTGTGAAACCTGCTTTAGTGACCACCTGTATAGAAAGACCACCTATCTGTGAACATACTCAGTATCCCTTGAAAAACAGTTTTCATTTAAACCTGTACTAAAGGACTTAAAGCCCACCTGCCTATAAATACCACTTTTCTTGTCTGCCTTGAGTGGTCTTTATATATGTAGGTTTCACTGTATTTGGTCAGACCATTGTACTAACATATGCAAAAAAATACAGCTAACAACTAAATTATTCATACCACTTATAAATTTGATAGAACTCCAGAATGAAAGTTTGACTGGTGACATTAGTGCCTTTGTTGAATACTTCTGGATGTAAGCTTTAATATGTCATATTTTAAAGAAATATAAGTGGGGAAAATCAATTGTTCACATACTTAAGAAATTGCAAAACTTGGTTAAGGTATTAATAGTTCAGTTGTTAACTGTATTTTTTTTAAAATAATTATTTCTAACATGTGTCAATATACATGTACATGTTGAAATACCTTCTTGCCCTTCTATAAAGCAATGTATTGTATGTTTGTAAGAGATTGGCATGAGAAAGAAATACATCATCATTTCATTTCAATCTATAGAAGGATCATCTCATGTTAATCGGTGCTTTTCCAGGCAAATGATTTAAAGGGATTGGGTAACTTTGTCTCAGATTCTGAAAAAAAATCCTGGATTTAGCCCATGCTGCAATGATAATTATAAATCTTTAGGTCAGTCAGGAACCCCATGACTTTTTATAAGCCGATCGCCAGTTTGATTATCAAGATATTTATGATTGGAAATCAAAATCAAATTTTGCGTTTTCCTAACGGTTTTCATAACATTACAGGGGAAAATGAGTACGATAAAACTGGTCACTCAAAGATTTTTACTTTTTGAGGCACTTCGTTTTTGAAGCGCAATTTTGTTAAGGGCTTCAATATTACAGCATATCACAGACACTGATAACACGTAGGGCCGTTCATCTCAGATTTAACATTGTTAAACGATGCCTTAAAGTTTGATATTGGAGACTCATTTCTCCCATTTTATATTATCATACTTGTAGTGCATGGAGTTACACCTGATATGACACGAGAGGGCGGTAGCATCCCTGTTACGCTCACTCTCCAGCAGGCGACAGGCAAGAATGTCATGCTCCTGCCAATGGGGGCAGCAGACGATGGGGCTCACTCGCAGAATGAGAAGTTTGATCGGTCTAACTACATCAATGGCGTAAGTTTGAAATTGAATGAAATTGAATCAATTTATTCTATTAAAAACATGTATTGGGCCAAAAAGACTACCGGGTACTTTTCAGCAAGTCTGTTTGATTATTATTGCATATCATTATTACAGAGTGATAAAGTTGATACATACTGAACTACTCAGCTCACAGATTTACTAATTTAATTTAAAAGTAATTCAGTAAGCATTCTGGATCATGGCTATAACCAAATTTGATGTAAATAATTGAAAATGATTATTTTGTAGCTGCAAATGAAACAAGAATTTGAACGGATTGTGTGTGTGTTGTTATTGGGGTTTTACAAACATATATCAATTGTATATGATTCTTTATGTGACTCTGTTTCCAACCTCTCTCTGATCAAAGTCAGTTTGTAGGCAAAGACAGAGAGCTGACCTTACCACGCACATTTCCGCTAGACCAACTTACATCCCAATCTCATCTTATTTTGTTTTACCTACAGACCAAGCTCGTGGGTGCTTATTTTGAGGAGGTGGCGCTTTTGTAGAGGATAACAGTTACTACGGCAACGGTTCTATCTTGATCAGCAGACTCCTGCTTTTTTTTTCTTCCCCCAAAATAACATTTGGAAACTAAATGAGGAACGTTAAGGTCAAACAAACAAATAAAAGCGGCCACTTGAACTGTAGTTTGAGTGAAACCCCATCACCATTTGGGGGGAATACTTTCGGTACTTTATGCCAGGTTGGCAATGCAGCCAAATCTTTAGTTTTCACCAAACCATCACTCCCTCCTCGATTGGACCAAACTTCTGTAGATGTTGGCTATTGTGCTAAATAACCAAGAGACACCCATTGCAATATCACTTTCTATAATTCATTATGCATGTACATGAACTTACATTTTGTTGAGTATCAAACCCTGATTTGTAATGTTTGTATTTTCTAAAAATGTGATAGCTTGTGTGTTTGACATTTCTTTAAAGGCATCGTTTAACAATGTTAAATCCGAGATTCACGGCCCGACGTGTTATCAATGTCTGTGATATGGTGAAATATTGAAGCCCTAGTTGAAGTGCTTGAAAGTGATCACGAAGTGCCTCAAAAAAGTAAAAAATCTTTGAGTGAGCTGTTTTACCATTCCCATTTTCCCCAATAGACTGTGTGATATAAAGACCGTTATCATTTCATAAATATCTTGATAATCAGACAATTATCACTACAGCATTAGCTAAATCCAGGATTTTGTTTCAGAATCTGAGACAAAGTTTCACAAACCCTTTAAACAATGGCCATGCAGGTACTGAAGTAGAATCATGTGTCTAAAACGTTAGTCACTGTAAGATAAGTTTAATGCTGAATTAAATATTGCTTATTTCTGTTACCTATATCGGTGTATGTATTTTAATATATTCATATCTTAAGGACATATTGGGATTACTAATATAATATTTTTATAATTTTCCCTTTGTTTTTCGTGTATGCTTTTCAAAATATTTTCTTCTTTTTTTCCCTTTATCATTCCTATACCTTACAATTGATTTGTACATGTATGATATGTTGTTGTACGTTTCGGTGTTGTCCAGTGGATAAGTCTCTGGACTGTGAACCACATCACTAACATCTTTTGGCAAGACATTAATCAACATGTGCCAGACTCGATCCAGATGAGGTAAATGGGTACCTGGCAGGAATTTATTCCTTAAAATGCTAGAGCTTCGTAATGACAGCCATGCCAAAGCAGGGATAATAATCGTGGAGCGTCAGGAGTGTCAATTAAGTCTGACAGACATGAGCGCCATATAGGAATCCATGATTGATATATGTGTGCAGACGGACACACAATATTACTTTTAATATAAAATGGTCTGAGATCATGCTTATCATCTGCTAAATGAGAAATTCCAGTTGTTTCACCTAAAAGATAGTTGTACGAATATACACTTGGTTTTCTTTTTCTTTTTCTTTGTGACCTTTGTACTATTTTGTAATACCCTTTGGCTTATATGGAAATACTTTCTTGTACAGGTACTACTCCAAGATTTGTAATCATGTAAAACTCAAGTGCAATTCTTTTGTAACTTGTTTCCTCAGAAAAATACAAGAACCGACTATTGATATTATTATGTATGTGTGCAGAAAGACACACTATATTACTTTTTATATGAAATGGTCTGAGATAATGCTTATTATCTGCTTTATGAGCAATTCCAGTTTTTCTACATAAAAGTATGAATACTGCGGTTTTCTTTTTTACTTCTTTTTGTGTAATCTGTACACTACTTTGTAATATCCTGTGGCTTATATGGAAAAACTTGCTTGTACTATGTACTGTGATTCGTAATCGTGTAAATACAAGTGCAATTCTGTTATAATTTGTTACCGGCTAAAAAAAAAAAGAGTACTGAAGAATTTTGTTGTTAGTCCAGATATTGAAGAGTTGCAATGTAAATTAGAATAATAGCATTTAATTGGATATTGATAACATTGTGTAATCTGGATATGAATATAATACACAACTTTAAATGTGTGGATAATATTGTTTGTTTGTTTATTGAAATGAAAGGTAGCTAATAAGATTGTTTTACCATGTCTTATATTATGTCTGAATATTATGGAATTATTTTTACAGAAATATTTGAAGTTCTGAAGAAAAAAGAGTACATTGTCTATTATTTCTTTCAAAAGTTGATTTTTTTTTTCCTCCTTGTGCATTGGAAATTGTGGAAAGACAAAATAAAATGATGTACTAATTTCTTCCTTTTTTAAACAAAATGATTTCTAGTTATTTGTTTATTTAGTTTAGTGTTTTTTTGTTGTTTTTGACAGGTATATATATATATATATATATATATATATATATATATATATATTTCTATTGTAGCTGCACCTAGCTAGGCCTACATGTATATATAACGTGAAAGAAAATGAGTGAATAATGGTAATGTTGGTTAAATTAATAATCCCCACTCCTGTACGTCCTTCATGGATTTTTTTCTTTTTTTGTACCATGTAGGGTTATATATATATATATATATGCATATATTTTTCCCTGAAGAAATTCATTTTATGCCAACTTTGTAATAAATTTGGCATAAAATGCCTTTCTTCAAAGTGTTATCTCTACGAACACTTCCACAAACACACACCCTACACACACGCACGCACATATTAATATACACTCTCAAAACAGAAAAAAACAGGTGACACTATAATTTAAATATACAAATGGAATAAAGTTATTAACTCACGAGTGTGCATAGCCAACTAACAATACATAAATGATTCTCTATAAGAAAATTGCAAAAGTGGGGATTCTGGCCATTCAAATGGTGATGAGCATTTCCAGAGTCAATTTTTTTTTTTTAAAGAAGTAGAAGATATCATGAAAAACACAATGAGAGGCATCTTGACCGTGCTAAGACTGCAGTTGACACCCAAAGCTCAATCCTCCTTATTATTTATCATCTCTGTTGTCATTTTGAACATTGTTCAACATAATTCAGGGGGTATCTCACTGAGCGGCGAATGCTACGAACGTAGCGAATTCTGGGTTTCGCCAAGGCCGGTTTGTAAAATGTTGCAAGAAAGTTCGCAAACGGTTTACATTGTCGAAAACAGTTTTTCTTGTCGCAAACAGTTGCAAGCGTTTGCAAAAGAGTCTTAGGCCTTTGCAAACGGTTGTAAACGGTGTCGCGGACTTCTTTTTAATTCGACAATGCTAGCGACCACGTGACCACATATGAGACCGTAATTCTGAATGATGGGAAAGGTTGGGGGTTGCTCACCCTTTTTGTATAGCGTTTGGTCCATAGATTCGCCTGGTACTTTACCAGGAGTTAGCAAAAGGTCCCAAACATTCACAAAGGATTGGCAAATATAGTCGCCAACTGACTTTCGCAAACACTTTCCCAACATTCGCTTCAAATGTTGCTAATTGTCGCTAATGGCAGATCAGGCGAACCCTGATTTTTGCCAACATTCGAGTCTGTAAAGTTGGCGAATCCAAATTTCGCAACGTTCTTATACAAGCATTCGCCGCTTAGTGAGATACCACTTTAAGCCCTATCTCACTGAGCGGCGAATGCTTGCGAACGTTGCAAATTTGGATTCGTTTCTGACAAAATGTTGGCGAAAATCAGGGTTCGCCTTTTTGTAGGTCCAAAATTTCTTTGCGACAAGAAAAACTGAACTTTCTTGCAACCTTTTATGAACCCTGGCGAAACCCCATCCAATTGTGAAAGTTAAAAACTTGATCTTAATAGAGGTTGGTACGTAGAGAGTATTTATTTTCATTGAATTTGATATATATATATATATATAGTTCGTTTTATTTTATATGAACAATTCGAGCAATAAAGATTGCCCCCTAAAAAATTGCTGAGTGTACATTCAGTGCGTATATAAAAAAGAGGTTTACCAACTTTGGTAGCTTCTAATTTAAAAGTCAGTATAATCTGTGTGACCTTGAATCATATTGTAAAGGAAAACTAACATTCTGTCTCATGATATCATTTTCTAGATTGTGCTGCCAAGGATATGACTGAACAGCAGGATTTTCAAAAAGTATATTGTCAACTGAAAACCTTCTTGTACCAATTTTAAGTTATAGGGCTGAAGCAATGAATGTGGGTCAAAAGCCATTGTGTGTTAGTTATCTCAATTTAAAGCAATTGTTCTTTTCTTTACATTGGTAATTATAGGCAGTTGGTAACAAAAAGTGTTAACATCAACTCGAACTCAAGAGAAATGCTTATTACAGGCATCATGTTCTTTTCGTTATGCGTGATTAAAATCTAATTCATTCGCAATTATTTTCATTAAGTGATAAAAATGGAGAAAGTTTATCTGGGATGTTTAAACAAAATGAAAGTCTGCTATCAATTTATTTGATATTTAGGATCATCATAAATGTTCTTGCTTGCATCAGTTGGGTTAATACAGTAACCTTTGAGTTTTCTATCGCTATATTCGAGATATTTAAACACCTTATGCTCCGTACGTGTGTGAAATAGTGCAGTGGGTAAGTGAGCAGAGAGAACTTAGATATCATAAGACAAGAAGTGAGTAGATATATAGGCTGTCCAAAATAATTAAAGGTGATTATGTCGATTGAAACAAGGTTCTGTGAGAGCCTATAACATTGCATCATTTTAAACAAAGAAGCACGATTCAACTTGTAAAAGGATTTGAGACTAAAGAAGCATATGCATATAAGTGTTAACATAGTGCAACGCGGTAATCTTATAATCATGCTTATTCGGGGTTTTTTTTCCAGGTATGAAACAGGCTTAATCTTTTAAGGTTTAAAAGTTATAGGGCTGTAATTCCCTTCCCCGGCCGAAGAAGAAGAAATTAAGAAAAAGAACAAAGCCATATGCACGCGTCGTACAAAAACGATCTGTTTATTCCATTCCTATTGATCATAAACTAGTATAAGCCTACACATGTTTTGTTTCTAAACACCTCGACTATCCCAAAATTTACTTTTTACCTATGACACTAAAGTTTGCCTCTGACACATGTATTTTGGCTTCTGATACATGTATTTTGGCTTTTCTGACACTTATATCTGTATGTAATGTATGCCAGCCTATTCATTGCAAACTGACTAAAAAGCATGTTTCGACGACACTATAGCTTGCTGCATATGCGCCCCAACATCTGGCGGTGATTTCACATAACTCCAATGGCATGTACAGGATCTGCAGATGTAAAACATTTTCGCCACGAAAATTTAAATAAGACTCGATTATAAGAACAACCAGTAAACATTTATGTCAGTAATATGATTTCTTCGACTTTTGGTATGCACCGGTCTCTTCTTCCTTTTGATACAGTTTGCTGAAAGCACACAACTAGCTGCTGCATTTGGAAGACGAAGCGAAGGAGCAATTGACGATGGCGTACGTATGGAATAGTTTGTTTACACAATGTGATCGTGCAGCATCCCAAGCACCCCCCCCCCCCCCCATTGACGTCACTTCGAAATAGTCTTATTTGCAAGACCTATTTAATATCTCCACTTCTCCACCTGCAACAAATATATAGCCTACTACTAAAGTATCAATTAAACTGCATCATTATATTTAGAAGGCAAAATAATTCAACTTGGAGAAAGCTACATGAAGATTTATTGAATAGTCTACTTGAATTTTGTCTCCCGATTCGGTTGTAGCCTAGGCCTAGGTTATAAATTTGTTGCACGCTGGAGAGGTGGAGGTAAATTTAATAGGTCTTGCACAAAAGACTATGTAGAAGTGATGTCAAGGGGAATCCCCGGCCCCTTTCCGCCATTTTTCTTTCTCCTAGCCATAACTTTTGTAATTGGCGACAACGTCGCTTCAATTCTAATGCAATTGGTTTACTAATTTTTCAGTAACACCCTTGATCCAACACGGAACGTGACTATATATCGTGGTTTTGGAAATTACAACTCATTCGTTATATTGTCCCGGTATTGTCCCGGTATTGTCCACAGCCTAGACTGTTTTTGTGTCGCGCTCCCAATCAGCTGGAAACAAAATGATTGTTTTGGGGGGATCGCGTGATAATTATATAGAGACATGCACCGCCGCGCTCTATGTGGGGCGCGTGCAAATGAGGATGACAAGCATAGATAAGTGAAGGATAACAAATATACAAAAACGGACAGAATCTGGACTACTCATTCGTCTTAGCTGCAAAAACAACAATACACTACTAATATTTGCATAGCTTTATTGCGTCACACGCATTAATATGTCAGTACCATACTCTCCACACAAGCTTTTTACCCGGGCTTTTTATGTCTCCGCCAACTGGCGGTGGCGCCGGGGGTGAATATTTAAACCGCAGGATGGTAACCGAAGGTTCATGAATTATGCATTAGTTATCGTAGTCCACTGCCTGGACTGTTCTCTACATGATCCGTGCGCGCTCACATAATACTAGTACACCATAATATACACGTACGGAAACAGAGCCTTTTTTTCGGGGAAGGTGAATTGGTGGGGAGTACGCATTTCATACACGCGCGCGCATTTGGGAAAGGGCGAATGATTAAAACGACCATCAGCTGGTCTATAGTTATCGGTGCGAAGGCCGCTCCACTAAATTTTCTATTCTACTATAAAATGCCTAGTTTTATCGTGCACGCTTATTGTCATATTTGTCACTTTAATTTGTTCCTTTTCTTCTTCTCAATATTAGTGATTTTTCTTTCCTGTATATTGTAAAAGAAATGTAATCATAATTTATGGTCCAATAACTATCATGTAAACTATTTGATTAATCATTTATATTGAATATTCAAAGGCTGCTTTAAGCTTATGACTTAATTGAGTTTTCAAGGCGCAATCTCTAAAATCACACACGGTTGTCATTCCTGATTTATGCGAAGTTTAATTTCTATGTGACGTGCGTGTATTAAGGTTTATAATGCAAGAACTATACTTGATGTATCGAAGATACCTGCACTGCATTTTGTTACACCTTAAAGCTCCACTGCACTACTTGTAGCTACTTGCTCCCTCTATTCTTAAGAAAGTGAAGAGCAAAACTTTATAGACTGTGTCGAGATGAGATTTTTGGGGTCGCCCACAAACTTTTTCAGGGATAGCTTACATGTTTGTGTTCACTCTTTTCATCTGACAAATGTTTAAACCGTTAGGATGGTCACTGAATGTTTGTGAATTGTGCATGTAAAATTTAAATTTGGGTTAAATTTATCTGAATGTCTCTTATTTGTAAAACATCTCATGTTTGATCAAAACTCAGTAGTAAGGACCATTCGGTAAAGGAACTTTAATAGCAGAGTATGATGATGATTAGGTACATGTACGTTCAGGCGACACTCATAATAGTTCATGAGCGATCTTTAAAAATGATATTGTCACACTGTTTGTCTTTTAATTTGTACTGTAAACAGAGCAGTAATGCATGTATTATATTTTGTTAATGGTTGTTTTACACGAGTGTTTGTTTATAGTTAGTTTTACACCAATTAATAGTAGTTATGTGAGCTGACATGACTAGGTATGAATCTCAACTAGATACCTACAATGCATTGCTTTTAACTATGGGTGAATTAGGGAGTACAATTATATCAGCGGGTGAAACAAATTTCCTAATCAATGTAAATATTCAATGTTTTACCTGTTTGTCTAAGAGAGAATTAAGAGAGAGAAAATGCATATGCTTCAAAACAAATTTTACTTTGGATCTATCCCAGTATTCCCTATAGTATTCATGTTTTCAGTGTTGTCTTTATACGGGAATATCTATGGAAATGCATGTCGCAAATGATACTCGTGTATTCATAGGCAACCAATTACAAAAATATATACATGTATATTAAACAGTAGTGTAGGCCTACCATAATGTAATTAATGTTTGGTGTTAGTGATTTACTGAAACTAAATCAGCATGTAATTGGTGTTTTTATGGACCTTTCTAAGGCATTTGATTCGCTTTCTTTATCCTGATTTATTAAAGAAATTCCAATATTATGGTGTAAGAGGCACAACTTTTAAATGGTTTGAATCTTACTTATTAAATAGACAACAGTGTACTTTTTTAAGGATTGCACATCATATTTTAAAACCGTAAAAACAGGAGTACCTCAGGGATCTATTGTAGGACCTTTATTATTTGTATTGTACATATTATTTATTAAATGATATTACCAACTCTTGCCGTGGATGTGATTCGATGTTATATGCCGATGACACAACCATTTTATCCGTTCATAATGATATTGATATTTTACTTCAATTTTTAAATGAAAATCTCTAAAATATCATCTTGGTTTAAGTGCAATAACTTATCATTAAATGTCAATAAAACGCAAAATATATATTTTCATAAAAGAGGATATCAAATACCTAGAAACATAAAAACATACATAGATAACACACTCTTGCAAAGAAGTGAAATTGTACTTTTTTGGGGTGTTAATTTGAATGAATCCTTGAATTGGAAGGATCATATTACTTCTGTATGCTTAAAGGTTGCACGTTATGTCGGAATTTTGTATCGATTGAAAAATATTTTACCTGTATGTGTCTTATTTAATAGTAACGATACGTTTATTTTATCCACTATTTCTTACTTATTTGTTTGGGGAAATACTTATTGTACACACTTAAACAAACTAATTATATTACAGAAGAAAGCAATACGTATATGTACTAATTCAAGTTAAATGACACCCTCATTCCCACTATTTAAGAAATTATGTACACTTAAGTTATTAGATATAAACAAACTACAAATATGTTTCCTTACGCAAAGATTTAATACCCACACTCTGTCTTTAAATTTAATGAATAATGTTCCCTTTAAATTCTCAGATTCATATTTATCATACAAGAAATGCAAACAAATTCCATCGGTGGACATATAATAATGATTATTCAAGATACTCTCTATGACATTCGGGTCCACTTCTTTATAATGATGTTAAATGTAACCAATTCAATATTTCATTTAATAATACATTCAGGAGGCAATATAAGAAACATTTAATTTGTTCATATTAATTACTTTTAATTGGTTAAATATCTTTTCTTAAATTATCCTGTAGAACTATACCATACTGTTTGATGCTCTTATATGTTTTTTAAATAATTTTGTTCATGTTTATGTTCTCATGTTCTATGTTTTATGTATTGTTTGACAAATGTCTAATTTTTATAATAATAATGTAAAAACAAATAAATACACAAATCAGGTGAACACACCCTAACTAGGCAAAAACCTGGCTTTCATTGTGTTCACCATTTTCCAATTATCCACTTATGTTTTTAATGTAGTCTGTACCTTGTTTCTCTTTGATTGCTATACTTATTTTGTTTTCTTCTTGATCGTTTGATTGAAATGTCATAGTTTTAGAATGTTTTCATTGCCCATTGCCTTTTTTTTTACACATTGTTTTTAATTGATGTTGGAATTTCAGAAATAAATGATTTGATTTGTTTTGATTTGATTTGAAACTAAATCAGTCA
The DNA here is from genome assembly GCF_000002235.5 of Strongylocentrotus purpuratus. Taxonomy (NCBI): domain Eukaryota; kingdom Metazoa; phylum Echinodermata; class Echinoidea; order Camarodonta; family Strongylocentrotidae; genus Strongylocentrotus; species Strongylocentrotus purpuratus. The sequence goes on along the minus strand of NW_022145603.1, from coordinate 26,625,389 downwards.
CTGCAGAAGAAAAAAAGTTCCTCTCATCTTGTTGCTGTGCTCCTCCCATGTTGTGTTATACTTGTACATTATTGGGTGATAATTACATGATATATAAGAAAGTCAATGCATGCATGGCTTGACAACAAAAGAATGTTCAAAAGTACTTGTTCATTTCATTTACCGATGTAGAAAATGAGAATACAACATTACGAATCAATCACAATATGGTTACTAGGTAACCCTTCAAAGATAACCTTAAATTAAAGACCATTACATATATATATTTACTTATCTATTATACACATATCATTCAAGAAGGTAACTAAGTAAATATGAATACAGGCATGTTTAATCAAATCTATAAATCACAAAAAAAGCAGTCAAGGTTTTAATAGTGCATGATTTGAGAATTTGAAAATAAATTAGGCCATATTCAGATATAGAGAAGGAAGAAGAATATGAAAGTAGAACAAGTTTACATATACTTTCACATTTGTTTTAACGATAATGCCGAAAAAGTGTAGTAGTGTATACGCGGGATCAATGTTGGATGGGAAATGAGTAAAACAGCAATGACAAGGAATAAAACAGAAACGAAAGACAAACTTGCACGACGAAGCAATGCAGCAGACGTAACAACTTAAAGAACCCATCAAGTGCAAAAGATGCATATTGGCAAAATATTTAATTAGGTGCACATATTGATTTGTAAAAAGAAATAATATGCCTGCATGAGTAACGTTCAAATTTGAAGAAGGAAACAATAATCAAATCCATCGAGCGAAAAGATCATGGGGCGTACACCTGTAGATCGACCCCCTCTTCCGCATAGACACACACACACACACACACACACACACACGCACACACGCAAATACACACACACACTCGCACACTATGTATATTTTCTTTTTCAACTCGAGTACAGTGTATATCAATATGATAAGATTTAAATAATTATAATTAATAGCTGGGACTCTGATTTTAATTTCAAAGTTATTACTAAAAATGTACATGACTATTTTCACTATGGGCCTTTTATTGTTATTATACAGTGTGAGTCAAAAAAAGTTTACACCTAGAAAATTGATGAATATTTTTAAAATCATCTATTAACAGTAAATTAGTATACATCTTATATGAAAGATTGTTTTATCCCAAATCATTTGTGTGTGGTATGTGTTCACGCTTGCATGAATAGGAGAGTGCAAACATCGACTTGCGCCAAAGTAATACATGTGATGTACTGATGTTTGAATAAAACAATTGGAATTTGGGTATTAAGTTGGTCTTTGCAGATCCAAATAACTTCCCTAACAAAATTAATCATGCCACACATATCAAATATGTGTGTGTGTGTGGCTTTGTTTCTGCAAAAGGCAAACGCAATGCATCTCATTTGATACACTCAATTTATTCCCTCACTTTGATACTTTGGCGTAATTAAGTCGATGTTTGAACCCTCGCAAACAATGCCTCGTGTTCATCTAAGCGTGGACACATTCCACACAAAAATGATACTAAACGATTCGGGATATAACACTCTTTCAAAACGTGTATGATAACCTTTCGTTCATATAAAGCTGACTTTTAAAATAAATGAAATAAATAAGTGTAAACTTTTTGTTTGACTCACACGGTATTACTATCATCACCATCATCATCACAATCACTGTTATTATTATCATTATTATCATAAAAATATGTTATTATTAGCATCATAATTATCATCATCGTCATCATCATCATCAATGATAGCATTGATTTTTTTTCTTTTTTTACTGCATGTATTATCATTTTTATATTTTGATTTCTTTACCTTTCAGATAACACAAATTCAATGAATCCAACCAAGCAAGAAACCAAGCAGAAAGAACATTGGGTATTTGTTAAAATATATCCTTCAAACAGCTAGTCACGCGTTGAGGTACCTATTTGCCCGACTGGACAAACAACCCTGTTCCAACTATTCAAAAGCTTCTGAAACAAGTGCGTTTTCAACAAAACCCAAACTCTACTATATTGATGAACTTATGAAGAGTATTGACTTATGAACGCAGAAATGTCTGATACATTAAAGCCTACTTTGATTATTTCATAGTCTGCAATACATCACTTCAAGTGTTATATTTTTTAAAAAAAGAAGGAAATCGTTTGGGCTCTTGTAGGGTCGTCTGTTACGAAAGGCTAATCAGATCAAAGTTTTGAGCCGCTTATCCCGAGACTCCATCATATTCTATTCAAACTTTGAAATTTTAAAGAAATTCCAGCCAAAGTTACAATGGCAAACATGATTCATACCTGCATAATCTTGTTCATATTATGTAAGACGGCATGCAATGCAACAATCCTAAATTCAATGGAGGGAGAATTAGCAGAGCTGGATTTTCCGTACCCATGTAACGTTTCGAGAGTTACATTTCAGTACGCAAACAGAGCCCCAGCATATAACTCGGCCGATCCAAACTCTAACTCTTTGCCTCCAAATCAAAATCTCACTTTCAAACACGAAAGTGAGAATAACGAATGTTCCCTACATCTTACTATCAACCCTGTCCTGAGAAATGATGCAGGGACCTACATTCTTACAGCCTATAATGTTAATGATCAGTATATATATGGTAAAAGGGTTGGGTTGAGAGTTGACTATCCTCCTGGCAAGGCATTTTGTGATTCAGGTGAAGTGTATATTGAAGGGGAATGGATCAGACTACATTGTTCAGCTCCAGAGGGTAATAATGTACCCGGTCAGATCATGTGCTACCAAGATGGCATGAGGCTGCCCCCTTTGACTTCACCCGGAACTCTAGATCAGGTAATATTAGCTAGACCTGCAGCAGGTTTGGTATATTGCTGTTCTTCTTCTTTGCAACAGACGGAAGACAGATGTGATTGTAAGGATAGTACCTGGGATCCCATCCTGAAAACTACAGCTACTAATGGCATCGATCCCTGTCCTGGTGTTCTGTCGACGCCCCACCCAACATCTTATCAAACTGTTCAAGCAAGTAATAATTCTACGCGTCCGGCATCAAGTGCACAATCATGTGTCTTGAAAAATGAGACAACCCATACTTATTTGAAATTGTTGGTATGTGGCGTCATCTTGATATTGTGTGTATTATCTCTTTTTCTTTATCCTATGTTTTATTTCACACGTAAACGAATAATGTATTATCGACGCTCATATAAACGTGATAACATGGCTGATTTACGTCCAACACCAAAACTATTACCCACAAATACCACTTCTGAAATTGTGTTAACCTAATGCAGATCGCTGTCCTCGATCATTGACATGGCAGCAACAACAAACAAATTCATCTGAAAAAGGCCACCTTAATAAATATTAACCTATGAAACAAACCAAAACAGTGCGATTAACTAAACAAAAAAAGAAGCAAACCGAAGAACAGTGTTTTGAAGCCTGTCCCAAAATCGTTACCCATTTCACAAAATAATATTAACCCTTCAAAGTAAACTTAGACTACTGGACAAAACTGTTGTCAGTCTGACCATAGCCGTATGGGTTAGCCCGAAATACACAGAGCCACTGAAAAAAGGCTCTATCTAAAAACTTTGTCTGCAGGAAGTGGTGTGACTGGAAATTACAATACACACACACACACACACACACACACACACACCACCACCATTGACAACACTTTCTGTGTTTATAATTTGTATGTAATAGTAAGTGATGTACATTCAAATTAGGCATTTCAAGCAGTTTTGATTTTGATACCTAATGGTTGTCAATGGAATCACAATTGATATGGAGATGCATAGTCCATTATACTATACATAATGTAATATATCTAAAAAGAAATGTAAATGCGGAGAAGGACATACATAACCAAGAAGAAGAAGAAGAAGGAGGAGAAGAAGAAGGAGAAGAAAAAGACTTGAGCTTGCCCTTTGAGCGAGATTCCTTAAGTACTTTGTACTTGCACGGAGATTTCTTATTCATTAAATATATTTTGCATGTGTATTATATAAGGTTCATTCCGTTCATAGCTTAAACTTCTTTGGGCTTATAATCGACGAAAGGCTAAATTGAACAGGACATGTTGACAATTATCATGAAGAAAAAAAAAATAAGTTCAGTATATATATCGGCATAATGTGTAAGCTCAGTTTAGTGATACCTTGCAAATTTTGTATCTAGTCATATCCGACGACCGGGGTATCGCAGGGCCCTCAGGGAGAACCGTATAAATACTGATGAGGCTATACCCTGGATAAACAAGACATATTATTATTATTAGTATTATTACTATCCCAATTAATGTAGTCTTGTTTGGTCAGGGACCAGTTCAAATGATTTATAACGCTTATAATATGTATAGTACAAAAGAATGCTGTTCGAATATGCACTAATTCCCACTATCTTGCCTCGTCATTTAAAAAAAATTGAATACCTTCAATTTTTTTTTGGATAAAAACTGGCACTTTTTATGTTCGCATACATCAATGCACTACTATTTGCAATTTTAGACAATTTTTTTGACAATCGGATTTTGAAATAGCTTCACAATTCCTCTAATTTGTCCTTGTTTGACAATACATGTACATGTATATATTATTATGTATTTTTTGTTCTTTGTTTCTTTAATTACTTATTTATTATTTATACTGTGCTTATGATTTTTGTACCGTTTGGAGCTTTGTGTTTTGTATTTTGTATGTGCAGTTTCATGATTGTAAGGGGAATCGTTGTACTTTTGCAAGCCATTGGCTTTTTAATGCGATTTCCTTGGCGCAATGTTAATTTTTACACGTATAGTATCATAGTATTTTATGAAATTAATCGATTGAATTGATTAAATTAAAGAGTAAACGTTCTGACGTTTACTTTTAATGAGATTGTTCTCCTTCGAGAACAAGAAAAAAACTTTGTTTTTAAGAGAGAGGGGTGAAGGAAAATATGCATGTACACAATATATATTTTGTTTAGCATTAAAGTGAATGTGGGGAGTGAAGGAAAGAATATAATAATATCATTTAAGTTCCAGAATTTAGTACTAGTATGATATTGAAACAATATTTATTTGAAACGATACGATTATACATTTGAAAATATGAATGTTTTTTACAGACTTTGAGGGATAGCTAATTCATATTATGTTTCTGAAAGAGGTCTATATAATCTAGGCTTATTTAGTTTCCCTGATCTTTGGAAGGCTATACTTATAATTATATTTACTCGGGAAGTTGTTTACTGCTTGTGCCTTTTGATAACATATGCGAGATCTATTATCATGGAAATGAAAGTATTTTGATATAAGCAGTATTTTAGATGGCTCACGTACATATATTACATATATTATACTTATATAAGATCTTATTTATATGCCCCATTTGTAAATGATTATAAGTGACATAGTATGCATGTGAGCAGGCTTACTTTTAATCATCGGGCCATCGCGTCTTGTCGGGTGGTCGCGTGACGCGACCTTTCGTGAAATCGTGAAAAGGGGGAAGATCATGTTTTTCTTAAAGTTTTCTTAATTGGGCATTTTTCACAAAAGGTCCGGTAACGCGATCACCGACCCGACGCGATGTCCCGATGATTCAAAGTATGGCTGTGAGCAATACAAGTTTGAAACACCTTTATAAACATTTATTAAACACTGCCATTTTCACCGTTGAAAAAAATGTATAAATATATTCTTCAGTTCGTTTTGTTAAATATCTACTATACACTGCCATTTTCACTGCCATTTTGACAATATATTATGTACATGTATATATTTCTCTATAGGTTGTGCCTTTTGATGACAAGCAAGATCTATAATCATGATAACGAAAGTATTATGATATAAGCAGTATTATTGATAGCATTTGTAAATGATTATAAGTGAGATAGTATGCATGTGAGCAGGCTCCCTTCAAATCATCGGGTCATCGCGTCTGGTCGGATGGCCTCGTAACGCGACATTTCGTGAAATCGTGAAAAGAAAGAGAAAGATCATGTGAAGATGCATGTAAGAGACGCGACCTTTCGAAAGGGCATGTTTTACAAAAGGTCGAGTAACACGCACGGCCGCCGACCCGACACGATGACCCGATGAATATTCGAAGTATGCTTACTCTTCGAAAAATCAACTCAACGGCAATTTCAATACCCTATTTAAATCATATTCAGATTACGTAATACGTCATTAGAATTTTCGCACATTTTAAACGGTGATAGGCAAGGTTATGAAAATACAAATGAGTAGAGCGATCAAAAGCCCACGATACCAACAATTTCCGTCTGCGAACCTTCACAAAAGTTGTCTGAACTCCATCAGAAGGCCCTCAAGACCGACAGCCCATAACACCAGCATTTCGGTCTCGTGACTCTTCTGACGACCTTTTAAAAAGTTCGCTAGACCGACCCTGCTGTCAGCCTTGTGGGCTGTAAGCAGTGGCGGATCCATCGGTCGGCGCGAATTTCAAATTTCGCCCCCCCCCTCCCACCTCTTGGAAAATCCTGGATCCGCCACTGGCTGTAAGCACCTTGGTTTGATTTTCGAAAGCCTTTGCCATATTTTAGGGGTGCTGTTATATTTCAACTCGTTTTCATATAATTCGTCCTTGTTTTCACGAAGTGACGGTAGTGAGGAAAATCGTAACGCAAAGTGAATGCAAATTTTTTTCACTACCGTCACTTCGTGAAAACAGCGACGAATTATCTAAGTTGAAGTATAAAGATGTAAATATATGCACTTGATTTGTGTTTGACAAGCAGTATTTTGAAGCTTAGATGTTCACACTAATAACATGTTTACATGTATAAAAAAAAATGTTTATTGCAGGGTCGATTTCATGGTTTATTATAAAAACATAATTATTTTAAAGTGATTGAGCCTCATTATGCCTATTTTGTACAATGTGTGTTTCTGTAGGTCTTTACGTGTACATGAGGGTGCTTTATGTGTCTATGGAGGGGAGTGGGGGGGGGGGCGGCGACTGGGGCGGGGGAGCTATAGGTTGTTGGTATGCAGCAGCTATAGGTGGAAGGATAATCGTGGGTTGTGTTTTTGTTTTCACTTTAATTTGCTCGTTTGCTTTACCGTCACTCGGAATATTTGAGAAAGTTCGTATTCGGCCAAACGACATGAGCGTCCCCCCCCCCACACCGTCCTCCATCCCCACCCCTATCCCGGCCTCGCCGGTCCCTTCCATCGGTGAAGTTGTTCACTGTTTACACCAACCACAGTTCAACAGTTATATTTTCAAAATACAGGTCACTCATTGGCATTGATCCGCCCCTGGAGGCAATGAGAGAGAGAGAGAGAGAGAGAAAGAGAGAGAGAGAGAGAGAGACAAAAAAAGAGACAAGAGAGAGAGAGAGAGAGAGTCAGAGAGAGAGTGATAGAGTGAAAAAGAGACAGACAATTGAGAGAGAGTGTGTGTGTGCGATAGTGAAAAAGAGACAAAATAGAGAGAGAGACAGAGAGAGGGCGTGAGTGACAGAAAGAAGAAGATAGAGAGAAAAAGGGAGAGAGTGGGTGAGTGGTAGAGTAAAGAGACAGTTGAGAGAGAGAAAGAGAGAGAGAGAGAGAGAGAGAGTGAGTGAGTGAAGGTTCGAGTGAACGAGAGGAGAGAGAGGGAGGGAGAGAGAGAGAGAGATAATATATAGAGAGAGAGAGAGCGTGAAAAGAAACAAAATCTACTTTTCCATAATGTCCCATTTATAGTCCTTTAGGTACAAAAGATAACTTACGTATTTTTCATGATTTTATATGGTTGACATCAATCATGGTTGTCTTTCTCGTCAAATTTATCATCGATCATCACCATCACCACTATCACCATTACCATCATCATTATCGTAATCATCTTCTTTATGTCAGCGTAATTGTCATCACAGCTGTACTTTAGAGGGTTTATAACTTCTGACCAAGGTCCAAGGATTGGTGTTTCAGTATTCTAAGCAAACTCCAGCTAGACTCTATAGCATCTATCTCCCTATCTTCCAATCTCTATGTTTGGAATCTTGATAATCTGTACTTATCCAGCAGGCACCAAACGAAAGCCTAGCCACTCGACTGTCCCAATATGATATGAGATGCATATAGCCATGCAAGTATTGATGATATACTTGATGTTAATAGATGTTGGTACGTAGAGAATATTTCTTTGTATTCAATTTGATATCTATTTAGTTTTATTTCATTAATATTATGAACAATTCGAGCAATAAAGATTGTCCACTGAAAATTTGCTGAGTGTATGTATAATTATGTAGGTAGGCCTATAGTTGCCAGGTAAATGTCAGAGATAAAAATTTCAGAGCTAGGTAAGAATCGTCAGAGGTAAAACAAAAAATAACGTGAGACGTACAAATGTCTATGTATGCACTCATTATTAATACAAATATTAATATCATGCTTAATCGTGTATTTTTCAGGTATGAAGCAGGCCTGATTTTAAGGAGAAGTTTTAGTACTATAGGGCCGTTCAAGTCCCTTCCCCAGCCAAAGAAGAAGAAATTAAGGAAAGAACAAAGAAAAAACGATCGGTTTATTCCATTCCTAATAATAACAATCATATGTTTTGTTTCTAAAGACCTCGAGATCCCATTAAAAAAAAAAAAACCTTTGACATGTTTGCCTCCGACAAAACAGGGAGGTATAAGCCTACTACCTCCCTGGATATATGCTTTTTAACCTCTGACACAAGCTGTATGTAATGTATATGCCAGCCTATTCCCCGCATCTGGCGGTGATGTCAAGTACGCGCGCTCAAGAACCATATTATAGCTGCCCTGGATCTGCAGGTGAAAACATTTTCGCCATGAAATATCGAATACGACTCGATTATTAAGAGCAACCGGTAAACGTTTATGTCAATAATATGATTGATTAGACAGCTTGGTACACATCGGTCTGTTCTGACTTTTGATACGGTTTGCTGAAAGCACACAACTGAAATGAATTGGAAGACGAAAGAGCAGTTGACGTTGGCGTACGTATATATGGTCTCCAATATTTTGTTTACAAATTGCGATAAGCATATATCCCAAGCACCTCCCCCCTGACGTCACTTCGAAATAGTCTTCTTTGCAAGACCTTTTTAATTTACCTCCACTTCTCCACCTGCAACAATTTTATAGTCTACCACCAACGTATAAATTAATCTGCATCATTATTTTTAGGAGGTCAAATAATTCAACTAGACTTACAATAGTGGAGAAAGCTACATGAAGATTTATTGATCCGTCTACTTGACTTTTATCTCCGAGTTTGTTAGTAGCCTGGGCCTCGGTTTATAATTTTGTTGCACGCTGGAGAGGTGGAGGTAAATTAAATAGGTCTTGCAGAGTAGACTATAAAGAAGTGATGTCAAGGGGAATCCCCTTTCCGCCATTTTCCTTATCCTAGCCAAATACGTGTCGTAATTGACGACAACGTACGTCGCTACAATTCTAATGCAATTGGTATACTAATTTTTCAGTAACACCCTTGATCCAACATGGAAAGTGACTATATATCGTGGTTTTGGAAACAACTCATTCGTTATATTGTCCACGGCCTAGATTGTTTTCGTGTCGTGCGCCCAATTAATCAGCTGGGGAAAAATGATTGTGGGATGAGTGCTATCAGTGGTGAATGACAAGCATAGATGATTGAAGGATAACAAATATACACAAACGGACAGAATCTGGACTACTCATGCATCTAATCTCAAAAAACAACAACACACTACTACTAGAATTTACACAGCTTCATTGCATCACACGCATCAAACGGGGGGGGGGGGGGGTTAACCCCCCTCAAATGGTTTTTATTTTTAAAAAAAAAGGTGCCAAACAGGAGGGGGAATGTGCTCCCTATCCCCCCACCCCTTCCCCCGCTTACTTAGCGGCTGGCTGAGTCGTTGCGAAATTTCAAATTTAACAACTCCTCCCTTGAAGAAAAAAAATCCTGCGTACGCCACTGGTCACTAGTAATCTCTTCCTTTTCTTCTCAATATCAACTTGTTTTCTGTATATTGTAAAACAAATGTAATCATAATTTATGGTCCAATATCTATCATGTAAACTACTAAATTGGTTATTATATACAGATAAAACACACAGAGGCATTAGTTAGAACTACCCAGACAATGTAGGCCTACCTTTTGAACAGTCTACGCCGAAGGCGATCGCTAGCCGAGGGTGTTTGGACTGTCTCGAAGGTAGCCTACCGAGTGTGGGTAATTTTACTAATGCCCGAACAAAATGATATGTATTATTAATTTTGTTTTATAAGATGATTTTGTGTTTTGTTTTATAAGATGATTTTTTGTTTTGTTTTATAAGATGATTTTTTGTTTTGTTTTATAAGACGATTTTTTTTTTTTTAATGATTTTTTTTTACTAATGACCGGTCATAAATATTTACTAATGACCGGTCATAAGTAAAATTACGTGTTATACAAAATTAATGCTTGGTCACGCGGTACGCGCCAATCATGTGATTAGGATCCGCTTCATCATCTTATATGAATATTTATATTATACCAATATTCAAAGGCTGTAAGATAATGACGAAATAAAATAGTGAGTTTTCAAGGCGCACGTGCTATATAACATCACACATGGTTCTCATTCCTCATCTATGCAAATATTAATTTCTATGTGACATGCGTGCATAACTACTATTAAGGTTTATAATGCATGAACTAGCCTACTTGGTGTATTCAACGATACCTGCACTGTATTTTGTTACACCTCAAATGTTAATTCGGTGTTTAGCTCAGCTCGGCTTAGAAGTACACAGATCGAGAAGATGTCATATCTCAGTTCTAAGTTTCAAAATATGTTATCTATGTGCATTTCCATTACTGATGTGGGAGAAGATCTTGGCAAATCGAGGTTCCTAAGGCATTTTAAGTGACTGTGCCTAAGTAATATATTTATGAATACATAAACCATTTTACAACAATTTTGTGATCAATCTAGTCGAGTGATTATAATAGACGATTCACATGCATTCACATCCAAATCTTGCTTAAAATCAACTTTTAAAGGGTTATGAATTCACGATAGCTAAGGTTAACGTAGACTTGAATAGGACTTTTAGCTTTGACTATTGCTTTGACGAATTGCTTTTATTTGTAAAACATTTGCTTACGTTTGATCAAAACTCAGTAGTAAAGACCCTTGGTTAAAGAGACATTAAGAGTAGGATGGTGATCATGTACGTGTACATTCAGGCGACACCCATGGTTCATTAGCGAGTTTTTAAAATTATATTGTCTCATTGTATGTCTTTTTGTACCGTAAGCAGAGCTTAAACATGACTTGTATACATGTAAAAAAATTGGTGGTTTTATACAAGAGTGTTTTTATAGTTAGTTTTACACCAGTTAATAACTTAGTATAACTATATGAGCTGAGATGACCAGATATGAATCTCAAGTAAAGATACCTACAAGACATTGCTTTCAACTATGGGTAAAATATGAAGTACACGTATACACAACGGGTGAAACAAACTTCCTTATACTTAGTTGATGTAAATATTCCATGTTTTGCCTTTAAGTCTGAGAGAGAATTAAGAGAGCGCATGAAATGCATATGCTTCAAAACAAATTAATGAAATTATGCTTTCGATCTATCCCAGTATTGCCTATAGTATTCATTTTTGCAGTACTGTAGTCTTTATACAATAAGAAATATCTATGAAAATGAAGGGGGGGGGGGGTATGATAAGAATTATTTATTAAGAAAAATAATATTGATAATAATAATGATTACAACGACAACAATTATAAGAATTGCAGAGGGAAAAAATATTTTAAGAAAGATATAGCGTGTTTCCAGTAAAATTATCTTCACGGTAATTGACCAATCAGATTGCAGGAATTCTTCTACCAATTCTATAATGACTTCCTGGAGTGACTTACTCATGAATACCCCTCCTACACCGATGCAGGGGCGTCGCTAAAGGGGGCATGGGAAAAGGGAGCATGAGAAAAGGGGGAGGGGAAAATGAGAGGGAAAGGGAAAGAAAAGAAGAAAAAAAAGGAAAGAAAGGAAAGAGAAGAGAAGAAAGAAAGAAAAAAGAAAAAGGAAGGAGAGGAACGAAAGGAAAAGAAAGAAAATAAAGAAAAGGAGAAAAGGAAAAAAAGAAGAAAAAAGATGAAAAGGAAAAAAAACGGGGATGAAAGAGAGGAGAGAGGGAGATAGGGGTGGGAGTAAGAGAAAGATGGGGATGTTGGGTGGAGTCACCACGTCGAGGGAGCAAGAAAGATACGCATAGATAATTATGTTGCTGTGTTGGGTCCGCTGTGTCGGTATTCGTGCTCGATTCTCGTGTACTACTATATCAATGCAGAAGTTTGAAGTCGGTGAGATGTATTATGTCGGTCGGCCGGCAATTTTTTCCCCTACGAACTGTGACTTTTTATCGGACAAAGAAACATTTTTGAAAATTCCGACAAAGATAAAGAGTCGAAAACAGTACAACAAATCGTCTTCTTTCTCTCATAATAAGAATGAAACGTAAAAGCCTCCACGCTTCGCCGAGAGGGGGGAAACTGAATTCAGACAAGGATTAAGAGTGATAATTTGTTGAAACGTCAAAGCTTAGTTTTGTCGGTAATCGGTGACCTCTACACCCCCCCCCCCCCCCCCAACTGAAAAAGGTCTAGCGACGCCCTACATACACCACGATAACTAATGCATAATTCATGAACCTTCAGTTGCCTTCGTTCGGTTTAACATAATTATTCGCGTGCAGGAGGCGTTGGCTCGAATTCACAGAGGAGGTTTGTAGACAAACCTAGGTTTATGAGCGTCATATTACGCGTTTCGATGTGTTTCAGACCAAGGCACAAACCTTGGCCTGAAACGCATCAAAACGCGTCATAGTATGACGCACATAAACCTAGTTTTGTCTACAAACTTCCTCTGTGAATGTTTTTGGGTAGTCCTTCCGTCCGTCCGTCCGTCATTTTTTCTGCATGTATTATCATTGTTATATTTCTATTTATTTGCCTCCCTTCCAGATAACACAAATCGTATGCATTCAACCAAACAAGGAACCAAGCAGAAAGAGCATTGGATATGAAGGATCAACCTAATCACACGTTGAGGTACCTATTTGCCCGACTGGACAAACAGCCCTATTCAAACCATTAAAAAGCTTCTGAAACAAGTCCATTTTCAACGAAAACCAAGCTCTACTATATTGATGAACTTATGAAGAGTATTGACTTATGAACGCAGAAATGTCTGATACATTATTGAAGCCTACTTTGATTATTTGAGAGTCTGCAATATATTTTTTTCCAGTGACAAATCTTGATTCTACATAAGACTTTTGATTTACTTTAATTCTAAGGCGATACTTGAACTAACAAATTTGTCTTACCAATAACCAACCGGCGTATAAAGGACGAGTAGTCTAGCCTATTCTTGGTTTAAAATAAAACTTTAGAAAAAATAATAATATTGCTGTGTGAATTTACCCCTGATATTTCGTTTGATTGCTTTTGTATTTTGACGCTTGTTTTATAATGTAAATATTACTTTGTAAAACCGACAATATCAACCTTGAGCTGCATGTCATGTTGTTTTTCTAATAGGCCTAAACTAATTTAATTCAATTAAAAAACAAATTTATTTTCACGCGTCAAGTTAATTCCGTATCTTGCTTGGGTTCATGATCAGAATTCAATCTAAATCATAATCTAGCCATAAAACGTACCCCTGAAATTGTAGTTACAAAACTACCTGTTACTCTTGTACAGGGTTTTACGTGTGTCACGTACGAAAAGCTATTATCAGATCAAGTTTTTCAGCCTCTCATTCCGAGAAGTAATTACAATAGAAGTAAGTTACAATAGCAATGATGATTCATACCAGCATTATCTTTGGCATAATGTATATGACATGTGATGCGACAATCCTACATGTCATGGAGGGAGAATTAGCAGAGTTGGATTTCCCGTACCCATGTAACGTTTCGAGAGTTACATTTCAGTACGGAAACAGAGCCCCAACATATAACTCGGCCGATCCAAACTCTAACTCTTTGCCTCCAAATCAAAATCTCACTTTCAAAGATGAAAGTGAAAACAACGAATGTTTCTCACATCTGACTATTAACCCCGTTTTAAGAAATGATGCAGGGACCTACATCCTTACCGCTTATAATGATAATAATCGGTATATATATGATAAAAGGGTTGGGTTGAGAGTTGATTATCCTCCTGGCAAGGCATTTTGTGATTCAGGTGAAGTGTATATTGAAGGGGAATGGATCAGACTACATTGTTCAGCTCCAGAGGGTAATAATGTACCCGGTGAGATCGTGTGCTATCAAGATGGCATGATGCTGCCCCCTTTGGCATCACCCGGAACTCTAGATCAGGTAATATTAGCTAGACATGTAGCAAGTTTGGTGTATTGCTGTTCTTCTACCTTGCAACAGACGGAAAGATGTGATTGTGAGGACAGTTCCTGGGATCCCATCCTAAATACTGCAGTTACTAATGTCATCGACCCCTGCCCAGGTGTCCTGTCGACACCACACCCAACATCTCATCCAATTGTTCAGGCAAGCAAAAATTATACGTGTCCTGCATCAAGTGCACAATCATGTGTCTTGAAAAGTGACACAACCCAGAATTATTTGATAGCTTTGATGTGTGTCTTCATCATGATAAGTTGGTGTTGACGTGTGTAAACAGTTATGAATTATTTTTTTTTATTTCATGTATTATTTCAAGTTTCAACGAATTGTATATCCAAACTTTGAAGATAAATTTCATAAAAATAATGCGCTTAACTAAACAAAAATAGAAGGAAACAGAATAACAGACTCTTGGAGCCTGTCCTAATATCGTCACCCATTTCACAATTATTAACCCTTTAAAGTAAACTTAGATTGTTCCGACAAAAATGTTGCCAGCCTGACCAGATAGCCGTATGGTTTAGCCCTGGATACATAGAGCCACCGAAAAAAGACTCCATCTGAAACTACAGGAAGTAGTGTGACTGGACATTACAAAACACATACAAAGAAAAGCTGACAACACTTTCTCTGTATACAATTTATATAATTTATCTAGCAAGTGATGTAAAATCAAATTAGGTATTCAAGCAATTTTGATACCACATGGTTGTAAATGTAATTATCATTTATAAGGAGATGCATAGTCTATTATACTATGATGTAATAGGTCATGACTATCTAAAAATGAAATGTCAATGGGGAAAATTAAGGCTATATACATAACCAAAAGAAGAAAAAGAAGAAAAAGGATGTACGGATATTTCTAATTTATTGAATATATAAATGCATATATATATAATTATATAGGCCTATATTATATGAAATTGAAAAGGTTCATAGCCTAAACTTCCTTAGACTCATAATCGACGGAGGGCTAATTTGGACCAAACGTGTAAACAGTATTCAAGAAAAAATAAGTACATGTATATATATATATATATATATATACCAACAAAATGTGTAAGCCCATTTTATAGTTATACCTTGCAAATACTTATGCATGATATATAAATTATTCATCTAGTCATATCCCATCTATTGTAGTCTTGTTTGGATTGTTTTAATAATATTAAGTTAAAACTGGCATTGTTTATGTTCGAATACGTTAACGCATTACTACCTGCAAATCTTAGACATTTTACCAAATCTTTGCACCCAACAAGATCTGTAAAAATACTGACAAGGGGGATAAACAACTGTAAAAGTACGTGTATGCGCTACGAATTAGAGTGTACATAAATCATATTTGTATAACATGAGTAAATGTGGGGAGTGAAGGAAAGAGTTTAAGTTGTTCCAGAATTTTGTACTAGTATGATATTGAAACAATATTTGTTTGAAACGATACGATTATACATTTGAAAATATGAATGTTTCTTACAGACTGTGAGGGATAGTTAATTCATATTGTTATGTTTCTGAAAAAGGTCTATATAATAATCTAGGCTTATTTATCTTGCCTGATCTTTTGAAGGCTATAACTTTATTTTTATTTACTCGGGAAGTTATTTTCTGGTTGTGCCTTTTGATGATATGCAAGATCCATGATAATGAAAGTATTTTGATATTAAGCAGTATTATTCATAGCTCGCTTCCATAGATTATATATATCTTTCATATATTTATATCAGATCCTATTTATATTTTACTCTTTAGTTTGTATGTTTCTTACAGACTGTGAGGGATAGTTAATTCATATTGTTTTGTTTCTGAAAGAGGTCTATATAATAATCTAGGCTTATTTATCTTGCCTGATCTTTTGAAGGCTTTAACTTTATTTATATTTACTCGGGAAGTTATTTTCTGGTTGTGCCTTTTGATGATATGCAAGATCCATGATAATGAAAGTATTTTGATATTAAGCAGTATTATTCATAGCTCGCTTCCATAGATTATATATCTTTCATATATTTATATCAGATCCTATTTATATTTTACTCTTTAGTTTGTATGTTTCTTACAGACTGTGAGGGATAGTTAATTCATATTGTTGTGTTTCTGAAAGAGGTCTATATAATAATCTAGGCTTATTTATCTTGCCTGATCTTTTGAAGGCTATAACTTTATTTATATTTACTCGGGAAGTTATTTTCTGGTTGTGCCTTTTGATGACATGCAAGATCCATGACAATGAAAGTATTTTGATATTAAGCAGTATTATTAATAGCTCGCTTCCATAGATTATATATCTTTCATATATTTATATCAGATCCTATTTATATTTTACTATTTAGTTTGTAAATAATTATATTATAGGTGAGAGTATGCATGTATGCAGGCTAACTCCGAATCATCTGGTCATTGAGTCTGGTCGGGCGTTATACGCGACCTTTCGTAGACTTGCCGTAGGGTTTCTTAAAGTGTCGGGTAAATTGTACCAGACTATTTGTAGATTTTACAAACATTACATTACACTCGACATTTCTTGAATAAGGTCGAGTAAACGGATTATGTATACGTCATTAAAGTTTCGAACTTTGCGGTCTTTTGCGGTGTTATTATGGTTTAGTTCGTATTCATACTATTTGTTGTTGAATATATATAACGATTTAAATAATGCACTTGATTTGTATATTATGACGGGCAGTTTGAAGCTTTAGACATTCGCACTAGAAACCATTACTATTTTTGTCGGTGGCAGCACCTATAAAGCATTTGGCTTTCCTTGCTGTCTCCACATTCATATGACACTTTGGTATTGTATATGTATTGATGATGAATGAAATAAAGATCAATTTTAATTTCAATTGTATCATACATAGCCTACATGTATCATAAATAAAAAGATTTAAACACCGTTTTATTGCATGAGCAAGTTCATGGTGTGGTAGGTGTACTATAAAAACATACTTATTCTAAAGTTATTGAGCTTTATACTGCCTATTTTGTACAATGTGTGTTTTCTCTAGGTCCAGTTACGTGTACATGAGAGTGCATGTGTGTCGGGAGGGGAGTGGAGGGGGGGGGGGGCGACCGGGGCAGGGAGCTATAGGTTGTTGGTATGCAGCAGTTATAGGTTGAAGAATCATCGCGGTTGTGTTTTTGTTTTCACTTTAACTTTCTCGTTTACTACTCACTCGGAGTATTACAAAATTGAGAAATGTCGTATTCCAAACGACATAAGCGCTCGCCCCCCCCCCATCTCCGACCGGTCCCTTCCATCGGTGAAGTTGTTCACTTAAATATACACCTACCGTAATTCAACAGTTAGTTATAATAGAGGCTACCCATTGGCATTAATCCGCCCCTGGAGGCAAAATCTGTACACTCCCATGCTATCCTTTTCCAGTCTGTAAACAACTTTACAACATGAATTCAATGATGGGCAAGGTTTTACTCCTCATATGAAAGCGCCCAAACTTCGCGAGGTGAAACAAAGGGTCTTTCAATTCAAGTCTATTCAAGCCCAATATGGGCTAACAACTGGCCTGCATACCCGAGCAGAATCATTTTGTGCTCGACAAAGACACACAGCCTTGGGTAAAGAGGTCCATTATTATTATTTTTTTTAGTTATATTTTTTCATTGACAGTATACTATTTAATATCAGGAATATTGGATGCTCTGTTTCAAATACAGTCCAGATTGCCGAGCAATGAATTATCTCATGCTTCTTGTCCTTAAACCATATCTAACTGGTTTTTAAAACGGTATCATTTTAATTTCCATTTCCCAGCATTATTTTGAACTGTCCCGAAATCGCTTTCCTTTTTTTAAATGAGACTACAGCCCCATTCTATCCTTTTTCTATTGGGATATTTAAAGTGCGTGTCCTCCATGCAGACAAGGAGAAAGACTTTCTCAGTACCTTTATGGACAATACATCAACATAATGCGGTCATTGTTGCAATGTCATGAGTGCTATTATTACCTCTTATGTAATCCTCGCAATTGACAAAAATATTCCGTCAATGAAGGGAGGGTCGGGTTTTTTTCTTCAATTTATTAATTGATGCTGCAGGTGCAAGCTATTGAACACAGAATCGAATAGCCAAGCTTCCCTATTCATTTGTGCCCTGTTACAGAATTCGTAGCATATCCTAAATTGAATAGATCCGTGTTCTGTTCATTATGCTATGTCAGGGCAGTGGCCTATTGTCATATCACTTGAAGTTTAAGTCAGCAGATTGCAAAATAAATGAAAATAACATAAAACCTCACTATTATATCAGAAATATCAGTAACTGAAAGAAAACATTTACGGGCAATCTTGACAACATCGGACTGCAAAAATATGAATAATTATGCATCCCGAAATCGTTAAATCAGTAAATCAACATATTAAAGTCGTTAACATGCAGAAAGTGCTATAAGACCAAGAAGTGAGCCACTTAGTAGCAGTGAGGCAAAGTGGTCTTGCGGATAAGACTGATCGCTTCACAACGCAATGTATGTATGTACTCGGGTTCGACTCCCAGCTTCTTCTTTATACCTCATGTTATTCTTTAATTTTTTTTTCTTTACCCCATGATATTGACGTGTCCATCTACTTTTTTTAAAGGGGACACCCCCCACCCCACCTCCTCAACAAAGGAGAAAATAACATTTGATACTCTTTCTTTAACAAGCGACTCTCTGAATTAGTTAGAATACGTTTTTTGCTACATCTACAAAAATAAGTATCAATATGAAAAAATACATGAAGATTACCAGTGTGACACATTAGTCTAGTGGATAGGCAAACGCCTGGCAACTGGAAGGTATCGGGTTCGACTCCCAGCTAGTGCTTATTTTTTTTTTTTAATAAATCTTTGAAAAAGAAAAACTGATGTTAGAACCCATTTTCATCTCACTCATAGTTTGGTGTGATAAAATAATTATTGTTGGTGTTGTTGATGTATGGGAAAGGGTTCCAAACCACAATATGTCAATGGATTCCTCAAAAAAAACTTGAAAAAGGGCCTATGGTGAGGGGGAGCAGCTGAGTGTAGGAAAAAACTGTAATGGAGCCCCTTTGGGGGGGGGGGGGTGGGGTATTTTTTTTTTTTTTTTGGGGGGGGGGAGTCTTTTTTTTTGGGGGGGGAGTCTTTTTTTTTGGGGGGGGAGTCTTTTTTTTGGGGGGG
Source organism: Strongylocentrotus purpuratus (assembly GCF_000002235.5). Lineage (NCBI taxonomy): Eukaryota > Metazoa > Echinodermata > Echinoidea > Camarodonta > Strongylocentrotidae > Strongylocentrotus > Strongylocentrotus purpuratus. Next base: position 26,605,846 of record NW_022145603.1, on the reverse strand, counting down.
GGGGGTCTTTTTTGGGGGGGTCTTTTTTTTTGGGGGGGGGGGGGTCTTTTTTTAGCTGGCAATCGACAGCTAGCTGGCAATCGACAGCTAGCTGGCAATCCCAAAGCCATGTCCATTTAAAAACTGGATTCAAGAGCCTCTTATCGCTAGGTTTACAACGTTGTTTTACATTTTCAATTATAATTTCCTAGTTTTATTCACTCTCTACAGTCCCGTACTATTCCTTTTTTAGTCTGTAAACAACTTTGCAACACGAAAATAATGATGAACAGGGTTTTACTTCTCGTATAAATTTATTAGAAGCGCCCTATGTCATTTTGCACGAAGTGATACAAAGGGCTTTCAAATTTAAGTCTATTGAAAGCATTCCCCCACCTAGCCTGTATGACCGAGCAGAATCATTTAGTGCTCAACAATAAAAATCCACAGTCTTGGCTAAAGAGGTCCATTATTTGTTTGTTTATTTAGTTATTTTATTTAATTAACATTGTACAGTACTATTAAATATCAGGTATATTGGATGCTCTGTTTTAAATACAGTCAAGATTGCCGAGCAATGAATTATAGGCCTACATCCTGCTTCTTGTCCTCAAACCATATCTTTCTGGTTTTTAAAACGGTATCACTTGAATTTCCATTTCCAAGCATTATTTTGAACCGTCTTGAACTGAAGTTGTTTTCCTTTCTTTAAATGAGACTACAGCCCCAGTCTAAAGTGCTTGTCCTCCCAGACAAGGACAAAGAGCCTCTTCGGTAGGTTTAGGGACAATGCATCAAAATAACGCGGTCATTGTTGCAATGTCAGGAATGCTATTATTACCTCCTCTTTGGTAATCCTCGCATTTGACCAAACAAAAGTCACTCAATGAAGGGAGGGTCAGGTTTGTTTTCAATTCACTAATATTATTGATGCCATGTCAGAAAGAGCTGAGTAGTTTGTTACGTAACTATTCAAAAATTGCAGGTGCAAGCTATTGAAAACAGAATCGAATAGCCAAGCTTTCCTATTCATTGGTGCCCTGTTATAGAATTCGTAGCATATACTGAATTGAATAGACCCGTGTTCTATTCATTATACTATGTGAGGGCAGTGGCCTCTTGTCATATCACTTTAAGTTTAAGTCAGCAGTTTGCAAATTGAATGAAATAAACATAAAACCTCACTATTATATCAGGAATATCAGTAACTGAAAGAAAAAAAATACGGGCAATCTTGACAACATCGGACTACAAAAATAATGATAATAATGCATCCCGAAAGCGTCAAATCAGTAAATCGGCACATTTTGTAAAGTCATTAGCATGCAGAAAGTGTTAACAACAAAAAGCGAACCAGTTATCACGGTGAGGCAAAATGGTCTTGTGGATAAAAGTGATCACTTCACAATGCAATGTACTCGGTTCGAGTCTCAGTTTCTCTTTTATATAAACCCATGTTATTTTTTTTTCTTCACTCCATTATATTGACTTGTCATCTCTTTTTTAAAGGGGACACCCCCCCCCTCAACAAAGAAAAAATAGCATGTAATACTCTTTCTTTAACAAGCGACTCTCTGAATTAGTCAGAAAACATCTTTTGCTACATCTACAACAATTAGTGTAAGTATGAAGAATACATGAAGATTAGCAATGTGACACTTTAGTCTAGTGGGTAGGCAATCGACAATCGACAGCTAGCTGGCAATCGACAGCTAGCTGGCAATCGACAGCTAGCTGGCAATCGACAGCGTAGCCCCAAAGCCATGTCCATTTAAAAACTGGATTCAAGAGCCTCTTATCGCTAGGTTTACAACGTTGTTTTACATTTTCAATTATAATTTCCTAGTTTTATTCACTCTCTACAGTCCCGTACTATTCCTTTTTTAGTCTGTAAACAACTTTGCAACACGAAAATAATGATGAACAGGGTTTTACTTCTCGTATAAATTTATTAGAAGCGCCCTATGTCATTTTGCACGAAGTGATACAAAGGGCCTTTCAAATTTAAGTCTATTGAAAGCATTCCCCCACCTAGCCTGTATGACCGAGCAGAATCATTTAGTGCTCAACAATAAAAATCCACAGTCTTGGCTAAAGAGGTCCATTATTTGTTTGTTTATTTAGTTATTTTATTTAATTAACATTGTACAGTACTATTAAATATCAGGTATATTGGATGCTCTGTTTTAAATACAGTCAAGATTGCCGAGCAATGAATTATAGGCCTACATCCTGCTTCTTGTCCTCAAACCATATCTTTCTGGTTTTTAAAACGGTATCATTTGAATTTCCATTTCCAAGCATTATTTTGAACCGTCTTGAACTGAAGTTGTTTTCCTTTCTTTAAATGAGACTACAGCCCCAGTCTAAAGTGCTTGTCCTCCCAGACAAGGACAAAGAGCCTCTTCGGTAGGTTTAGGGACAATGCATCAAAATAACGCGGTCATTGTTGCAATGTCAGGAATGCTATTATTACCTCCTCTTTGGTAATCCTCGCATTTGACCAAACAAAAGTCACTCAATGAAGGGAGGGTCAGGTTTGTTTTCAATTCACTAATATTATTGATGCCATGTCAGAAAGAGCTGAGTAGTTTGTTACGTAACTATTCAAAAATTGCAGGTGCAAGCTATTGAAAACAGAATCGAATAGCCAAGCTTTCCTATTCATTGGTGCCCTGTTATAGAATTCGTAGCATATACTGAATTGAATAGACCCGTGTTCTATTCATTATACTATGTGAGGGCAGTGGCCTCTTGTCATATCACTTTAAGTTTAAGTCAGCAGTTTGCAAATTAAATGAAATAAACATAAAACCTCACTATTATATCAGGAATATCAGTAACTGAAAGAAGAAAAAATACGGGCAATCTTGACAACATCGGACTACAAAAATAATGATAATAATGCATCCCGAAAGCGTCAAATCAGTAAATCGGCACATTTTGTAAAGTCATTAGCATGCAGAAAGTGTTAACAACAAAAAGCGAACCAGTTATCACGGTGAGGCAAAATGGTCTTGTGGATAAAAGTGATCACTTCACAATGCAATGTACTCGGTTCGAGTCTCAGTTTCTCTTTTATATAAACCCATGTTATTTTTTTTTCTTCACTCCATTATATTGACTTGTCATCTCTTTTTTAAAGGGGACACCCCCCCCCCCCTCAACAAAGAAAAAATAGCATGTAATACTCTTTCTTTAACAAGCGACTCTCTGAATTAGTCAGAAAACATCTTTTGCTACATCTACAACAATTAGTGTAAGTATGAAGAATACATGAAGATTAGCAATGTGACACTTTAGTCTAGTGGGTAGGCAATCGCCTGGTAACTGGAAGGTATCGGGTTCGACCCCCAGCTGTTGCGTTTTTTTCTTTTGCTACATCTACAACAATAAGTATAAGTATGAAAAAAAAATATGGAGATTAGCAATGTGACACTTTAGTCTAGTGGGTAGGCAATCGCCTGGTAACTGGAAGGTATCGGGTTCGACACCCAGCTGTTGCTTTTTTTTTAATCTTTGAAAAAGAAAAAACTGATGTCAAACCCATTTTGATCTCACTCAAAGTCCATATTTATTGCTATTCTCTTAATTGATCTATACAATGAGCTTGCAATTAACTTGTAAGCAAGGTAAAGTATTATATTTACGAAGTACAAGAAGGACAGGAATCCTGTTTTATCTATTTATCAAACATTATTACATTCAATACTTTTTCAGTCCCAATGAGAGAGAGAGAGAGAGAGAGAGAGAGCCCGGCCCCCCACTCAGTGTTATTTAGGGTACGCATATGCGTGTTCCAACCGACCCCCCCTTTTCAGCAAAAGTCCGGTGTGTAAAGTCAATACGGCTCGACCTTTTTCTTTTGTATACGAGCCTTTTTCAGCATCCCCCCCTTTTCAGCAAAAGTCCGGTGTGTAAAGTCAATACGGCTCGACCTTTTTCTTTTGTTACGAAAAGGACATTTTGGCAACACGCATGCGGTCATTTTGAAACCTGAGTGGGGGGGCCGGGAGAGAGAGAGAGAGAGAGAAAGAGAAAGAGAGCCAGAAAGAGACAAGTGAAGAGAACCCAATACACCTCATCAGTGTAATAAAGTCTGATGATCTTTATCTACATACTTACTTCAAATATTTTGCCGGGCAGATATTATTATTTATAAAAACAAACCAATTTTGGAGTTTTATAATAAATATTATTGTTGTTGTTGTTGTTGATGATGTAAAACAATGAGAAAATAGGGACCTTTTGCGGGGGGGGGGGGAGGGAGCAATGTAGATAAAAACTACAGGGGGGGTAGAGAGCACTATTTTTTTGTTTGGCCCTCGAAAATTTGAAAAATTAATCGCCAGGGGGGTCCCATCTTGCCAGCTAGCTGGCAATCGACAGCTAGCTGGCAATCGACAGCTAGCTGGCAATCGACAGCTAGCTGGCAATCGACAGCTAGCTGGCAATCGACAGCTAGCTGGCAATCGACAGCTAGCTGGCAATCGACAGCTAGCTGGCAATCGACAGCTAGCTGGCAATCGACAGCTAGCTGGCAATCGACAGCTAGCTGGCAATCGACAGCTAGCTGGCAATCGACAGCTAGCTGGCAATCGACAGCTAGCTGGCAATCGACAGCTAGCTGGCAATCGACAGCTAGCTGGCAATCGACAGCTAGCTGGCAATCGACAGCGTAGCCTGGCGGCGGTAGCGGGTAGCCCCAAAGCCATGTCCATTTAAAAACTGGATTCAAGAGCCTCTTATCGCTAGGTTTACAACGTTGTTTTACATTTTCAATTATAATTTCCTAGTTTTATTCACTCTCTACAGTCCCGTACTATTCCTTTTTTAGTCTGTAAACAACTTTGCAACACGAAAATAATGATGAACAGGGTTTTACTTCTCGTATAAATTTATTAGAAGCGCCCTATGTCATTTTGCACGAAGTGATACAAAGGGCCTTTCAAATTTAAGTCTATTGAAAGCATTCCCCCACCTAGCCTGTATGACCGAGCAGAATCATTTAGTGCTCAACAATAAAAATCCACAGTCTTGGCTAAAGAGGTCCATTATTTGTTTGTTTATTTAGTTATTTTATTTAATTAACATTGTACAGTACTATTAAATATCAGGTATATTGGATGCTCTGTTTTAAATACAGTCAAGATTGCCGAGCAATGAATTATAGGCCTACATCCTGCTTCTTGTCCTCAAACCATATCTTTCTGGTTTTTAAAACGGTATCATTTGAATTTCCATTTCCAAGCATTATTTTGAACCGTCTTGAACTGAAGTTGTTTTCCTTTCTTTAAATGAGACTACAGCCCCAGTCTAAAGTGCTTGTCCTCCCAGACAAGGACAAAGAGCCTCTTCGGTAGGTTTAGGGACAATGCATCAAAATAACGCGGTCATTGTTGCAATGTCAGGAATGCTATTATTACCTCCTCTTTGGTAATCCTCGCATTTGACCAAACAAAAGTCACTCAATGAAGGGAGGGTCAGGTTTTGTTTTCAATTCACTAATATTATTGATGCCATGTCAGAAAGAGCTGAGTAGTTTGTTACGTAACTATTCAAAAATTGCAGGTGCAAGCTATTGAAAACAGAATCGAATAGCCAAGCTTTCCTATTCATTGGTGCCCTGTTATAGAATTCGTAGCATATACTGAATTGAATAGACCCGTGTTCTATTCATTATACTATGTGAGGGCAGTGGCCTCTTGTCATATCACTTTAAGTTTAAGTCAGCAGTTTGCAAATTAAATGAAATAAACATAAAACCTCACTATTATATCAGGAATATCAGTAACTGAAAGAAGAAAAAATACGGGCAATCTTGACAACATCGGACTACAAAAATAATGATAATAATGCATCCCGAAAGCGTCAAATCAGTAAATCGGCACATTTTGTAAAGTCATTAGCATGCAGAAAGTGTTAACAACAAAAAGCGAACCAGTTATCACGGTGAGGCAAAATGGTCTTGTGGATAAAAGTGATCACTTCACAATGCAATGTACTCGGTTCGAGTCTCAGTTTCTCTTTTATATAAACCCATGTTATTTTTTTTTCTTCACTCCATTATATTGACTTGTCATCTCTTTTTTAAAGGGGACACCCCCCCCCCCTCAACAAAGAAAAAATAGCATGTAATACTCTTTCTTTAACAAGCGACTCTCTGAATTAGTCAGAAAACATCTTTTGCTACATCTACAACAATTAGTGTAAGTATGAAGAATACATGAAGATTAGCAATGTGACACTTTAGTCTAGTGGGTAGGCAATCGCCTGGTAACTGGAAGGTATCGGGTTCGACCCCCAGCTGTTGCGTTTTTTTCTTTTGCTACATCTACAACAATAAGTATAAGTATGAAAAAAAAATATGGAGATTAGCAATGTGACACTTTAGTCTAGTGGGTAGGCAATCGCCTGGTAACTGGAAGGTATCGGGTTCGACACCCAGCTGTTGCTTTTTTTTTAATCTTTGAAAAAGAAAAAACTGATGTCAAACCCATTTTGATCTCACTCAAAGTCCATATTTATTGCTATTCTCTTAATTGATCTATACAATGAGCTTGCAATTAACTTGTAAGCAAGGTAAAGTATTATATTTACGAAGTACAAGAAGGACAGGAATCCTGTTTTATCTATTTATCAAACATTATTACATTCAATACTTTTTCAGTCCCAATGAGAGAGAGAGAGAGAGAGAGAGAGCCCGGCCCCCCACTCAGTGTTATTTAGGGTACGCATATGCGTGTTCCAACCGACCCCCCCCCCCCCTTTTCAGCAAAAGTCCGGTGTGTAAAGTCAATACGGCTCGACCTTTTTCTTTTGTATACGAGCCTTTTTCAGCATCCCCCCCTTTTCAGCAAAAGTCCGGTGTGTAAAGTCAATACGGCTCGACCTTTTTCTTTTGTTACGAAAAGGACATTTTGGCAACACGCATGCGGTCATTTTGAAACCTGAGTGGGGGGGGCCGGGAGAGAGAGAGAGAGAGAGAAAGAGAAAGAGAGCCAGAAAGAGACAAGTGAAGAGAACCCAATACACCTCATCAGTGTAATAAAGTCTGATGATCTTTATCTACATACTTACTTCAAATATTTTGCCGGGCAGATATTATTATTTATAAAAACAAACCAATTTTGGAGTTTTATAATAAATATTATTGTTGTTGTTGTTGTTGATGATGTAAAACAATGAGAAAATAGGGACCTTTTGCGGGGGGGGGGGGAGCAATGTAGATAAAAACTACAGGGGGGGGGGGTAGAGAGCACTATTTTTTTGTTTGGCCCTCGAAAATTTGAAAAATTAATCGCCAGGGGGGTCCCATCTTGCCAGCTAGCTGGCAATCGACAGCTAGCTGGCAATCGACAGCTAGCTGGCAATCGACAGCTAGCTGGCAATCGACAGCTAGCTGGCAATCGACAGCTAGCTGGCAATCGACAGCTAGCTGGCAATCGACAGCTAGCTGGCAATCGACAGCTAGCTGGCAATCGACAGCTAGCTGGCAATCGACAGCTAGCTGGCAATCGACAGCTAGCTGGCAATCGACAGCTAGCTGGCAATCGACAGCTAGCTGGCAATCGACAGCTAGCTGGCAATCGACAGCTAGCTGGCAATCGACAGCTAGCTGGCAATCGACAGCGTAGCCTGGCGGCGGTAGCGGGTAGCCCCAAAGCCATGTCCATTTAAAAACTGGATTCAAGAGCCTCTTATCGCTAGGTTTACAACGTTGTTTTACATTTTCAATTATAATTTCCTAGTTTTATTCACTCTCTACAGTCCCGTACTATTCCTTTTTTAGTCTGTAAACAACTTTGCAACACGAAAATAATGATGAACAGGGTTTTACTTCTCGTATAAATTTATTAGAAGCGCCCTATGTCATTTTGCACGAAGTGATACAAAGGGCCTTTCAAATTTAAGTCTATTGAAAGCATTCCCCCACCTAGCCTGTATGACCGAGCAGAATCATTTAGTGCTCAACAATAAAAATCCACAGTCTTGGCTAAAGAGGTCCATTATTTGTTTGTTTATTTAGTTATTTTATTTAATTAACATTGTACAGTACTATTAAATATCAGGTATATTGGATGCTCTGTTTTAAATACAGTCAAGATTGCCGAGCAATGAATTATAGGCCTACATCCTGCTTCTTGTCCTCAAACCATATCTTTCTGGTTTTTAAAACGGTATCATTTGAATTTCCATTTCCAAGCATTATTTTGAACCGTCTTGAACTGAAGTTGTTTTCCTTTCTTTAAATGAGACTACAGCCCCAGTCTAAAGTGCTTGTCCTCCCAGACAAGGACAAAGAGCCTCTTCGGTAGGTTTAGGGACAATGCATCAAAATAACGCGGTCATTGTTGCAATGTCAGGAATGCTATTATTACCTCCTCTTTGGTAATCCTCGCATTTGACCAAACAAAAGTCACTCAATGAAGGGAGGGTCAGGTTTGTTTTCAATTCACTAATATTATTGATGCCATGTCAGAAAGAGCTGAGTAGTTTGTTACGTAACTATTCAAAAATTGCAGGTGCAAGCTATTGAAAACAGAATCGAATAGCCAAGCTTTCCTATTCATTGGTGCCCTGTTATAGAATTCGTAGCATATACTGAATTGAATAGACCCGTGTTCTATTCATTATACTATGTGAGGGCAGTGGCCTCTTGTCATATCACTTTAAGTTTAAGTCAGCAGTTTGCAAATTAAATGAAATAAACATAAAACCTCACTATTATATCAGGAATATCAGTAACTGAAAGAAGAAAAAATACGGGCAATCTTGACAACATCGGACTACAAAAATAATGATAATAATGCATCCCGAAAGCGTCAAATCAGTAAATCGGCACATTTTGTAAAGTCATTAGCATGCAGAAAGTGTTAACAACAAAAAGCGAACCAGTTATCACGGTGAGGCAAAATGGTCTTGTGGATAAAAGTGATCACTTCACAATGCAATGTACTCGGTTCGAGTCTCAGTTTCTCTTTTATATAAACCCATGTTATTTTTTTTTCTTCACTCCATTATATTGACTTGTCATCTCTTTTTTAAAGGGGACACCCCCCCCCTCAACAAAGAAAAAATAGCATGTAATACTCTTTCTTTAACAAGCGACTCTCTGAATTAGTCAGAAAACATCTTTTGCTACATCTACAACAATTAGTGTAAGTATGAAGAATACATGAAGATTAGCAATGTGACACTTTAGTCTAGTGGGTAGGCAATCGCCTGGTAACTGGAAGGTATCGGGTTCGACCCCCAGCTGTTGCGTTTTTTTCTTTTGCTACATCTACAACAATAAGTATAAGTATGAAAAAAAAATATGGAGATTAGCAATGTGACACTTTAGTCTAGTGGGTAGGCAATCGCCTGGTAACTGGAAGGTATCGGGTTCGACACCCAGCTGTTGCTTTTTTTTTAATCTTTGAAAAAGAAAAAACTGATGTCAAACCCATTTTGATCTCACTCAAAGTCCATATTTATTGCTATTCTCTTAATTGATCTATACAATGAGCTTGCAATTAACTTGTAAGCAAGGTAAAGTATTATATTTACGAAGTACAAGAAGGACAGGAATCCTGTTTTATCTATTTATCAAACATTATTACATTCAATACTTTTTCAGTCCCAATGAGAGAGAGAGAGAGAGAGAGAGAGCCCGGCCCCCCACTCAGTGTTATTTAGGGTACGCATATGCGTGTTCCAACCGACCCCCCCCCCCCTTTTCAGCAAAAGTCCGGTGTGTAAAGTCAATACGGCTCGACCTTTTTCTTTTGTATACGAGCCTTTTTCAGCATCCCCCCCTTTTCAGCAAAAGTCCGGTGTGTAAAGTCAATACGGCTCGACCTTTTTCTTTTGTTACGAAAAGGACATTTTGGCAACACGCATGCGGTCATTTTGAAACCTGAGTGGGGGGGCCGGGAGAGAGAGAGAGAGAGAGAGAAAGAGAAAGAGAGCCAGAAAGAGACAAGTGAAGAGAACCCAATACACCTCATCAGTGTAATAAAGTCTGATGATCTTTATCTACATACTTACTTCAAATATTTTGCCGGGCAGATATTATTATTTATAAAAACAAACCAATTTTGGAGTTTTATAATAAATATTATTGTTGTTGTTGTTGTTGATGATGTAAAACAATGAGAAAATAGGGACCTTTTGCGGGGGGGGGGGAGCAATGTAGATAAAAACTACAGGGGGGGGGTAGAGAGCACTATTTTTTTGTTTGGCCCTCGAAAATTTGAAAAATTAATCGCCAGGGGGGTCCCATCTTGCCAGCTAGCTGGCAATCGACAGCTAGCTGGCAATCGACAGCTAGCTGGCAATCGACAGCTAGCTGGCAATCGACAGCTAGCTGGCAATCGACAGCTAGCTGGCAATCGACAGCTAGCTGGCAATCGACAGCTAGCTGGCAATCGACAGCTAGCTGGCAATCGACAGCTAGCTGGCAATCGACAGCTAGCTGGCAATCGACAGCTAGCTGGCAATCGACAGCTAGCTGGCAATCGACAGCTAGCTGGCAATCGACAGCTAGCTGGCAATCGACAGCTAGCTGGCAATCGACAGCTAGCTGGCAATCGACAGCTAGCTGGCAATCGACAGCTAGCTGGCAATCGACAGCGTAGCCTGGCGGCGGTAGCGGGTAGCCCCAAAGCCATGTCCATTTAAAAACTGGATTCAAGAGCCTCTTATCGCTAGGTTTACAACGTTGTTTTACATTTTCAATTATAATTTCCTAGTTTTATTCACTCTCTACAGTCCCGTACTATTCCTTTTTTAGTCTGTAAACAACTTTGCAACACGAAAATAATGATGAACAGGGTTTTACTTCTCGTATAAATTTATTAGAAGCGCCCTATGTCATTTTGCACGAAGTGATACAAAGGGCCTTTCAAATTTAAGTCTATTGAAAGCATTCCCCCACCTAGCCTGTATGACCGAGCAGAATCATTTAGTGCTCAACAATAAAAATCCACAGTCTTGGCTAAAGAGGTCCATTATTTGTTTGTTTATTTAGTTATTTTATTTAATTAACATTGTACAGTACTATTAAATATCAGGTATATTGGATGCTCTGTTTTAAATACAGTCAAGATTGCCGAGCAATGAATTATAGGCCTACATCCTGCTTCTTGTCCTCAAACCATATCTTTCTGGTTTTTAAAACGGTATCATTTGAATTTCCATTTCCAAGCATTATTTTGAACCGTCTTGAACTGAAGTTGTTTTCCTTTCTTTAAATGAGACTACAGCCCCAGTCTAAAGTGCTTGTCCTCCCAGACAAGGACAAAGAGCCTCTTCGGTAGGTTTAGGGACAATGCATCAAAATAACGCGGTCATTGTTGCAATGTCAGGAATGCTATTATTACCTCCTCTTTGGTAATCCTCGCATTTGACCAAACAAAAGTCACTCAATGAAGGGAGGGTCAGGTTTGTTTTCAATTCACTAATATTATTGATGCCATGTCAGAAAGAGCTGAGTAGTTTGTTACGTAACTATTCAAAAATTGCAGGTGCAAGCTATTGAAAACAGAATCGAATAGCCAAGCTTTCCTATTCATTGGTGCCCTGTTATAGAATTCGTAGCATATACTGAATTGAATAGACCCGTGTTCTATTCATTATACTATGTGAGGGCAGTGGCCTCTTGTCATATCACTTTAAGTTTAAGTCAGCAGTTTGCAAATTAAATGAAATAAACATAAAACCTCACTATTATATCAGGAATATCAGTAACTGAAAGAAGAAAAAATACGGGCAATCTTGACAACATCGGACTACAAAAATAATGATAATAATGCATCCCGAAAGCGTCAAATCAGTAAATCGGCACATTTTGTAAAGTCATTAGCATGCAGAAAGTGTTAACAACAAAAAGCGAACCAGTTATCACGGTGAGGCAAAATGGTCTTGTGGATAAAAGTGATCACTTCACAATGCAATGTACTCGGTTCGAGTCTCAGTTTCTCTTTTATATAAACCCATGTTATTTTTTTTCTTCACTCCATTATATTGACTTGTCATCTCTTTTTTAAAGGGGACACCCCCCCCCCTCAACAAAGAAAAAATAGCATGTAATACTCTTTCTTTAACAAGCGACTCTCTGAATTAGTCAGAAAACATCTTTTGCTACATCTACAACAATTAGTGTAAGTATGAAGAATACATGAAGATTAGCAATGTGACACTTTAGTCTAGTGGGTAGGCAATCGCCTGGTAACTGGAAGGTATCGGGTTCGACCCCCAGCTGTTGCGTTTTTTTCTTTTGCTACATCTACAACAATAAGTATAAGTATGAAAAAAAAATATGGAGATTAGCAATGTGACACTTTAGTCTAGTGGGTAGGCAATCGCCTGGTAACTGGAAGGTATCGGGTTCGACACCCAGCTGTTGCTTTTTTTTTAATCTTTGAAAAAGAAAAAACTGATGTCAAACCCATTTTGATCTCACTCAAAGTCCATATTTATTGCTATTCTCTTAATTGATCTATACAATGAGCTTGCAATTAACTTGTAAGCAAGGTAAAGTATTATATTTACGAAGTACAAGAAGGACAGGAATCCTGTTTTATCTATTTATCAAACATTATTACATTCAATACTTTTTCAGTCCCAATGAGAGAGAGAGAGAGAGAGAGAGAGCCCGGCCCCCCACTCAGTGTTATTTAGGGTACGCATATGCGTGTTCCAACCGACCCCCCCCCCCTTTTCAGCAAAAGTCCGGTGTGTAAAGTCAATACGGCTCGACCTTTTTCTTTTGTATACGAGCCTTTTTCAGCATCCCCCCCTTTTCAGCAAAAGTCCGGTGTGTAAAGTCAATACGGCTCGACCTTTTTCTTTTGTTACGAAAAGGACATTTTGGCAACACGCATGCGGTCATTTTGAAACCTGAGTGGGGGGCCGGGAGAGAGAGAGAGAGAGAGAAAGAGAAAGAGAGCCAGAAAGAGACAAGTGAAGAGAACCCAATACACCTCATCAGTGTAATAAAGTCTGATGATCTTTATCTACATACTTACTTCAAATATTTTGCCGGGCAGATATTATTATTTATAAAAACAAACCAATTTTGGAGTTTTATAATAAATATTATTGTTGTTGTTGTTGTTGATGATGTAAAACAATGAGAAAATAGGGACCTTTTGCGGGGGGGGGGGGAGCAATGTAGATAAAAACTACAGGGGGGGGGGTAGAGAGCACTATTTTTTTGTTTGGCCCTCGAAAATTTGAAAAATTAATCGCCAGGGGGGTCCCATCTTGCCAGCTAGCTGGCAATCGACAGCTAGCTGGCAATCGACAGCTAGCTGGCAATCGACAGCTAGCTGGCAATCGACAGCTAGCTGGCAATCGACAGCTAGCTGGCAATCGACAGCTAGCTGGCAATCGACAGCTAGCTGGCAATCGACAGCTAGCTGGCAATCGACAGCTAGCTGGCAATCGACAGCTAGCTGGCAATCGACAGCTAGCTGGCAATCGACAGCTAGCTGGCAATCGACAGCTAGCTGGCAATCGACAGCTAGCTGGCAATCGACAGCTAGCTGGCAATCGACAGCTAGCTGGCAATCGACAGCTAGCTGGCAATCGACAGCTAGCTGGCAATCGACAGCTAGCTGGCAATCGACAGCTAGCTGGCAATCGACAGCTAGCTGGCAATCGACAGCGTAGCCTGGCGGCGGTAGCGGGTAGCCCCAAAGCCATGTCCATTTAAAAACTGGATTCAAGAGCCTCTTATCGCTAGGTTTACAACGTTGTTTTACATTTTCAATTATAATTTCCTAGTTTTATTCACTCTCTACAGTCCCGTACTATTCCTTTTTTAGTCTGTAAACAACTTTGCAACACGAAAATAATGATGAACAGGGTTTTACTTCTCGTATAAATTTATTAGAAGCGCCCTATGTCATTTTGCACGAAGTGATACAAAGGGCCTTTCAAATTTAAGTCTATTGAAAGCATTCCCCCACCTAGCCTGTATGACCGAGCAGAATCATTTAGTGCTCAACAATAAAAATCCACAGTCTTGGCTAAAGAGGTCCATTATTTGTTTGTTTATTTAGTTATTTTATTTAATTAACATTGTACAGTACTATTAAATATCAGGTATATTGGATGCTCTGTTTTAAATACAGTCAAGATTGCCGAGCAATGAATTATAGGCCTACATCCTGCTTCTTGTCCTCAAACCATATCTTTCTGGTTTTTAAAACGGTATCATTTGAATTTCCATTTCCAAGCATTATTTTGAACCGTCTTGAACTGAAGTTGTTTTCCTTTCTTTAAATGAGACTACAGCCCCAGTCTAAAGTGCTTGTCCTCCCAGACAAGGACAAAGAGCCTCTTCGGTAGGTTTAGGGACAATGCATCAAAATAACGCGGTCATTGTTGCAATGTCAGGAATGCTATTATTACCTCCTCTTTGGTAATCCTCGCATTTGACCAAACAAAAGTCACTCAATGAAGGGAGGGTCAGGTTTTGTTTTCAATTCACTAATATTATTGATGCCATGTCAGAAAGAGCTGAGTAGTTTGTTACGTAACTATTCAAAAATTGCAGGTGCAAGCTATTGAAAACAGAATCGAATAGCCAAGCTTTCCTATTCATTGGTGCCCTGTTATAGAATTCGTAGCATATACTGAATTGAATAGACCCGTGTTCTATTCATTATACTATGTGAGGGCAGTGGCCTCTTGTCATATCACTTTAAGTTTAAGTCAGCAGTTTGCAAATTAAATGAAATAAACATAAAACCTCACTATTATATCAGGAATATCAGTAACTGAAAGAAGAAAAAATACGGGCAATCTTGACAACATCGGACTACAAAAATAATGATAATAATGCATCCCGAAAGCGTCAAATCAGTAAATCGGCACATTTTGTAAAGTCATTAGCATGCAGAAAGTGTTAACAACAAAAAGCGAACCAGTTATCACGGTGAGGCAAAATGGTCTTGTGGATAAAAGTGATCACTTCACAATGCAATGTACTCGGTTCGAGTCTCAGTTTCTCTTTTATATAAACCCATGTTATTTTTTTTTCTTCACTCCATTATATTGACTTGTCATCTCTTTTTTAAAGGGGACACCCCCCCCCTCAACAAAGAAAAAATAGCATGTAATACTCTTTCTTTAACAAGCGACTCTCTGAATTAGTCAGAAAACATCTTTTGCTACATCTACAACAATTAGTGTAAGTATGAAGAATACATGAAGATTAGCAATGTGACACTTTAGTCTAGTGGGTAGGCAATCGCCTGGTAACTGGAAGGTATCGGGTTCGACCCCCAGCTGTTGCGTTTTTTTCTTTTGCTACATCTACAACAATAAGTATAAGTATGAAAAAAAAATATGGAGATTAGCAATGTGACACTTTAGTCTAGTGGGTAGGCAATCGCCTGGTAACTGGAAGGTATCGGGTTCGACACCCAGCTGTTGCTTTTTTTTTAATCTTTGAAAAAGAAAAAACTGATGTCAAACCCATTTTGATCTCACTCAAAGTCCATATTTATTGCTATTCTCTTAATTGATCTATACAATGAGCTTGCAATTAACTTGTAAGCAAGGTAAAGTATTATATTTACGAAGTACAAGAAGGACAGGAATCCTGTTTTATCTATTTATCAAACATTATTACATTCAATACTTTTTCAGTCCCAATGAGAGAGAGAGAGAGAGAGAGAGAGCCCGGCCCCCCACTCAGTGTTATTTAGGGTACGCATATGCGTGTTCCAACCGACCCCCCCCCCCCTTTTCAGCAAAAGTCCGGTGTGTAAAGTCAATACGGCTCGACCTTTTTCTTTTGTATACGAGCCTTTTTCAGCATCCCCCCCCTTTTCAGCAAAAGTCCGGTGTGTAAAGTCAATACGGCTCGACCTTTTTCTTTTGTTACGAAAAGGACATTTTGGCAACACGCATGCGGTCATTTTGAAACCTGAGTGGGGGGGCCGGGAGAGAGAGAGAGAGAGAGAAAGAGAAAGAGAGCCAGAAAGAGACAAGTGAAGAGAACCCAATACACCTCATCAGTGTAATAAAGTCTGATGATCTTTATCTACATACTTACTTCAAATATTTTGCCGGGCAGATATTATTATTTATAAAAACAAACCAATTTTGGAGTTTTATAATAAATATTATTGTTGTTGTTGTTGTTGATGATGTAAAACAATGAGAAAATAGGGACCTTTTGCGGGGGGGGGGGGAGCAATGTAGATAAAAACTACAGGGGGGGGGGGGTAGAGAGCACTATTTTTTTGTTTGGCCCTCGAAAATTTGAAAAATTAATCGCCAGGGGGGTCCCATCTTGCCAGCTAGCTGGCAATCGACAGCTAGCTGGCAATCGACAGCTAGCTGGCAATCGACAGCTAGCTGGCAATCGACAGCTAGCTGGCAATCGACAGCTAGCTGGCAATCGACAGCTAGCTGGCAATCGACAGCTAGCTGGCAATCGACAGCTAGCTGGCAATCGACAGCTAGCTGGCAATCGACAGCTAGCTGGCAATCGACAGCTAGCTGGCAATCGACAGCTAGCTGGCAATCGACAGCTAGCTGGCAATCGACAGCTAGCTGGCAATCGACAGCTAGCTGGCAATCGACAGCGTAGCCTGGCGGCGGTAGCGGGTAGCCCCAAAGCCATGTCCATTTAAAAACTGGATTCAAGAGCCTCTTATCGCTAGGTTTACAACGTTGTTTTACATTTTCAATTATAATTTCCTAGTTTTATTCACTCTCTACAGTCCCGTACTATTCCTTTTTTAGTCTGTAAACAACTTTGCAACACGAAAATAATGATGAACAGGGTTTTACTTCTCGTATAAATTTATTAGAAGCGCCCTATGTCATTTTGCACGAAGTGATACAAAGGGCCTTTCAAATTTAAGTCTATTGAAAGCATTCCCCCACCTAGCCTGTATGACCGAGCAGAATCATTTAGTGCTCAACAATAAAAATCCACAGTCTTGGCTAAAGAGGTCCATTATTTGTTTGTTTATTTAGTTATTTTATTTAATTAACATTGTACAGTACTATTAAATATCAGGTATATTGGATGCTCTGTTTTAAATACAGTCAAGATTGCCGAGCAATGAATTATAGGCCTACATCCTGCTTCTTGTCCTCAAACCATATCTTTCTGGTTTTTAAAACGGTATCATTTGAATTTCCATTTCCAAGCATTATTTTGAACCGTCTTGAACTGAAGTTGTTTTCCTTTCTTTAAATGAGACTACAGCCCCAGTCTAAAGTGCTTGTCCTCCCAGACAAGGACAAAGAGCCTCTTCGGTAGGTTTAGGGACAATGCATCAAAATAACGCGGTCATTGTTGCAATGTCAGGAATGCTATTATTACCTCCTCTTTGGTAATCCTCGCATTTGACCAAACAAAAGTCACTCAATGAAGGGAGGGTCAGGTTTGTTTTCAATTCACTAATATTATTGATGCCATGTCAGAAAGAGCTGAGTAGTTTGTTACGTAACTATTCAAAAATTGCAGGTGCAAGCTATTGAAAACAGAATCGAATAGCCAAGCTTTCCTATTCATTGGTGCCCTGTTATAGAATTCGTAGCATATACTGAATTGAATAGACCCGTGTTCTATTCATTATACTATGTGAGGGCAGTGGCCTCTTGTCATATCACTTTAAGTTTAAGTCAGCAGTTTGCAAATTAAATGAAATAAACATAAAACCTCACTATTATATCAGGAATATCAGTAACTGAAAGAAGAAAAAATACGGGCAATCTTGACAACATCGGACTACAAAAATAATGATAATAATGCATCCCGAAAGCGTCAAATCAGTAAATCGGCACATTTTGTAAAGTCATTAGCATGCAGAAAGTGTTAACAACAAAAAGCGAACCAGTTATCACGGTGAGGCAAAATGGTCTTGTGGATAAAAGTGATCACTTCACAATGCAATGTACTCGGTTCGAGTCTCAGTTTCTCTTTTATATAAACCCATGTTATTTTTTTTTCTTCACTCCATTATATTGACTTGTCATCTCTTTTTTAAAGGGGACACCCCCCCCCCTCAACAAAGAAAAAATAGCATGTAATACTCTTTCTTTAACAAGCGACTCTCTGAATTAGTCAGAAAACATCTTTTGCTACATCTACAACAATTAGTGTAAGTATGAAGAATACATGAAGATTAGCAATGTGACACTTTAGTCTAGTGGGTAGGCAATCGCCTGGTAACTGGAAGGTATCGGGTTCGACCCCCAGCTGTTGCGTTTTTTTCTTTTGCTACATCTACAACAATAAGTATAAGTATGAAAAAAAAATATGGAGATTAGCAATGTGACACTTTAGTCTAGTGGGTAGGCAATCGCCTGGTAACTGGAAGGTATCGGGTTCGACACCCAGCTGTTGCTTTTTTTTTAATCTTTGAAAAAGAAAAAACTGATGTCAAACCCATTTTGATCTCACTCAAAGTCCATATTTATTGCTATTCTCTTAATTGATCTATACAATGAGCTTGCAATTAACTTGTAAGCAAGGTAAAGTATTATATTTACGAAGTACAAGAAGGACAGGAATCCTGTTTTATCTATTTATCAAACATTATTACATTCAATACTTTTTCAGTCCCAATGAGAGAGAGAGAGAGAGAGAGAGAGCCCGGCCCCCCACTCAGTGTTATTTAGGGTACGCATATGCGTGTTCCAACCGACCCCCCCCCCCTTTTCAGCAAAAGTCCGGTGTGTAAAGTCAATACGGCTCGACCTTTTTCTTTTGTATACGAGCCTTTTTCAGCATCCCCCCCTTTTCAGCAAAAGTCCGGTGTGTAAAGTCAATACGGCTCGACCTTTTTCTTTTGTTACGAAAAGGACATTTTGGCAACACGCATGCGGTCATTTTGAAACCTGAGTGGGGGGGCCGGGAGAGAGAGAGAGAGAGAGAAAGAGAAAGAGAGCCAGAAAGAGACAAGTGAAGAGAACCCAATACACCTCATCAGTGTAATAAAGTCTGATGATCTTTATCTACATACTTACTTCAAATATTTTGCCGGGCAGATATTATTATTTATAAAAACAAACCAATTTTGGAGTTTTATAATAAATATTATTGTTGTTGTTGTTGTTGATGATGTAAAACAATGAGAAAATAGGGACCTTTTGCGGGGGGGGGAGCAATGTAGATAAAAACTACAGGGGGGGGTAGAGAGCACTATTTTTTTGTTTGGCCCTCGAAAATTTGAAAAATTAATCGCCAGGGGGGTCCCATCTTGCCAGCTAGCTGGCAATCGACAGCTAGCTGGCAATCGACAGCTAGCTGGCAATCGACAGCTAGCTGGCAATCGACAGCTAGCTGGCAATCGACAGCTAGCTGGCAATCGACAGCTAGCTGGCAATCGACAGCTAGCTGGCAATCGACAGCTAGCTGGCAATCGACAGCTAGCTGGCAATCGACAGCTAGCTGGCAATCGACAGCTAGCTGGCAATCGACAGCTAGCTGGCAATCGACAGCTAGCTGGCAATCGACAGCTAGCTGGCAATCGACAGCTAGCTGGCAATCGACAGCTAGCTGGCAATCGACAGCTAGCTGGCAATCGACAGCGTAGCCTGGCGGCGGTAGCGGGTAGCCCCAAAGCCATGTCCATTTAAAAACTGGATTCAAGAGCCTCTTATCGCTAGGTTTACAACGTTGTTTTACATTTTCAATTATAATTTCCTAGTTTTATTCACTCTCTACAGTCCCGTACTATTCCTTTTTTAGTCTGTAAACAACTTTGCAACACGAAAATAATGATGAACAGGGTTTTACTTCTCGTATAAATTTATTAGAAGCGCCCTATGTCATTTTGCACGAAGTGATACAAAGGGCCTTTCAAATTTAAGTCTATTGAAAGCATTCCCCCACCTAGCCTGTATGACCGAGCAGAATCATTTAGTGCTCAACAATAAAAATCCACAGTCTTGGCTAAAGAGGTCCATTATTTGTTTGTTTATTTAGTTATTTTATTTAATTAACATTGTACAGTACTATTAAATATCAGGTATATTGGATGCTCTGTTTTAAATACAGTCAAGATTGCCGAGCAATGAATTATAGGCCTACATCCTGCTTCTTGTCCTCAAACCATATCTTTCTGGTTTTTAAAACGGTATCATTTGAATTTCCATTTCCAAGCATTATTTTGAACCGTCTTGAACTGAAGTTGTTTTCCTTTCTTTAAATGAGACTACAGCCCCAGTCTAAAGTGCTTGTCCTCCCAGACAAGGACAAAGAGCCTCTTCGGTAGGTTTAGGGACAATGCATCAAAATAACGCGGTCATTGTTGCAATGTCAGGAATGCTATTATTACCTCCTCTTTGGTAATCCTCGCATTTGACCAAACAAAAGTCACTCAATGAAGGGAGGGTCAGGTTTGTTTTCAATTCACTAATATTATTGATGCCATGTCAGAAAGAGCTGAGTAGTTTGTTACGTAACTATTCAAAAATTGCAGGTGCAAGCTATTGAAAACAGAATCGAATAGCCAAGCTTTCCTATTCATTGGTGCCCTGTTATAGAATTCGTAGCATATACTGAATTGAATAGACCCGTGTTCTATTCATTATACTATGTGAGGGCAGTGGCCTCTTGTCATATCACTTTAAGTTTAAGTCAGCAGTTTGCAAATTAAATGAAATAAACATAAAACCTCACTATTATATCAGGAATATCAGTAACTGAAAGAAGAAAAAATACGGGCAATCTTGACAACATCGGACTACAAAAATAATGATAATAATGCATCCCGAAAGCGTCAAATCAGTAAATCGGCACATTTTGTAAAGTCATTAGCATGCAGAAAGTGTTAACAACAAAAAGCGAACCAGTTATCACGGTGAGGCAAAATGGTCTTGTGGATAAAAGTGATCACTTCACAATGCAATGTACTCGGTTCGAGTCTCAGTTTCTCTTTTATATAAACCCATGTTATTTTTTTTTCTTCACTCCATTATATTGACTTGTCATCTCTTTTTTAAAGGGGACACCCCCCCCCCTCAACAAAGAAAAAATAGCATGTAATACTCTTTCTTTAACAAGCGACTCTCTGAATTAGTCAGAAAACATCTTTTGCTACATCTACAACAATTAGTGTAAGTATGAAGAATACATGAAGATTAGCAATGTGACACTTTAGTCTAGTGGGTAGGCAATCGCCTGGTAACTGGAAGGTATCGGGTTCGACCCCCAGCTGTTGCGTTTTTTTCTTTTGCTACATCTACAACAATAAGTATAAGTATGAAAAAAAAATATGGAGATTAGCAATGTGACACTTTAGTCTAGTGGGTAGGCAATCGCCTGGTAACTGGAAGGTATCGGGTTCGACACCCAGCTGTTGCTTTTTTTTTAATCTTTGAAAAAGAAAAAACTGATGTCAAACCCATTTTGATCTCACTCAAAGTCCATATTTATTGCTATTCTCTTAATTGATCTATACAATGAGCTTGCAATTAACTTGTAAGCAAGGTAAAGTATTATATTTACGAAGTACAAGAAGGACAGGAATCCTGTTTTATCTATTTATCAAACATTATTACATTCAATACTTTTTCAGTCCCAATGAGAGAGAGAGAGAGAGAGAGAGAGCCCGGCCCCCCACTCAGTGTTATTTAGGGTACGCATATGCGTGTTCCAACCGACCCCCCCCCCTTTTCAGCAAAAGTCCGGTGTGTAAAGTCAATACGGCTCGACCTTTTTCTTTTGTATACGAGCCTTTTTCAGCATCCCCCCCTTTTCAGCAAAAGTCCGGTGTGTAAAGTCAATACGGCTCGACCTTTTTCTTTTGTTACGAAAAGGACATTTTGGCAACACGCATGCGGTCATTTTGAAACCTGAGTGGGGGGGCCGGGAGAGAGAGAGAGAGAGAGAAAGAGAAAGAGAGCCAGAAAGAGACAAGTGAAGAGAACCCAATACACCTCATCAGTGTAATAAAGTCTGATGATCTTTATCTACATACTTACTTCAAATATTTTGCCGGGCAGATATTATTATTTATAAAAACAAACCAATTTTGGAGTTTTATAATAAATATTATTGTTGTTGTTGTTGTTGATGATGTAAAACAATGAGAAAATAGGGACCTTTTGCGGGGGGGGGGGAGCAATGTAGATAAAAACTACAGGGGGGGGGGGGTAGAGAGCACTATTTTTTTGTTTGGCCCTCGAAAATTTGAAAAATTAATCGCCAGGGGGGTCCCATCTTGCCAGCTAGCTGGCAATCGACAGCTAGCTGGCAATCGACAGCTAGCTGGCAATCGACAGCTAGCTGGCAATCGACAGCTAGCTGGCAATCGACAGCTAGCTGGCAATCGACAGCTAGCTGGCAATCGACAGCTAGCTGGCAATCGACAGCTAGCTGGCAATCGACAGCTAGCTGGCAATCGACAGCTAGCTGGCAATCGACAGCTAGCTGGCAATCGACAGCTAGCTGGCAATCGACAGCTAGCTGGCAATCGACAGCTAGCTGGCAATCGACAGCGTAGCCTGGCGGCGGTAGCGGGTAGCCCCAAAGCCATGTCCATTTAAAAACTGGATTCAAGAGCCTCTTATCGCTAGGTTTACAACGTTGTTTTACATTTTCAATTATAATTTCCTAGTTTTATTCACTCTCTACAGTCCCGTACTATTCCTTTTTTAGTCTGTAAACAACTTTGCAACACGAAAATAATGATGAACAGGGTTTTACTTCTCGTATAAATTTATTAGAAGCGCCCTATGTCATTTTGCACGAAGTGATACAAAGGGCCTTTCAAATTTAAGTCTATTGAAAGCATTCCCCCACCTAGCCTGTATGACCGAGCAGAATCATTTAGTGCTCAACAATAAAAATCCACAGTCTTGGCTAAAGAGGTCCATTATTTGTTTGTTTATTTAGTTATTTTATTTAATTAACATTGTACAGTACTATTAAATATCAGGTATATTGGATGCTCTGTTTTAAATACAGTCAAGATTGCCGAGCAATGAATTATAGGCCTACATCCTGCTTCTTGTCCTCAAACCATATCTTTCTGGTTTTTAAAACGGTATCATTTGAATTTCCATTTCCAAGCATTATTTTGAACCGTCTTGAACTGAAGTTGTTTTCCTTTCTTTAAATGAGACTACAGCCCCAGTCTAAAGTGCTTGTCCTCCCAGACAAGGACAAAGAGCCTCTTCGGTAGGTTTAGGGACAATGCATCAAAATAACGCGGTCATTGTTGCAATGTCAGGAATGCTATTATTACCTCCTCTTTGGTAATCCTCGCATTTGACCAAACAAAAGTCACTCAATGAAGGGAGGGTCAGGTTTGTTTTCAATTCACTAATATTATTGATGCCATGTCAGAAAGAGCTGAGTAGTTTGTTACGTAACTATTCAAAAATTGCAGGTGCAAGCTATTGAAAACAGAATCGAATAGCCAAGCTTTCCTATTCATTGGTGCCCTGTTATAGAATTCGTAGCATATACTGAATTGAATAGACCCGTGTTCTATTCATTATACTATGTGAGGGCAGTGGCCTCTTGTCATATCACTTTAAGTTTAAGTCAGCAGTTTGCAAATTAAATGAAATAAACATAAAACCTCACTATTATATCAGGAATATCAGTAACTGAAAGAAGAAAAAATACGGGCAATCTTGACAACATCGGACTACAAAAATAATGATAATAATGCATCCCGAAAGCGTCAAATCAGTAAATCGGCACATTTTGTAAAGTCATTAGCATGCAGAAAGTGTTAACAACAAAAAGCGAACCAGTTATCACGGTGAGGCAAAATGGTCTTGTGGATAAAAGTGATCACTTCACAATGCAATGTACTCGGTTCGAGTCTCAGTTTCTCTTTTATATAAACCCATGTTATTTTTTTTTCTTCACTCCATTATATTGACTTGTCATCTCTTTTTTAAAGGGGACACCCCCCCCCCTCAACAAAGAAAAAATAGCATGTAATACTCTTTCTTTAACAAGCGACTCTCTGAATTAGTCAGAAAACATCTTTTGCTACATCTACAACAATTAGTGTAAGTATGAAGAATACATGAAGATTAGCAATGTGACACTTTAGTCTAGTGGGTAGGCAATCGCCTGGTAACTGGAAGGTATCGGGTTCGACCCCCAGCTGTTGCGTTTTTTTCTTTTGCTACATCTACAACAATAAGTATAAGTATGAAAAAAAAATATGGAGATTAGCAATGTGACACTTTAGTCTAGTGGGTAGGCAATCGCCTGGTAACTGGAAGGTATCGGGTTCGACACCCAGCTGTTGCTTTTTTTTTAATCTTTGAAAAAGAAAAAACTGATGTCAAACCCATTTTGATCTCACTCAAAGTCCATATTTATTGCTATTCTCTTAATTGATCTATACAATGAGCTTGCAATTAACTTGTAAGCAAGGTAAAGTATTATATTTACGAAGTACA
This sequence comes from Strongylocentrotus purpuratus, assembly GCF_000002235.5. Taxonomy (NCBI): domain Eukaryota; kingdom Metazoa; phylum Echinodermata; class Echinoidea; order Camarodonta; family Strongylocentrotidae; genus Strongylocentrotus; species Strongylocentrotus purpuratus. Next base: position 26,581,474 of record NW_022145603.1, on the reverse strand, counting down.
AGAAGGACAGGAATCCTGTTTTATCTATTTATCAAACATTATTACATTCAATACTTTTTCAGTCCCAATGAGAGAGAGAGAGAGAGAGAGAGAGCCCGGCCCCCCACTCAGTGTTATTTAGGGTACGCATATGCGTGTTCCAACCGACCCCCCCCCCCCTTTTCAGCAAAAGTCCGGTGTGTAAAGTCAATACGGCTCGACCTTTTTCTTTTGTATACGAGCCTTTTTCAGCATCCCCCCCTTTTCAGCAAAAGTCCGGTGTGTAAAGTCAATACGGCTCGACCTTTTTCTTTTGTTACGAAAAGGACATTTTGGCAACACGCATGCGGTCATTTTGAAACCTGAGTGGGGGGGCCGGGAGAGAGAGAGAGAGAGAGAAAGAGAAAGAGAGCCAGAAAGAGACAAGTGAAGAGAACCCAATACACCTCATCAGTGTAATAAAGTCTGATGATCTTTATCTACATACTTACTTCAAATATTTTGCCGGGCAGATATTATTATTTATAAAAACAAACCAATTTTGGAGTTTTATAATAAATATTATTGTTGTTGTTGTTGTTGATGATGTAAAACAATGAGAAAATAGGGACCTTTTGCGGGGGGGGGGAGCAATGTAGATAAAAACTACAGGGGGGGGGTAGAGAGCACTATTTTTTTGTTTGGCCCTCGAAAATTTGAAAAATTAATCGCCAGGGGGGTCCCATCTTGCCAGCTAGCTGGCAATCGACAGCTAGCTGGCAATCGACAGCTAGCTGGCAATCGACAGCTAGCTGGCAATCGACAGCTAGCTGGCAATCGACAGCTAGCTGGCAATCGACAGCTAGCTGGCAATCGACAGCTAGCTGGCAATCGACAGCTAGCTGGCAATCGACAGCTAGCTGGCAATCGACAGCTAGCTGGCAATCGACAGCTAGCTGGCAATCGACAGCTAGCTGGCAATCGACAGCTAGCTGGCAATCGACAGCTAGCTGGCAATCGACAGCTAGCTGGCAATCGACAGCTAGCTGGCAATCGACAGCGTAGCCTGGCGGCGGTAGCGGGTAGCCCCAAAGCCATGTCCATTTAAAAACTGGATTCAAGAGCCTCTTATCGCTAGGTTTACAACGTTGTTTTACATTTTCAATTATAATTTCCTAGTTTTATTCACTCTCTACAGTCCCGTACTATTCCTTTTTTAGTCTGTAAACAACTTTGCAACACGAAAATAATGATGAACAGGGTTTTACTTCTCGTATAAATTTATTAGAAGCGCCCTATGTCATTTTGCACGAAGTGATACAAAGGGCCTTTCAAATTTAAGTCTATTGAAAGCATTCCCCCACCTAGCCTGTATGACCGAGCAGAATCATTTAGTGCTCAACAATAAAAATCCACAGTCTTGGCTAAAGAGGTCCATTATTTGTTTGTTTATTTAGTTATTTTATTTAATTAACATTGTACAGTACTATTAAATATCAGGTATATTGGATGCTCTGTTTTAAATACAGTCAAGATTGCCGAGCAATGAATTATAGGCCTACATCCTGCTTCTTGTCCTCAAACCATATCTTTCTGGTTTTTAAAACGGTATCATTTGAATTTCCATTTCCAAGCATTATTTTGAACCGTCTTGAACTGAAGTTGTTTTCCTTTCTTTAAATGAGACTACAGCCCCAGTCTAAAGTGCTTGTCCTCCCAGACAAGGACAAAGAGCCTCTTCGGTAGGTTTAGGGACAATGCATCAAAATAACGCGGTCATTGTTGCAATGTCAGGAATGCTATTATTACCTCCTCTTTGGTAATCCTCGCATTTGACCAAACAAAAGTCACTCAATGAAGGGAGGGTCAGGTTTGTTTTCAATTCACTAATATTATTGATGCCATGTCAGAAAGAGCTGAGTAGTTTGTTACGTAACTATTCAAAAATTGCAGGTGCAAGCTATTGAAAACAGAATCGAATAGCCAAGCTTTCCTATTCATTGGTGCCCTGTTATAGAATTCGTAGCATATACTGAATTGAATAGACCCGTGTTCTATTCATTATACTATGTGAGGGCAGTGGCCTCTTGTCATATCACTTTAAGTTTAAGTCAGCAGTTTGCAAATTAAATGAAATAAACATAAAACCTCACTATTATATCAGGAATATCAGTAACTGAAAGAAGAAAAAATACGGGCAATCTTGACAACATCGGACTACAAAAATAATGATAATAATGCATCCCGAAAGCGTCAAATCAGTAAATCGGCACATTTTGTAAAGTCATTAGCATGCAGAAAGTGTTAACAACAAAAAGCGAACCAGTTATCACGGTGAGGCAAAATGGTCTTGTGGATAAAAGTGATCACTTCACAATGCAATGTACTCGGTTCGAGTCTCAGTTTCTCTTTTATATAAACCCATGTTATTTTTTTTTCTTCACTCCATTATATTGACTTGTCATCTCTTTTTTAAAGGGGACACCCCCCCCCCTCAACAAAGAAAAAATAGCATGTAATACTCTTTCTTTAACAAGCGACTCTCTGAATTAGTCAGAAAACATCTTTTGCTACATCTACAACAATTAGTGTAAGTATGAAGAATACATGAAGATTAGCAATGTGACACTTTAGTCTAGTGGGTAGGCAATCGCCTGGTAACTGGAAGGTATCGGGTTCGACCCCCAGCTGTTGCGTTTTTTTCTTTTGCTACATCTACAACAATAAGTATAAGTATGAAAAAAAAATATGGAGATTAGCAATGTGACACTTTAGTCTAGTGGGTAGGCAATCGCCTGGTAACTGGAAGGTATCGGGTTCGACACCCAGCTGTTGCTTTTTTTTTAATCTTTGAAAAAGAAAAAACTGATGTCAAACCCATTTTGATCTCACTCAAAGTCCATATTTATTGCTATTCTCTTAATTGATCTATACAATGAGCTTGCAATTAACTTGTAAGCAAGGTAAAGTATTATATTTACGAAGTACAAGAAGGACAGGAATCCTGTTTTATCTATTTATCAAACATTATTACATTCAATACTTTTTCAGTCCCAATGAGAGAGAGAGAGAGAGAGAGAGAGCCCGGCCCCCCACTCAGTGTTATTTAGGGTACGCATATGCGTGTTCCAACCGACCCCCCCCCCCTTTTCAGCAAAAGTCCGGTGTGTAAAGTCAATACGGCTCGACCTTTTTCTTTTGTATACGAGCCTTTTTCAGCATCCCCCCCTTTTCAGCAAAAGTCCGGTGTGTAAAGTCAATACGGCTCGACCTTTTTCTTTTGTTACGAAAAGGACATTTTGGCAACACGCATGCGGTCATTTTGAAACCTGAGTGGGGGGGCCGGGAGAGAGAGAGAGAGAGAGAAAGAGAAAGAGAGCCAGAAAGAGACAAGTGAAGAGAACCCAATACACCTCATCAGTGTAATAAAGTCTGATGATCTTTATCTACATACTTACTTCAAATATTTTGCCGGGCAGATATTATTATTTATAAAAACAAACCAATTTTGGAGTTTTATAATAAATATTATTGTTGTTGTTGTTGTTGATGATGTAAAACAATGAGAAAATAGGGACCTTTTGCGGGGGGGGGGGAGCAATGTAGATAAAAACTACAGGGGGGGGGTAGAGAGCACTATTTTTTTGTTTGGCCCTCGAAAATTTGAAAAATTAATCGCCAGGGGGGTCCCATCTTGCCAGCTAGCTGGCAATCGACAGCTAGCTGGCAATCGACAGCTAGCTGGCAATCGACAGCTAGCTGGCAATCGACAGCTAGCTGGCAATCGACAGCTAGCTGGCAATCGACAGCTAGCTGGCAATCGACAGCTAGCTGGCAATCGACAGCTAGCTGGCAATCGACAGCTAGCTGGCAATCGACAGCTAGCTGGCAATCGACAGCTAGCTGGCAATCGACAGCTAGCTGGCAATCGACAGCTAGCTGGCAATCGACAGCTAGCTGGCAATCGACAGCTAGCTGGCAATCGACAGCTAGCTGGCAATCGACAGCTAGCTGGCAATCGACAGCTAGCTGGCAATCGACAGCGTAGCCTGGCGGCGGTAGCGGGTAGCCCCAAAGCCATGTCCATTTAAAAACTGGATTCAAGAGCCTCTTATCGCTAGGTTTACAACGTTGTTTTACATTTTCAATTATAATTTCCTAGTTTTATTCACTCTCTACAGTCCCGTACTATTCCTTTTTTAGTCTGTAAACAACTTTGCAACACGAAAATAATGATGAACAGGGTTTTACTTCTCGTATAAATTTATTAGAAGCGCCCTATGTCATTTTGCACGAAGTGATACAAAGGGCCTTTCAAATTTAAGTCTATTGAAAGCATTCCCCCACCTAGCCTGTATGACCGAGCAGAATCATTTAGTGCTCAACAATAAAAATCCACAGTCTTGGCTAAAGAGGTCCATTATTTGTTTGTTTATTTAGTTATTTTATTTAATTAACATTGTACAGTACTATTAAATATCAGGTATATTGGATGCTCTGTTTTAAATACAGTCAAGATTGCCGAGCAATGAATTATAGGCCTACATCCTGCTTCTTGTCCTCAAACCATATCTTTCTGGTTTTTAAAACGGTATCATTTGAATTTCCATTTCCAAGCATTATTTTGAACCGTCTTGAACTGAAGTTGTTTTCCTTTCTTTAAATGAGACTACAGCCCCAGTCTAAAGTGCTTGTCCTCCCAGACAAGGACAAAGAGCCTCTTCGGTAGGTTTAGGGACAATGCATCAAAATAACGCGGTCATTGTTGCAATGTCAGGAATGCTATTATTACCTCCTCTTTGGTAATCCTCGCATTTGACCAAACAAAAGTCACTCAATGAAGGGAGGGTCAGGTTTGTTTTCAATTCACTAATATTATTGATGCCATGTCAGAAAGAGCTGAGTAGTTTGTTACGTAACTATTCAAAAATTGCAGGTGCAAGCTATTGAAAACAGAATCGAATAGCCAAGCTTTCCTATTCATTGGTGCCCTGTTATAGAATTCGTAGCATATACTGAATTGAATAGACCCGTGTTCTATTCATTATACTATGTGAGGGCAGTGGCCTCTTGTCATATCACTTTAAGTTTAAGTCAGCAGTTTGCAAATTAAATGAAATAAACATAAAACCTCACTATTATATCAGGAATATCAGTAACTGAAAGAAGAAAAAATACGGGCAATCTTGACAACATCGGACTACAAAAATAATGATAATAATGCATCCCGAAAGCGTCAAATCAGTAAATCGGCACATTTTGTAAAGTCATTAGCATGCAGAAAGTGTTAACAACAAAAAGCGAACCAGTTATCACGGTGAGGCAAAATGGTCTTGTGGATAAAAGTGATCACTTCACAATGCAATGTACTCGGTTCGAGTCTCAGTTTCTCTTTTATATAAACCCATGTTATTTTTTTTTCTTCACTCCATTATATTGACTTGTCATCTCTTTTTTAAAGGGGACACCCCCCCCCCTCAACAAAGAAAAAATAGCATGTAATACTCTTTCTTTAACAAGCGACTCTCTGAATTAGTCAGAAAACATCTTTTGCTACATCTACAACAATTAGTGTAAGTATGAAGAATACATGAAGATTAGCAATGTGACACTTTAGTCTAGTGGGTAGGCAATCGCCTGGTAACTGGAAGGTATCGGGTTCGACCCCCAGCTGTTGCGTTTTTTTCTTTTGCTACATCTACAACAATAAGTATAAGTATGAAAAAAAAATATGGAGATTAGCAATGTGACACTTTAGTCTAGTGGGTAGGCAATCGCCTGGTAACTGGAAGGTATCGGGTTCGACACCCAGCTGTTGCTTTTTTTTTAATCTTTGAAAAAGAAAAAACTGATGTCAAACCCATTTTGATCTCACTCAAAGTCCATATTTATTGCTATTCTCTTAATTGATCTATACAATGAGCTTGCAATTAACTTGTAAGCAAGGTAAAGTATTATATTTACGAAGTACAAGAAGGACAGGAATCCTGTTTTATCTATTTATCAAACATTATTACATTCAATACTTTTTCAGTCCCAATGAGAGAGAGAGAGAGAGAGAGAGAGCCCGGCCCCCCACTCAGTGTTATTTAGGGTACGCATATGCGTGTTCCAACCGACCCCCCCCCCCTTTTCAGCAAAAGTCCGGTGTGTAAAGTCAATACGGCTCGACCTTTTTCTTTTGTATACGAGCCTTTTTCAGCATCCCCCCCTTTTCAGCAAAAGTCCGGTGTGTAAAGTCAATACGGCTCGACCTTTTTCTTTTGTTACGAAAAGGACATTTTGGCAACACGCATGCGGTCATTTTGAAACCTGAGTGGGGGGGCCGGGAGAGAGAGAGAGAGAGAGAAAGAGAAAGAGAGCCAGAAAGAGACAAGTGAAGAGAACCCAATACACCTCATCAGTGTAATAAAGTCTGATGATCTTTATCTACATACTTACTTCAAATATTTTGCCGGGCAGATATTATTATTTATAAAAACAAACCAATTTTGGAGTTTTATAATAAATATTATTGTTGTTGTTGTTGTTGATGATGTAAAACAATGAGAAAATAGGGACCTTTTGCGGGGGGGGGGAGCAATGTAGATAAAAACTACAGGGGGGGGGTAGAGAGCACTATTTTTTTGTTTGGCCCTCGAAAATTTGAAAAATTAATCGCCAGGGGGGTCCCATCTTGCCAGCTAGCTGGCAATCGACAGCTAGCTGGCAATCGACAGCTAGCTGGCAATCGACAGCTAGCTGGCAATCGACAGCTAGCTGGCAATCGACAGCTAGCTGGCAATCGACAGCTAGCTGGCAATCGACAGCTAGCTGGCAATCGACAGCTAGCTGGCAATCGACAGCTAGCTGGCAATCGACAGCGTAGCCTGGCGGCGGTAGCGGGTAGCCCCAAAGCCATGTCCATTTAAAAACTGGATTCAAGAGCCTCTTATCGCTAGGTTTACAACGTTGTTTTACATTTTCAATTATAATTTCCTAGTTTTATTCACTCTCTACAGTCCCGTACTATTCCTTTTTTAGTCTGTAAACAACTTTGCAACACGAAAATAATGATGAACAGGGTTTTACTTCTCGTATAAATTTATTAGAAGCGCCCTATGTCATTTTGCACGAAGTGATACAAAGGGCCTTTCAAATTTAAGTCTATTGAAAGCATTCCCCCACCTAGCCTGTATGACCGAGCAGAATCATTTAGTGCTCAACAATAAAAATCCACAGTCTTGGCTAAAGAGGTCCATTATTTGTTTGTTTATTTAGTTATTTTATTTAATTAACATTGTACAGTACTATTAAATATCAGGTATATTGGATGCTCTGTTTTAAATACAGTCAAGATTGCCGAGCAATGAATTATAGGCCTACATCCTGCTTCTTGTCCTCAAACCATATCTTTCTGGTTTTTAAAACGGTATCATTTGAATTTCCATTTCCAAGCATTATTTTGAACCGTCTTGAACTGAAGTTGTTTTCCTTTCTTATATTTCGATACCATTACGTCATCTTTCATACGCCTTCCCGGCATGCACCTCGAGGATTGTATACGTTTCTGTAGATCAATGTAATGTGCATAGATAGCAATGTACCATACTTGGAACACAAGCCACCTTCAATCTCATATAGTGTAGTTGACGCAAATTAGGCTCCGTCTCATATTTCATCTCTCTCGGAGCTTCTGATACCGATCATGTCGAATTATGATGTTTGGTTATTTTGGCACATCTGCTCCTACTTCTATAATATCAAGTTTTCGTTATATACAAGGCTTATGTTTAGGAATGTCACTAGACGTGAAAAACTAAATGGGAGAGAGAGAGAGAGAGGGGGGAGGGGGCGAGTTAGAGCGCGAGAGAATTATCACAATCTTTATTCCTAGATCGTGTAAGGGATTTCCTGACTACTTGCATATTTTGTAATGTTACTAATTTTTACATAAAGCTTTCACAATCTTTACTCTTTACCAATATATCAGATATAATGTATTATAAAGTACCGAAATGTCATGTCATACTGGCCAAGTTATCAAGGTTGCTGGTTCCAAACAATCTTGTTCTAAACAATCGTGTGATGATCACACAAGCCCCATACCTAGTATGTTTCATTTTGAAGAACTTCAGTTAGCGTTCTCGCTCATTAATTATTAACTCCATAATATCTCCTAGCATGATTTCATTTAAAATTGCCTAGCACCCCCTCCATTGAGCCTTAGAGTTATTAGCTCCATCTATCCCCTAGCATGATTTCATTTAAACTTGCACTAACTACATCCAGCCTAGCACCCTCTCCATCTAGCCTAGCACCCCCTCCATTGAGCCTTAGAAATATTAACTCCATTTCCTAGCTAGTTTGCCATTAATGCTAGTTTTCAAAACTAATTTATGTATAATACACCTACGTGTTACTTTCAAGTTGCCTTTGATACCAGGTAAGGAAGTAATGTTCGATAATGTCAAAGTCTTCTGCAATATTTTATCGTAAGTATTGAGATAAGACTGAGTATATGCAGTGCGTCCCATAAAAAAAAGAAACTGAGAATTATCAATGTTTTATCATAACTTAATCACAATTATAAACAAAGAAAATGCAATAATTTTTCAATAATTCATTGCATTTCACCCCGGTCCCCAACAGGAAAAATTCCTCTGTAGGGCTCTGCATTATGGTTCATGGAATGCCCACATAGAGGATACTTTTATGTTGGGGGTCGGGGCAAAATGCAATGAATTATTGATAATTAAATGCCTGAAACCCCTTAGCTTACTGGGAATCTGCCCTTGACCAGTGGCGGATCCAGGGGGAGCCCGGGGAAAAAATCATAGAATTAATGATAGATATGATTCTATTGATATATTATAGAGGTAGAAAATCTAATGATAAGCTTGCTCTAAATAATAAAATAAATGTTTTTTTCTACAGCGAGAAAGACATGTACAAAGTTCATTGGTGTATAAACCATTGAAAAGACTGGAGCGACCATGTAAAACACACGGTTACATCAATCTCCAGAAATATTGGCATACTGTATAGAATAAAATGTTTTGTTTTTGATAGAATATTAGTTATGCTATATAATAGTCTAATCTTACCACATATATCCTATTGTAATATTTTGTGGGCAACATCCAAGTGTGTGACTAATAATATTCTTTTGCTGCAAAAGAAATCAGTACGCTATTTTGTACCCGAGTTGGTTATCGTGACCATGCTACCCCACCTGAAATGCTTAAAGGTTGATGATATTTACTTCCTCCAAATTTCCATATTCATGTCCCGGGGGTCTCAGTCATGTAGAAATACTGTAAGCATGCATGACCACAGGTCTTCCAGACACCCCGGAAACGAGGCTCTTTAAAGGGATAGACCAGTTTTGGAAACGCCCCCTCTCGAAAAATGAAATGGAAGCTCTTACTACCAATCATGTGAAAGAATATGTTTTTACTAATACGTGGTCATACAAATTTTGCCAAGAAACCGCCTACTAATTGATATATTTGGTAAATTATTTTATCTATTTGGACCTGATAGATATAACACACGTGTCGCGCACGTGTGCGTAGTCCCATTAACATCTTTCTGTGTACAGTGCTTATAACATTACCAAGACTGGGCCAATATTTCTTATCATTTGATGATCCCTGAACCTTGGAGGACACACCAATACTTAGCCTATATGCTTGATGATCAACCTTTTCTGATCGATTCCACCACGCCTCTTTCATAATGCAATCGCATGACCATAACTGGTCTTTATCTTTAAGTGATTCGCACGCTTCGCTTACTCACAACCGCCCCCAAAATAAGAATCTAGCTACGTGCCTGCAGTTAAATATATAGCTCAAGCCCGTACAAGCTTTTAAGGAGGGGGGAGGGGTTCTTATAGGGTTGCCACTTTTGAGCCAGAGGTGAGAGTGAATCATTGCGAGGGGTGTAATGAGCACTTAATTTTTTTTTCGTGAGAAAAAGTTTATCCGCGAATTAGCCGGCGAAAAGGCGGGGGTGGGGGGGGGGGGGGTGGTGGGGGAGGTGGTGGTGAGCACTAATTTGTACGGGTGTAGCTACGATGTTGACTAAGTTAACGAAATAAATCTTAATATATTTATGTTGTCGAGGAAAATGACCTTGTGCCCATATCGCAAGTAGGCCTACTATACAGTGCGTCCCAGAAAAAACGAAACCGAGAATTAATCACAATTATAATTAATAAATGACACATATTTGTAAAGCATAGATCCTCCTCTTTCATTTGATGTAACTCATATGATGCATATTTCACGCGCGAGTGATTAAAAACAAATTGAAGAGAGGGTACCAAAAAGTCATTTGGCAGGCGTTATCTGAATTTCAAAGAGAAAATCACATTTCTAGAAAGTTTATTTTCTGCCCTTTCATACGACACCTCAATCAGAAATAACAAAGTTCTGTTTGTTTAAATTAATGCTTGCATTTCCATAATTTGATGAAACGAATTGGTTTTTACTGGTTGCCTGCCATAGCAACGAGCAGACTCGACAAAAGACTTAACTACGTTTCGTTGACAATCAGCCATGCACAAAGAGGTCGAAAGAGCCCCCAGAAGCTTAGGGGTTTTGGGCATTAAATTTCCATCAGATTAGCATCCAGTGGACCGCCTTAGGGCCCTAGATAGGGTCCAGGGGGGGGGGGGGCAAAGCCACCGGATGTTCAGGGGTCTTGTTATGCCGACATGTTTTGATCGAGTTATGAAATAAAATTATTTGAATTTAATTGAATTGAATGACAATACCCATTCGAAGACTCGAATCATATCACTTCCCCAAAACGACAGAACATAACTTTAGAGTCGATTTGATATTCGCAGAGAAATTTATTTTTAATTTTTAAAGATAACCAGATAGAATGATTAAAAAAAAAATATTGGCTGCCATCAAAGCTGAATCACGAGACACACTGAGCTTAAATGTGCTAAATATTACTTTGATATGTATACAAAAATCATACTTTCCGTGCGCGTCTCAATGTCTGACGGACAATCTGTGCGGAAGAGGTCTCGCACCAATAGTCCGCCTGCCGCACCGAATGTCCGTACTCTAGTCCACACGTATACATATTCAATACAAGTATAATTATACTTAATGAATGAAACGACTGGATAACCCATATTCAGCTTTGCCAGCTAGCTAGGGATGACACTACAGGTCTTCCCGGCGCGGATCCAGGGGGTGGGGGGGGGGGGGGGGCGAGAGGGCCTTGACCCCCAACCGCCAACAAAAAATGAAGAGAGAGAGAGAGAAGGTAAAGCGGAGAGTAAGGGAAAGGAAGAAGAGGAAGAAGAAAAGAAAAGGGGAAAAGAAGGTGATCGGGGGGCGAAAGGCCTTTGCCTCCCAGGCTGTTGTCCCCCCCCCCCCCAGCAAAAAGAAAAAGAGAAGGAAGAGAAGGTAAAGAAAAAAGGGAAAAGAGGAGATAAAAGGAAGGAAAGAAAAAAGAGGGATATCAGTTGCAGTTTTCCCGCGAACAAGTTGGGATCGGGGGGGGCGGCAAATGGCTCTTGCCTCCCCCCTTCTACAGCAAACTTCAAAGAGAGAGAAAGGAAAAGAAGGAAAAGGGAAAGAAAAGAGAGGTACGGGAGATCAATTGTGTTTTTTCCCTCCAACGCGGTGTGGATCGGGGGCAAAAGGCCTTCGCCTACCCTCCCCTGGCCCCTCAGCAAACAAAAAGAGAGAGAAAGAGAGAGAGGAGGAGAGAAAAGAAGGGAAAGGGAAAGAAGAGAGAAGAGGAAAGGAAGAAGAAAGGAAAAAGGGGAAAAGAAGGAGATCGGTGGGGGGGGGGTCGAAAGGGCCTTGCCGCCCATGCTGTTGCCTCCCCCCGCAAAACAAGAGAGAAGGAAGGAAAGGGAAAGAACCAAAAGAAGAAAAGAAAAGAAGGGATATCAGTTGCAATTTTCATGCACACAAGATGTGGATCGCGGAGAAAGGCCCTTGCCTCTGCCCCCCCCCCCCGACCACCCCCTCCCCTCCCCGCCAAAAAAAAAAGAGAGAAAGAAGGGAAAGGGAAAGAGGAGAGCTAAAATGGAACACAAAAGAGGAAGAAGTAAAGAAAAGGGTAAAAAGAAGCAGAGATCAGTTGCCATTAATCCCACCAACATCATATGGATCGGGGGAGGGGGCGAAAGGCCGCTGCCTCCCTCATTAAAGTTAAATGAGAGAGAGAGAGAGAGAGAGAGAAGTAAGGGAAGGGAAAGGGGAAAAAAAGAGGAAGAAGAAAGGTAGGGGAGATCAGTTGCAATTTTTCCCGATGTGTACCCCCTCCCCCCCCCCCCCCTCAGCAAAGAGAGAGAGAGAAAGAAAGGGAAAGAGGAGAGAAAGGGACAGAAAACAAAGAGGAAGAAAAGAAAAGGGGGAAAAGAATTAGGGAAGATCAGTTGCGATTTTCATTGGTTTTTCTATCATCATTGTACAACTATCGTACAAATCGTATTGTACAACTGTATTTATATATTCATTTATTTATTCCTGTTTGATAACAAAAATATGAATATAAACTCATAACAGCAACAAAATTAAATGCAGAAGGAAACTATCACAAAAATGATCATGCGAAGGCTAAATTGTTATGCGCAAATGGTCATTTTCGTCGACGACATAAATATACAAATTATTTCGTCAACTTAGTTAGCATCATAGCTATATATTTAAACGCAGGTGCGTAGCTAGGATCTTATTTTAGGGAGGGGCGGTATTGAGCAAGCGAATCACTTAAATAGCGCGCGTGGGGGAGGGGATGGGTGAAAGGCCTCCCGCGCGAAGCGCGGTAACTTAGACGTTTCATGAAATTATTATGAAAAGAAGACGATTTGTTGTACCGTTCTCGACTCTTAATCCTTGTCTGAATTCAGTTTCCCCATCCCACGCGCAGCGCGGAAGCTTAGACGTTTCATTAAGTTATTATAGAAAGAAGACGATTTGTTGTGTACCGTTCTCTACTCTTAACCCTAATTGTCTGAATTCAGTTTCTCCCCCTCTCGCGCGAAGTGCGGGAGCTTCAACGTTTCATTAAATTATTAGAAAAAGAAGACTATTCATTGTACTGACTCTAAATCATTGTCTGAATTTTCAAAAATGTTTCTTTGTCCGATAAAAAGTCACAGCTCGAAGGGGAAAAACTTGCTGGCCGACCGACATAACAAAAATCCCACCGACTTCAACCCCACACCCCCCCCCCCCTTTAGCGACGCCCCTGAATGTAGAGTGGCCTGAGCGGGTAGGCACAGGGCTTGGTTCTAAACCTACAGAGACACTTCGATGAAGACATCCTTATTTCATGATTGCGTGTGTTGAACTGCCCTGGACTTTACAACTTTAAACCTCCAGGGTTTATTTTGCATTTATCAAATATCATAGGTAGCAAATAAAGGATGACTAAAAGAGGAATGAAATCAAACAGATAGGAGAGGATGATCGAGCATAATGATGTGCACCAATCTATAATGATAATGATAACCGAGCCCGGCCAAAATATGGGGGGGGGGGGGGGGCTCAATGATATCCGAGCCTCTCACAAAATATCGGGGGGCTCCGTGATGTTATCCGAGCCCCACACAAATATCGGGGGGCTCCGTGATGTTATCCGAGCCCCACAAAAAACAATTGGGTGATATCTGAGCCCCACAAACATATGGGAGGGGGGGGGGGCTCAAAGATATCTGAGCCCCACCAAAATATGGGGGGGGGGGGCGCTCAATGATATCAGAGTCCCGCCAAAATATTTGGGGGTTTCAATGATAATTATCTGAGATCCACCAAATATATTTTTTTGGGTCAATGGTATGCGAGATCCGATGTCTGAGCCCCCCCCCCTCCTCCCCAAATAAATATTTATAAAATGTTTATATTTGAATGGTAAGCCTGTAGATTATAGGTATACATGAGTTTCATGCCTAGAATATAATGATTGGGGAGGAGGGGGGGGGGTTTAATGATATCCGAGCCCCGCAATAAGTATCGGGGGCGGCTCAATGATATCTGAGCACCGCTTAAATATTGGGGGCTCAATGGTATCTTAGCCCCTAAGGACTCAATGATATCTAAGCCCCACCGACAAATTGGGGGGGGGGGGGGGGCTTAATGATATCTATAAGCCCCGCAAAATATTTTGCGGGGCTCAATGATATCTGAGCCCCCCAAGCCCCCCCCCCCGGTCCCTAAGCCTTTGTACTTTTTAAATGAAGTCTACTTTTTGAAACTTAAAGGGATTGGGTAACTTTGTCTCAGGCTCTGAAACAAAATCCTGGAATGATAGTAAGGGCTAGTTCTGACCGGAAAACGACCCAAATATCGGATTATGACAAGCTGCCCCAGGGCCTTGTCCTATATACGGATCAGGAAAACAATACTTGTCAGGACCTGTGGAACGGCGGGCTTGGGGGCTCAAGCCCCCTCCCCCACACTTTTGAAAAGTATATTAAAGATAATTAAATAGAAAGAAATAGAAAAGAAAGTATGCTCATGTGACCGTAATTAAATGCCCATACCCCTGAGCTTCCGGGGGCTCTGCCCCCTTGATCCCACCTTGTGCCCTAAGGCTGGCCCCTGGATCCTCATCTGACCGTAATTTTAATGCCTAAAACCCCTGCGCTTCCGGGGGCTCCACCCCTTGGACCATACGCCAATTATTGACCTGCTAGTGTCATGAATAAGGTATGAAAATATGCTCATCTGACCGTAATTAAATGCCCCCACACCCTGAGCATCCGCCAATTTGTGCTACGCTCTACCTTATCTTAAATACTCTAGCCTCCTCCACTCACTTTCAACCACATTTTCAATCACTTTTATTTTCCTGGATCACGAGTATATACTAGTAGTGAGTTGGTTGAAGAACGAAGCCACGTACAAAAGTATAATCGATTACAACAGTTTTGGGGCCGATATTCATAGAATAAAGGTTTTAAATAAAATATTCACTTCTACTTTCAAAAGGACTGGCCCATTTGCTTTAAAAAAATTGTAGAGAGTTATTATTATGTAATATCTAGAAAAAATGTCTACCACATGATTTACCGAGTTGCTTCCTTTTATCAAATATACACGTAAAACAAAATGAGGACAGACTGTGCGGATAGCAAACCGCACGGATCGTGCCTCGGACGATCCGTGCGAGTCACGGACGATCGATGCGAGCAGAAAACCCGCATGTTATGTCCGACGGACAAACAAAACTGGTAGGACAAACGGTGCGGTCACACCGGGCTTCGTATTCCTCTGTCGTGCGCCCCGCCCTCTACGACACTGGCTTGTATAGCTACATGAATGAAGCTTGAGCTTGATCAATGGAGCTGAGCTGAGATTGAGAAAAAATGAATACATTTTGCTTATAAATTTATTCTTTTTCATGAGCTGTTCTCGAATTTATTCCATTATGATGATGATGAAGACTTTCGGATAGCTGCGTTCCAGTGAAACAGGACCACTTCGAGTATCATAGCTACCATTTTCATCTGCGAAAAATCTGATTCGATTCAGTGCCGATTATTTCTTCTGAGCCAGGCCCGAGGCGCAGCCTAGTCCGCAGATAGGAGAGAGCAAAGCCGGGTCCACCGGCCTGAGCATCTCGTTGGTGTCCGCTCCAAAGCGGAAGCCCAATATCAATTATCAAGATGGTGATTTTACAGGAGGGAAAGTACACAGATGTTGTTTTCGTCATTGAAGGGAATGCATCACTTGGGGCTTATTTCGATGAGCTGAAAGGCAACTACATTCTTCCTACTTTAGTGTAAGTAGACATGCCCATAGACCCTAAATAATTGTTATCTGATTAGGGGCCTAGACGGCTAGACTAGATTACTTTTTCACTCCTTCAGAAGTTCAGTTCAGTTCACTTGAATTTGTATTTGGTGAACATGATTCATGACTTTATAAATTCATGTGATTATGAAATTATTTTTGTCCAACTTTCAATGCTTACCCAGCCTAGACTAGTCCTAGATCTACTAGATCTAGACCTGTAGACCGAAATAACCGTCTGGTATGGGATTGTCCAGTCAAACCGACCCTTTCCCTCTCCTTCACTACCCCTATTCTGTAAGCGTACTAAGATGTACTTCATTCAATGTTGTTTAGAGGCGGTCAGCTCAGTGGAGCCAGAAGTAGTCTCAGCGGAACAGCTGTCGATATCAGACACTGAAGCCTTTGGTCTAACCAAGCCTTTAAATTGTAATCAATCTCGTAAATGGTAATCAGTTAATTAATCACCCAATCGGCATCTGACAACAGTTGCAAAGCACTACCTTTTAGAAATCAGGCTTCAGAAATCAGACTCGTGAGTTCAACAGCGTTCCCCAACCTATTCGCAATTTCACATCTCTGTTTGTCTTCTTTTTCTAATTCTTTTTTTTTCCTTCTTTGTTTTTCTTCTTTGCTTTTCCTTCTTCTTCTTCTTTCTCTTTCTGGTCTTCATAGTTAGAAGACCATGGGCTATCCAGGCAGCCATCTGTTTTGTTTTTTATGTTTATTAAATGTTACATTCTTGTCTTCGTAATTTTTTGTTGTTCAATATAATGCCATAGAAATTTTTGATGGTACATCACATGTACAGTGTGTATATTCTTTTTATATCATGAAAATAAAAACAAACAACAAACAAAAAGAGTTCACTAGGTATAGGAATACGAGACTCTTCTTTTCTAATGTTACTCATAAAACACACTTGATTTGAAATTAGCCAAGAATTTGACCACAATATGTAACGCACATGTAGATCTCACTTCATTGTCATGTTTAACCAAATTTTCAAAATGGAGTATAAACCATAGTAGGCCAACCGGTAGTCTAGTATACATGTAGATACAGCATCGTCAGTAGAGGCATGTAACTGATTTGGGAGACTATCCACCATTTGACAGACTGTCTCCACTCTCCCGTCATGGAGACTTGGCTTAAAAAAAGAACAAAATAAACAACATCAACATAAGACAATTTTTGCCTCTCTGAGGTCAGGAGCTTATTGACTGAGTGGATCATAACAAAACTGTTCAAAAATAAAAGTAGATAGTGATTTTTTTATAGATTGACTGTCTAAAGCCAGAGGTAATTCTTCATGGGGAATATTATGCAATACTGGATATCCAAATTAACCAGACTTATTATCATCGTTATTTTGTCTGGTTTCCTCTGTTTTGCATGATGTCTGTATTTCCTTCTGTTTCAAATTCTATTGTATAGGTTGTAATTGCTGGGTGGAAAAGGAATGTTAGAGTGCCACAATTGTTCTGTTTTTTTTTAATCCATTTCTCTCAGCAATAATACAAATACTTGCAATATCAATCTTCAACAATGTTATGAAAAGAATATGTACTTTTCTATTTTTTATATTCGTATATTGTCTTAATGACTCTTTAAAAATCCATGTATGCAATTAATATTTTTTGATGTACATGCATTTTCTACTACTTCCTCTTTTGTTTCTTTCTTTATGTTTCTCCTCTCCGTTTTCCTGACTTCATGTATTCTGTTTTCTTATTTTTGCTGCCCAAGCAATCTTATCATAGTAACTATATATATTTCAAAATTGACAAATTAATTGTAACTGTAATTTATGTTTGAAATATGTAATGAGTGTTTTATTTGTACATATGATGAATTCACAATAATGATAATAATAATATGTCTTGTTTACCCAGGGTAGCCTCATCAGTATTCAAACTGTTCTCGCTGAGGGCCCTGCGACACATGTTTTTTCAATAAACCTTGATTCAGTTCAATTCAAGATGCATTTCCACTTTTTTGGACAAGAATAAATCAATTAATAGTATCATTGTTTTTATTATAATAATTAATATACTTTTCATTCTTTAAACAAAAAATGTAATCATTGGTACATGACTATTCTCTATTTGTTTTGTGTTTGCAGGCATTTCAATGGTGGCCCACTCATAGACTCAGACTTTACTGGAGATGTAAGTATGAACATGATTTATTAAAGGCCGGCTGTACTAGTTTAGCCCGGAGGGATTAGACCACACAGCGTTGTCAATGACAGGTGGCTATGTCATCAACTCAGCTCTCAATTAACATAAGAAAAAGAGGATCATGGGAGACCAATGGTCACCGATTAGGCATTGTTTTCTATATAGAGGGAGCAAGTACATGTAGCTACAAGTAGGACAGTGGGGCTTTAAGATGCATCAGATGCAGTGCTAAAGTAAATAAATAGAACAATATTTCTGTTAAAGTATTAATTAGACGCATTTATGTCATCCCTCCTACTAAACCTTGGTGTTAATTGAAAAATATAAAGAGTGCACCTTGCACTCAAGGAAACAGAAGTTATGTATGTAAACTGTTTTGATGGTTGGTTCTTACGATAGATATCAACATATCTGCGATGCTACAGCTGATCATCATCCAATGTGATTTCGTGCATCACTACTTCAGGGATGTTTTTCATATACTTTTAATATATACATGTAGATAGATATGCTAAGATAATTTCACAGCAGATCAAATACATATACGTATGTAAACATATTAAAACACCTACACAAGACGGGTCGCAATAAACGTTTTGTATACAGTAGAGTTCCTGTCTGATCCATACCTCTCAGACCTGTTTCATAAAACTTTGTGATCTCTAACAAGTGCAATACTTATATTACTTATATTACGAGTTTGCATCCAGCCAATCAATTCTACTAATTTCAGTAGCTTATAACAGATATTATTGTAAATTTTGTAACCTATTGTTGTGAAACAGAGTTCTAGGCCCTGTATCACAACAGTTAACAATTGATCTTACGATTGATTGATTGATTGATTAACGATTATACAATCAATAGATTGTCTAGTACATCATGGTCAGTTGCAAAATAGCAATCAATTACAAACTTATCTGTGTGTTATAGGCAGGGCTCAAATTAAATTTTTGTCCATGGGGGCTCTTCCAAAAAAAAAATAGCCCCCGTGAACCTGAGAGAGAGAGAGAGAGAGAAGGAAAAGAGGGAAAGGGAAAGAGGAGAGAAAGGGAAAGAAAGAAGAGGAAGAAGAAAAGAAAAGGGGGAAGAAGGAGATTGGGGGGGGGGGGGGTGGGGCGGAGGGGGGTGAAAGGGCCTTGCCTCCCAGGCTGTTACCTCCCCCCAATAAAACAAAATAAGAGAGAAGGAAGGAAGGAAATGGAAAGAAAAAATGCAAAAGAGGAGATAAAGGGAAGGAAAATTGAGGAAGAAGTAAAGAAAAGAAGAGGGATATCATGCAGTTGCAATTTTCCCGCCAACAAGTTGCGGATGGGGGTGGGGCAACAGGCCTTTGCCTCCCCCCGCCCCCGCTAAAAAAAGAGAGAGAAGGAAGGAAAAGGGGAAAAAAGAGAGCTAAAAGGGACCAAAAAAGAGGAAGAAGAAAAAAAAAAAGGGTGAAAAGAATTTTGATGCAGTGTTTGAGTAGAATTCTGTGAGATGATGATATACTTTCTCGTAGCTTGATGTGACAAGTGTCTCTATCCAGATATCTGTTGATAGTAATATAGAAGCCTGATATGACCTTGCTCGTAACTGACAAGTCACCGCATTGAAATTAAATTGCAAATAGTGTTCAACAACACGATGGTGGATGAAACTTTCTAATATTTGAAGATATATCACCCTCAGACCATATTGTTTCATTATTTTTTATTCAATCAATCAACGTCAAAGAATTGATATCATCGCACTTCAATTTATTATTTCACCTTTTAATGTACTTTCATTTTTATGCATCACGAAAGAACACTGAATTGGATTCTTCAATGTTTGTTTTGATTAATTTCCTCCCCTTTCCTTCTCCCTGTTTAATACTGATAAAATTTTCAATTTTTCTTAATCAAGGCAAAATATTATTTTCATATCTTCTTTATGCAAGACAGGGAGAGAGAGAGAGAGAGAATATGTTAAGTGAGAATTATCGAGTACAACTATGAATTGCATCCTTTTCAATATTATTCAATTCGCTGAAAATATTCAGAATATGAATATGATAAATCCACATAATACACCAACGCTGTTCAACGCATCCAATGCTCCAACTATAGCCCATATGCCAATGCACCATATTTATCAAATATGAAAAGATTTTAAATGAAATTTGAAGAAAAATCAAATTTACAATGCACTGACAGGCATCAGTTGAAATCATGATTTCTCTGTGACTGGATTAGCTCTAGTTTCTGAGGGACCAGTCACTGAAGAGGAGATAAAGGGAAGGAAAATTGAGGAAGAAGTAAAGAAAAGAAGGGGGATATCAGTTGCAATTTTCCCGGCCCCCCCCCCCCCTTGGAAAAAAAAAGGGGGAAAAAAGGGGAAAGATTTTTTTTTTTTGGAAAAAAAAGTGTTCCTTTCCCACTTGTATCACAGAGAAACAACAGTTTAAGTTAAGTCTAACGTTAAAGTTAATTTGTTATTAAAATGTAGAGTACAGCCCTTGGCCTTAGGCCTAATTTAGGTCGTAACTGTTACTGTTTGAAAATCTAAAGTAAAATTAGACGGTTTTCATGGTTAGACTGAGTAATTGAGAAGAAAAAAAAGTTTACCCGTCACTGAGACCAGGTCAATCAATCTTCTAGATCCATTATTAGGGTCTAACGTTAGTAGATATAAAGTAGATGCAGGCAAGGATCCAGCGGGGGTGAGCGGGCCTTGCCCCTCCCCCTCCCTTCCCCAAAAGAGAGAGAGAGAGAAAGAGAGAAGGAAAAGAGCGAAAGGGAAAGAGGAGCGAAAGGGAAAGAGGAGAGAAAAGGAAAGAAAGAAGAGGAAGAAAAGAAAAGGGAGAAGAAGGAGAATGGGAGGGGGGGGGGGGGGCGAAAGGGCCTTGCCTCCCAGGCTGTTGCCTCCCCCCAATAAAACAAAATAAGAGAGAAGGAAGGAGAAGGAAAAAAGGAGACCAAAAAAGAGGAAGAAGAAAAAAAGGGGTGAAAAGAGTTTCGATCCAGTGTTCGAGTAGAATTCTGTGAGATGATGATATACTTTCTCGTAGCTTAATGTGATGAAGTGTCTCTATCCAGATATCTGTTGATAGTATTATAAAATATAGAAGCCTGATATGACCTTCTGCTCGTAACCGACACGTCACCGCATTAAAATTAAATTGCAAATAGTGTTCAACAACACGATGGTGGATGAAACTTTCTAATATTCAAAGATATACGACCTTCAGACCATATTGTTTCATTATTTTTTATTCAATCAATCAACATCAAAGAATTGATTTATCATCGTACTTCAATTTATTATTTCACCTTTTAATGTACTTTCATTTTTATGCATCACAAAAGAACACTGAATTGGATTCTTCAATGTTTGTTTTGATTAATTTCCTCCCCTTTCCCTCTCCCTGTTTAATACTGATAAAATTTTCAATTTTTCTTAATCAAGGCAAAATATTATTTTCATATTTTTCTTTATGCAAGACAGGGAGAGAGAGAGAGAGAAAGAGAATATGTTAAAGCTTATCTGCCGTAGTTTACAGGAGGGATTAGACTGCCCTGCAAGGTCACTGGACAGGTGGTTATCTCATCAACTCAGCGCTCAGTTAACATAAGAAAAAGAGGATCATGGGGGACCAATGGTCGCCGATTAGGCATTGTTTGTTATATAGAGGGCGCAAGTAGCTACAAGTAGTGCAGTGGGCCTTTAAGTGAGAGTTATCGAGAACAACTATGAATTGCATCCTTTTCAATATTATTCAATTCGCTGAAAATCTTTATTTTATATCGGGGGCGATTTTTAATTTTGCAATCGCCCCCGTGGACAACCTGATGGGGGCGATTATGGAGCTCACGGGGGCGAATCGCCCATCGCCCCCGTGTATTTTGAGCGCTGGTTATTGGGCCCTGAAGCCATTTGTAATTATCTGATATTTCTTTTGTTTGTTTTGTACATCAGTATGAGAAGACTGTATTCAGTCTTGTGGTGTTCAACAGTGTGGACTGTTTTCCGGGGCCTGCCATCAGCTGTACAACACCAACAAGCAATGCCAAGGAGTTTATGAGGACACTAGATAAAATACTGTAAGTTTGCCCTCTAAAAAGGAGATCCGGACCCCGTCTTACAAAGACTTTCAATTGATCCGATTGATCCGAATCGATCGCAAGTTTGCAGTCTCCTATCTCTTACATACATACATGTAGTTCGATTGATACCAATCACAAATAATTTGCAATTGATATCAACTCTTTGTAAGAGGGGGCACTGGGCCCATCTTATTTGCAGTTGAAATTAATGGCAACTTTATTATTTGCGACTGATATCAATTGCAACTATGTTCGTAAGAGATAGGAGACTGCAAACTTGCGATTGATATATTGTAAGACGTCTTCCTTTTGGTTTGGATCAATCGCAACTCTTTATAAGATGGAGCCCTGTTTGAATCTTTTCTGTTGGACCATAAAACCTTGTATTGCTTGTTTTTAATTGTTCTAAGATTTCACCTATTGTACATGTGCATACCCAACCACCTCAATGAAATGATGAAAAGTGATGATTGTACATGTATCACATACATGTATATAGAAAGGTGTACTGTCACTATGGATGCACCTCTATTCCTGCGATGTCCCTTTGATCACATAGAATTCTTAATGGGTTGCAGTTTTATGAATCATTCATCGTCACTATGTAGGAGGAGACGCGTTAGCTCAGTCGATAGAGCAGTGATCTTGTAATCTGGTGACCCGGGTTCGAAACCAAGGTGATGCGCTAGTGCCCTTTGGTGAGGCATTAATCCTCATTACCGGGTCCCTCGGAGAGGACCTAAAGCCGTCGGTCCTCTGGTTGCTTACTAACAAGAATTAATGCTTTCTTAGCAGTCGGGTAAAATAACCGCCATCACACCGCCATCACACACCACAGTTTATGATTGAATCTCTGTATTAATTAGTATCTGTTTGTCTGTCTTTGTAGGTTCATCGGTGGAGGTGGTGAGAGCCACAGTCTGTTGGCAGAAGGACTCGGAGGTGCGATGCAGATATTTGATCATATGAAGATCAGGAGAGAAGCAAGGTGAGTTCAGACAAATCAACCGTCCATGCAGGGGGAGGGTGGGGTAGCCATAGGGTAGACAGTCAATCAAGTCTCAAAATAATAAGGGGGGAGAGGGGATGGATAGGGTGGGGTAGTCACTCAATAAAATAGTTATGTTACTGGGCTAGGGAAAGAGGATTGGTTGGGAGGGTGAGAGTCATAGATGAAGGACTATGAGGGCCATGTAGATATTTGATCATATGAAGATCAGGAGAGAAGCAAGGTGAGTTCAGACAAATCAACTGTCCTTGTGGGGGAGGGTGGGGAGAGGGGAGGGTGGGTAGTCACTCAATACAACAGTTATTTTATTGGGTAAGCTGTACTTGGTGTGGGGGAGAGAATATGATAGAAGGGTGAGAGTCATAGATGAAGGACTAGGAGTCATATGAAGATAATGAAAGAAGTAGGGTGAGTTTAGACAAGTCAACTGTCTGTGCGGTGGGCAGGGGAGGGGTGGAGGTGGGGTAGTCACTCAATAGGATAGTTTAATTGTTATTGGGTAAGCTGCACTTGGCGTGGGGAAGAGAATAGGTTGGGAGGGTGAGAGTCATAGATGACGGACTATGCAGATATTTTATCATATGACCATTGGGAGAAGTAGGATGAACTTATCCAAATCAACAATCTTGGCAGTTGTAGTGTTGTACATAGGAGTGGGGGAAACCCTGGTGTAGTGATCCACCTGCACACCCCCAATCAATTATACCGGGAGGAGAGACCCGAGGGTTTATACAGTGATTAAGTTCACTTTTCGCCTCCCAGGCAGGGGTGACGCCAAATACTTGATAATAATAATAATAACTACTAGTATACTTGTACTTAGAGTTTACTCTGTTATGGCTGTCAGAGTATACTTTGAGGATTAGAAGAGTAGCAAGGTCACAATAAGAAAAGAAACCGTCGGTGGAAAGGAGGAGTAGGAAAAGAACAGGGAAAGGGGGAAATGAGAGCCACAGTCGTATCAGCCGAAGGAATCGGGATGGGTCATGAAGATATGTGATCATAGCCTCCCAAAATTCTCTTGAATAACCCCACATCTAAAGGAACTACACTGGTTGTCAGTTTGCCAGAGAATTACATTAAAAATATTAATGATGGTCTACAAAGCTCTAAATGGTCAAACTCCTAGTTATGTTACTGAATTGTTGCATATCAAGTCTCAAACTCATGGACGTAACCTTCGTAGTACACAAGACACATTTATGTTGCAAATACCCCCATATAAAACCAAAGTAACCCTAGGGGACCGGTCATTTCTCTGTGCTGCCCCTAGATTATGGAATAAATTACCACTAGAAATAAGAAAAGCCCCATCACTAGATATTTTTAAATAAAAACTGAAAACTCACTTGTTCATATAGTATGTATAGCACAGCATTTATGAGCTCTTGCAGAGCAGTAGAATATATCTACATAGTTATTGCGTCTTACAAATGAATATTATTATTATTATCATATGAAGATCACGAGAGAAGCAGGAGGAGTTCAGACATATCAACCATCTAAAGTCGGATTCTAGGGCCATTTCGTCTACCCCCCCCCCCTCTCCCCACCTCATCAAAAACTTACTAATTGATTTCCTTTCTTTTCCCAGGACCAAGATTGATAAAATGTGTATCCTGATCACCAACTCGCCTCCGTTCTCCATTCCTGCCATGGAATGCGGTCATTACAGCGGGTATACAGCTGAGCAGCTTGCGGTTCTTATGGGAGAGGTATGTTTATTCCAACATTTCATTCTTTCCTTTAGAAAATATAGAAAATAATCTTGCTCAAGTGGCAAACTAGTCTAGGAGGCGCGATAGCTCAGTCGGTAGAGCAGTGGTCTCGTATTCTGGTGACCAGGGTTCGAAACCCAAGTGGATGCGCTAGTGCCCTTTGGTAAGGCATTAATCCTCATTACCAGGTCCCTCAGAGAGGACCTAAAGCCGTCGGCCGTCTGGTTGCTTACTTACAAGCATTTATGCTTTCTTAGCAGTCAGGTAACAGTCAAATCTGCTCTACCACCAGACGTATAGAAAGACCACATTTTGTTGTTTCCCTTGAAACTGGTTTCTCATTGTAACATGTACTGAAAGAACCTGTACACAAAGACCCCAAGTCTTGAAGTTGGTATACAGGTTTTGCTGTATTTTTTATAAACTTCATCTACAAAATTTATTTTACCACTTGGAAGCCTTATATACATGTAGATAATGATAAAGTTGATCTGTTAACACCAAACACCAGCAGACTATACAATTCTATACTATACTCTTCCATGGTGCGTTCTGCACATTTTTGAGTTCCATTTTATCTCATTTATGCTAATGATTGTTTTCCATTGCTTTACAGCGCAATGTCAACCTGTCCATCATGTCACCGCGTAAGCTTGGTGTCCTGCAGCGTCTCTACGACAAATCCTGCGCAGAGCTTCAGGTGGTACCAAGCAAGGATTACGCCAAAGACGAAAGACATCTCATTCTTCTCAAGGGTTTCGAGCTCCAAGGTAAACACCAAACCCTGTTGTATGTGAGCGTCGCAAGAAAGTTGCGATTGATCGCAAATCCCTAAAATCAAGCGTTAAGTCTTGCGATTAATTGCAAATTTGCAATTGATCGCAAGTTACAATCAATCCTGTTGCAAGAAAGAGTTATGCTTGATATCAAGCGCAAATATCTAGCGTATGTCTTGCAATTGATCGCAAATCAAGCGCAACTGTGCAATTGATTGCTAGCTAGCTGCTTGCAACAGAAAGTTGCGATTGATTGCATGTTGTGTTTGATATGTATCAGTTGCAAAATTTGCAATTGATATCAGCAGTCGATTGCAACTCAACATTCTTGCAACGATTAGATGTTTCAAAGCATGTTATTGTATACTATTGACAACTGAAATTCATGCCCCTTGTGAATTTGGAGTTCATAGTGTGTTTTGTTAATGCAAGAATGAAAGGCAGAATAGGGACCTTTGTTGGATGCCTTTTAGATGTAAGCTTTAATATGTCACATTCTTAATAATCCTAAATCAGAACAAATACATTTTTCTCATACTAATAATAGTACAAAACTTAGTAAGGGTAGCCTAAAGTCTTATGTCTTATGTTTTATACATTTATAGAGAAAATGTTTATCACTCAAGAGCTTTGATCTTTGAGATATTGACGGCCTGTGTTTAGTGTTATATGAGGTTCTGCTTTTAGCACCAGATTGTCCTGAAGAGAGATTATTGCATCAACAGAGAACTTTTAATCTCCTCAAAGGCTTTGAGCTCCAATTATTATTATTATTATTTATTTGGCATTTCGAACAGACAATAGAAGGTACAATAGAATGGCAACATTGGATACAAAGTAAAAATAAGGATACAATGTAAAGACCTAAATTTACCTCTGCTTGTTGTAAGTCTTAGATCTAGGCTGACATTGGTAGTTTCTATTCAGATTTCAATGTTTGATATTGATATTGAAATGATGATATTTACACCCCTTTATTATAGGTGCTATATTTATTAGAATGTTCCTTTGTGATTTTTGTTTCAAATACTTTGGACATTTGTGAATGGTTTGTTAAATAAAATATGAATTAACAAACAAGCTTATTATCAATTCAATTTTGCTCTAACAATCTTCTTGCTTAAAAAACAAAAAAATCTCTGCTAGGATTTTAGACTTTGGAAAAAAGTCTTTGCTTAGTGTGATAATTCTGCCTCTTATTCCTTCTGAAACGAAAAAATCTCTCAAACTCTTCCTCCACAGAACATAGCATCTCAGGCTTGTTTTTGAAAATATCAACAACCAAAAAGAAGAAGAGAGAATTACATATCATAGGCTGTGATATGGCCATTCTGTGCAATTTCCCAATGATAATTATAAATCTTTAGGTCAGTCAGGAACTCCATGACTTTTACAAGCCGATCGCCTGTCTGATTATCAAGATATTAATGATTGGAATTACAAATTTTGAAAACCGTTCGCCGGACGGTTTTCATAACACTACAGTCTATTGGGGAAAATGAGTATGGTAAAGCCGGTCACTCAAAGATTTTTACTTTTTTGAGGCACTTCCTTATCATTTTGAAGCGCGATTTTTTTAGGGCTTCAATATAACACCATATCACAGACACTGGTAACATGTAGGACCGTGTATCTCAGATTTAACATTGTTAAACGATCCCTTTAAATAAAACATAAATTGATAATTCTGCCTCTTATTCCTTCTGAAACGAAAAAATCTCTCAAACTCTTCCTCCACAGAACATAGCATCTCAGGCTTGTTTTTGAAAATATCAACAACCAAAAAGAAGAAGAAAGAATTACATATCATAGGCTGTGATATGGCCTTCTGTGCAATTTCCCCCAAAATAAAAAAATGTGATAGTTATGATATCAGTGCCCTTAATCAATGGTCATTTCAAGAAATCATTAATTTTTGGCTGAGATAAATGGATAAAAGATGTTTGTTGTGTATGATACACTGCATGGCATTACCTAATATTATTTCCTCCAAATGTTTTCAGCAATTAATACTTCTCTAGGTGATCGTATTTTTCTAAAGCCAGGGTAACAATCAGGGCAGCACCTGGAGCGTCACAACGTGACAGACATGTACGCTATATAAGAAGCCACCATTATTATTATTATACCCATTTTTTACTGAAAGAAATGAATATAAAGTGTATCTTTATAAAGAGAATCTCCCAATAGTCTTTCTTATCAGATGTTTTCAGCGATTCTTTTTACCTACCAGTATGTTGGTAATCCATTTTTTAGTTATTCCATTGTTCAACCACAATTTTCTATGGAAATAAAAAGAAGAAAATATAAGTCACATGGTAGCATTGCACTGAATCTCTCAGTAGTGTTTTCTCCAACTTATTTTTGCAGCGATTCTAACTTTCCCCCTTACATTCATTTGGTAATCCTCTTTTTTTCTATCCTAAATTTTCTTCTCGGTTCTGTTTGAAAGCCTAATATGATCCTATTCTCCATCTTTCTATCATTCACCCTTCAGAGCGTGTGCCTGAAAGCAAAGAGAGTATTAAACAGGTGCCCGGGAATGCATCGCCGAGACGAACACTGCCCTCTGGTGGCATGAAGAATAGCCCGGGTAGGAAACTGCCTTTATTAACCTTTACTTACAAACTCTTGGGCCCAAATTCACAAAGGAGATTTGTCGACAGACCTAGGTTTATGTGTGTCACATGACGTGGTTTGTAAAAACGCGTCAAAACGCATCATATGACATACATAAACCTAGGTTTGTCGCCAAACCTCCTTTGTGAATTCGGGCCTTGATGTGTTTTGTATGTGATAATCATTTATCACTCATTCTATCATTCATCATGTTACTCGCTTAATCATTTATCATTTTAGAATCCTTTCGTTCTTCTTATCATTCACCGCAGATATTGAATCATTCAAGCCTGAAATCATAAAGTCAATCCGTTAATCAGTCTGTCTTTCATCCATTCCATCATTCCTACATTAATTCATGCAACCATTTAATTATTTAAACTCCTATCCACTAATCATTCTTTCATTTCATTTGTCTTCCTCTCTTTCTAGTTGATTAGATCCCATTTCACTTTTGTAGTTGTCCTTGTTTGTAATTTCAAATACTGGGGCCCTGCAACACACATACAAATATGTCTCTGTACTAAAGATGGTCATCCTCACATTTGCTATGGGCCATTTGCTCCAGACTTCATTCTGTGAAAGATGTTGGTTAATTCTAAATTTAATTACTTGTACTAAAAGAAAATATACACTTTAATAGGAGTGACTATTTCCAGGGATGGTATTCAATCTAAGTTTGAAATACGAGTATTTTATCTTGATTGAATACCGGCCGGAATACCGGCATTAATCCAAATATGGGAAGGGGTGGACAAGGGGAGATGTATTGGTATATTAAATGGTCTCAGATTGTTGTTTCTCCTGAGACTCAATAGTATCAAGCCTTGCTAATATCGATTCCCCTCCTTTTTTATCAGGTCAAAGCCCGAACACCAAATTCAAGGTACCTACAACACAGTCTATTGCAAGCCAGGGTCAGGGAGGAGCACCAGGTAAGTTCTTTTTTTCTTTTTTTCCAATTGAAGGATTCTTGAGCAAAAACAATACTATAGATTTGAACGAAGTACATTTTGTGACATATCGGTAAAACAAGCATTGTTACATCAGTTGCACATGTCTCCCTTTATCAAGTAATACAACAAATTTGTTGCGTTTGATAGAAAGAAACCGCTCAACTTCATGACAACGTTTAAGCATCTTCTTCAAAGAATTCAAAGATAGCCGTTCTCTTTTGTATTTCGCAGGGAATATACAGTGTTTTGCATATAAAATGACAAAATTAAAGATAGATTGCATACCATCTGGGAAACTAAACAAAAAGCAATTTTTATTCAAAGCACTTCATTGTTTAGAATAGAGCTTTGGAAATCTTGAATGAACCAGGTAAGTTCTGCACTTTGTGTTGATTTCAGTCGCTGCAATGGCAACATAGAATAGTCAATAATTGCAGTGAGAGTGCTGCACTTGAAGTTTATTTTAGATACTGCAGTTGCATACTACATGTATTAGCTTGCAGTATAAATGCTGCTGCTATAATTAAAAATGTTGTCAGCTGCCTGCACATTATGTTAATGGAACAACGGCCTTCTTGCTGGCAGGCGACATTGTCACTTTTGCATCAGTGGATGGACAGAGTAAAAAAAAGAGGACAAGATCTTATTTACATTTTTTGTGATAAAGTGATTATTCTCAAACAGTGGTGTCATGTAAGACACACAGTTTTCGATTTGTTTTGTGTGTGATTGACGGCTACATTATTCTGCAGGACTTGCATCTTCTTGTTGCAAATCTTGCGGCATGTTTAAAAAAAGTACAGGGTATTTCTATATTTCCCTTAATTCTGACAGATAATGCATTAATTTTTTATCTTTCAGTCTATGCCATTTTTTAAACACAAAAACTAAATACAAATGAAAATGCTTCAATAAAAATAATGTACATGTTATATTTTATAGACATCATCATCTGAAAGTGTGGTAATTAACATGCTTTCAATTTCGAACTTTAGTCAACTTCTAAACTAAAAATCTGGACCAAACATAATATCGCACCGTTCTCACCTGAAATCCCAACACAAACACTTTCCTAAACCTAATGTGTAACCTTATCATAACCCAAGCCATAGCCTTCTATCATATCCTAGTAAAATCTGAAGAAAATTCTCTCATAGCAAAAGTCAGCTTACACCTTAAATAAACAAGCAGATGAAAAGGATCAATGTATTTTTTCCAGTTGAATTGAAGTTTATTGTTGTTTGCAAGCACTATGACAAGTTTTGATTTTTTTTGGTATAGAAAACATTAAAAAAACATTGAAATGAAATAGAGTGTAGAAATATTGCAATGTGCAGCACAACTATACTTTTGTTACATTTTATGAAGAAGTAAAAACATTAAAAAACTTTGCAATGTACAGCACAACTATACTTTTGTTACATTTTATGAAGAAGTAAAAACATTAAAAAACTTTGCAATGTACAGCACAACTATACTTTTGTTACATTTTATGAAGAAGTAAAAACATTAAAAAACTTTGCAATGTACAGCACAACTATACTTCGGTTTAATTTTATGAAGAAGTAAAAACATTGTCATTCACAGCACAACTTTACTTCTGTTACATTTAATGAAGAAGTAAAAACATTGCAATGAACAGCAAAACTATACTTCCAATACATTTTATGAAGAAGTAAAAACAGTAAAAAACTTTGCAATGTACAGCACAACTATACTTCGGTTTCATTTTATGAAAAAGTAAAAACATTGTAATTTACAGAACAACTATACTTCCGTTACATTTTATGAAGAAGTAAAAACATTGCAATAAACTGCTCAACTATACTTCCAATGCCTTTTATCAAGAAGTAAAAACAGTAAAAACATTGCAATGAACAGCACAACTAGATACATCCGTTACATTTTATGAAGAAGTAAAAAACAGTAAAATATTGCAATTGCACTTGTCACAGATCACTGCAAGAAAAGCCCAGAAGAATGACTCTCTTTATTGCTTATCTTTGAATATAAAAAGTATTAAAAAGATCTTTGTATACCGGTAATAATTACAAAAATGTTATATAACAGAGGACGGTAAAAAGTAAAGGACTTTTTTTCTTCACGTTGTTGCAGTTGTGGGATTGATTCAACACCCTAATCCATAAGCTGAATTACAGGCAATGTGGTATATATAAAAGGCAAATGAATTTTCAAAAGAAAAACTAATCAAACTGGTTGTCCTTTATTTACCTTGCATTTTAACGACTTAAAAGAGCTCACCCTGAGAATATTTTTAAAAACAAATAAAAGAGCATATCCTGAGATCTTTAGAGTACTGATGAAGGACTACATTAGGGAAACGGGCATAACATGATGAATGCTATGGAATTATTGCAATAAAGGTTGGCTAACAAGGGGAAAATGCAGCATATCCAAGTTGGAAACCTACCTATACTTTCATACTTAGTATAATTATCATACACAAGTACCTACTCATGCAAATTTTACACATTACTTTAACCAAATCCTCATACATACATGTATATGTAATTACCCCCTTAATGATGATAATAATAATACTAATAATAGTCAACATTTGTAATGCGCCATGTCAGTAAAAAAGAGATTCCTCACACAATTGTACGAAAATGGTATAATTGTTGTCATACATCTCTATATTATGTACACTAAAGGCTAAATTGCAGCATATATAATTGCATAAATCAGAAGTGATTGAAATAAATTTGTGCACACATTATGTACCGGTATACAGACAGCAAAAGCAATCTTCAAATCTTCAAAAAGAGTTATCATCATTAGATTAAAAGTCATTTACATTTACATCATACCCATATTTACATGTACAGCATAAATATGCTTTAGGTTTTAAACATGGTGAATGGTGCACATTATAAGGTTTTAAATGGTAAATGGTGCATATTGTAAGGTTTAAAAGTATTACACATTATGTGGACATCAACAGCAAATCTTAAATCTTCAAAATCTTCAAAAAGAGTTTTATCATCATTAGTTTAAAAGTCATTTACATTTACAGCATATACAACATGTAGGTTTAAAAATGATGAATGGTGCACAAATTGTAAGGTTTAAATTATTACACGTTATGTAGACATCAAAAGCGAATCTTCAAAATCTTCAAAAAAGAGTTTATCATCATTAGATTATTAAAAAGTCATTTTCATTTTACACATCACATTACCCATATTTACATGTACAGCATACCGATATGGTATATCCTTCAGGTTTAAAATGATGAATGGTACACAGTATAAGGTTTAAAAATGATGAATGGTGCCCATTGTAGTAAAAGTCAATGACATTTTAAAGGTAAGTAACCATAGTGATGGCCCTTAATGATCAAGGTGAATAGCACTGTAAGACAAAATTACATTGTTACCTTTGTAAAAAATAAATTGTACAACAAACATTTGGCAGTGTTTTTAAATATTTCTTACACACATACATTTATATGTGAAATCACCACAAATACATGTAGTAAACAGAACTTATTGCAGCTTTTGTAATGGTTTGCATATGTTTTAAGACAGGTGTTATTGCAAAATAATACAGTATTTAGTTTGTCTAAAATGGGGTAAAATTTAAAGATAAGCTCTAATGAACCTCTTTTGGTAAAAGAGGTTCATAGGCAGTACATTTTTTTTTCTTGCATTTTATGTCCCTTTCTTTTCTTTTCTTCATATTGATTATCTCAAACAAAGATACTCATAATTACATGGATAATGTATAGACTACATCAAAATATCAAAACAATGATGAATGTTGCACTTTGCTTAGTTTCAGACCTTTCTTACATCACATTTTCATTTTCTTTGACCAGTGATCTCAAGTTCTGTATCACATCGGATGTATCAAAGTTACCAAGGTTTCTAAGACTCTTCTCAATTTTCCAAGTCTTAAATACGTGCCCTGCACTTAAAATGATATTGATTATGATAAGGATAACAACCACAACAATTAAACGGTGCATTGAACTAAACAAATTTTTGTTACAACTAAACAAACTTTTGTTATCACAAGAATATATTGTTTTCTCAGGGATTCTAGTTGGTAGGGTAGAATTAGAAGAATCCATTTGAACATCCCCAGTAAGGGTATTAGATGATGTAGGATCTTGTGTAGTAAATGAGAGCTGAGTAGGGCAAGGGCCATTTTTCTCAGTTAAAGCAGTCTTACGACTTGGGTCCCAACCAAAATCATTGCATTCACACTCATTTTTTCTTTCCTCAAGCAAAGCAGAACAACAAAATACATTTGTATCTACAAATCTAGCTAGTAAAGTCTGGGCGATTATTCGATCCGTTTGTTCCGGATTAGTAAATGGGGGTAACCGGAGACCATTTTGATAGCATACAATCAGGCCTGGGAGAGTCCCTAGCGGAGCTGTACATCGCAGAGTGA
Source organism: Strongylocentrotus purpuratus (assembly GCF_000002235.5). Lineage (NCBI taxonomy): Eukaryota > Metazoa > Echinodermata > Echinoidea > Camarodonta > Strongylocentrotidae > Strongylocentrotus > Strongylocentrotus purpuratus. The sequence continues at coordinate 26,548,008 of NW_022145603.1, read as the reverse complement.
TCCAGTCCTCACCATTAAAATCATTGCTCGATTCACACGATACCTTACCAGGAGGATAATCAACACGTAGCCCAATCCTTGGATAGTCTGGAAGCATGACACCATTCTTGTAAGCAGTGAGGATGTAGGTACCCTCGTCATCCCTTAAAACAGGATTGATTGTCAAGTGAATAGAACAGCTATCATTTCCGTTCTCAAGTTGTAGTTTCTGATTCGCCGGCATCGACAAAGATGCTGGATTTGCAGAGCTGTAGCATGGGGCTCGATATCCATATTGCAATGTAATTCTTGTACTGTTACAAGAATATGAGAAATCAAGTTTTGCTATGTCTCCCTCTCGTACACGCATTATTCTAGCTTCACAAGAGGCTAGTGTTACTAGTATTACAAAAATTATATAATGGCCCATGATATTAACATGGATCTTTTCTTTTTCAAATTGCAGTTTAGTAGGGGAATATTCACTCAACACCATAAACAGTAAAACTTGATAACACAAAATTATTATCAGGTAGTCGGACCACCTGTGCCTTAATACCTTTGCTTTGTAATACCAATTACTATTTCAATGCAGTATTATTCCAATTTCACCTGTGACTGTCGTTACAAGTGTTACAGTAACAATGCTATTGCTCATTCTACATTTAAATGCAGCAACATACAAAAATGAATTCCATAAAGTCACCAGAAATGATTTGTTGGATGTTGAAATAGAGGCCTCCTCCTTGTGATGACTTTGTAGGATCAAGTTCTGTAGATGATTAGATGCTTATTCGAACAATGCTGTCATCTCAAATGATCTTGGCTAAAGTATCGCAAAGTAGAAAGAGTGTTACAGTCCCTCTAGATTCCAGAAATATTTAGATGTTGTTGAGGTGATGATGGTTAATTTAAACAAATATATTCATTTTCAGAAAAGAATCTTTCAGCCGCTGTTGCACGACCATCCATGTTCCTCTCAAAGAAATAATTTTTACAGCTTTTGTTGTTTCATGGTTGATGGTGACTGAAAGATATAGAAACGAAGGAAAGACTCTTTAATTTACGTTTTCTCTCTCTACCTGTGAATGGATTGATGATAGAAAGAGATTTCATCACCAAACACAAAAATAGAAAATGATTTTATATATTAATAGAGATTGTAATGAGAGAAGAGAAAAAAAACATTTGATGGTGAAATACCTCATGATCAAATTAAATCTCTTGATCTCCTCTCTCACAAATTGTTGTGTTACTCTAATTCTCTTTCTCTCTAGCTCTCTACGTAATTGATACAAATGCCCCAAGTATTCTTCAAATATTAGGTGTTATTTTTGTATTTATGCCATTTTAATACTTCAAATAGAATGAAATGTAAAGGTGTAGTAGTATATGTGGATGTTGCCATACTAAGAAGTCCAAATAAATTTAATGGAAAGCCCTTTAATACAGAATCATCTACATTTATAACAAGCAAACACTAGAAATTAATTAAAATAATTGCTAGGTTCAAATGTGTACTGTGGTAACCTTAAAGTTGATATTGTTTTTTAGATTATCGTTAGTCATTACAACATTTGTAACATGAAAGCAGTGTATTACCTTTGTCAAGCTAATGTATTTAGCACATGGCATTGAAATTGTTTTCAAGTACATGTATGAATCAAATAGATAGAATTTATTACAATATCTAAATGTATATTTACCTTAATGTAAAAGGTTTGATCAGACAGAAGGAATATCAGCTTACCAAAGTATATTTGCAGATATATATCCAATCCATGTACATGTAGAGCAGAGAGAGTCACATGATTTCAGAGCCATGCATGGATACCAATGACTACATACAACACCTGCCATAACAATACTACAATAGAAAAGGCTGCCCTATGACTCCGCGCCCTCTTTCACAAAAGTGGCATTTGATTGGCTGAAACCAAATTTGTCATAGAAATAGCATTTTTTATTGATAACACGTTTTATAAAACAGGTCACATCGGAGTAGAAATGCATTCAGTGTGATGGGGATTGCCAAAACTTCCTTTTGCTATCATGTCTTTCATATATTTTACTCTAAATTCTTATGAAAAAGGAGAATGAAATTTGTGGTAAATTTTAAATCATATTTTACGTATAGTTGAAGCATTAGGGCCATGGTTGAAGTGTGTTTTTGGTGGAACATTATGGCCATCGTGTATAAGGTGTATACGAAGTGTTTCCAAGAGCAAAGTTTAATTGATAGTCAAAGTAGACAAAGGAACAGTAGAGAGGCACATTCGATAAAGCTAATAAAGGTGATGTATTGAATATAATCACTGATCAAATCATGTATAATTTTCATAGTGCTTTTATAGCAACTTACAGTACATTATAAATAGAACTGTACAACCAGGGTTCTAGGACAATCGCCCCCGACCAATTACCCCCTGAAAAACTTCCCCAAGGCCCCCCCCCCCCAAGGAAATCCCCCCCCCCAGAAAATGACACCCCTGTTCATTAAAGGGGAAGTCCACCCTGATAATAAGTTGATTTTAATAAAAGTTGAATTAAAAAAAAAAAAAAAAAAAAAAAAAAATATATATATATATATATATATATATATTTTTTTTTTTTTTTTTTTTTTTTTGGGGGGGGGGGGGGGGGGTAAAGGGTAATTGTTCTCAGGGGGTAATATTCGGGGGGACAATTTTCCTCAGGGGTGGTTTTCCTTGGGGAAGGGGTAATTTTCCAGGAGGGGGGGGGGGGATGAATATTGATCATGAGCAGGGTTCCAAATTTGCAAACCTCAATCATGCACAGGTTCACAAATTAACAAACCTAGTCCACACCTGGACTCTTTTCTTGTTGCCTGCTTTGCTGCAAAAATAACCCACCCTCAATGTTAAAACGGAGACAGTCCTTTCATACCCTGCATCCTGGCAATCACTTCTGGATTATTATTTTTTTCCACAGGTGTGAATTTCAGGGATCGCATGAATAGTCGGGACATCGCGCTCTGTGTGGGATGCATGTACATGTACATATACAATGTATATACCTTGTGAGTCAAAATAAAGTTTACACTCAGTTGTGTCATTTATTCTAAAGTCAGCTATGAACCAAAGGTTATTATGTCATGTTTCGAAAGAGTGTGTAATATATCCCAAATTGTTTGGTATCATTTTTGTGTGGTACATGTATGTGTTCACGCTTGGATGAACACGAGGCATTGTCAAAGTGAGAGAATGAATTGAATGTATCAAATGAGATGCATTGCATTTGCTTTTTGCAGAAACAAAGTCACAAACACACACACACATGAACAAATGTACTTTGATATTTGATATGTGTGGCATGATTAATTTTGTTAGGATGTTATTTGGATCTGCAAAGACCGAATTAATACCCAAATCCCAATTGTTTTATTCAAACATCACATGTATAACTTTGGCGCAAGTCGATTTTTCTACTCTTTTAAACAATATCTCCTGTTCATCCAAGCGTGAACACATACCACTCACAAATGATACCAAATGAATTGGGATAAAACACTCTCTCATAAGATGTATAATGATTTACTGTTCATAAATGATTTTTTAAATAATTAGCAATTTTCTAGGTGTAAACTTTTATTTGACTCACACTGTATAGGGGAGGGGGACAAAGGTGATTGAAGGAAAAACATAAAAATGGACAGGATCTGGACTGTAACAACCTTGATCATGAGCTGTAGCCTGTGTTCAAATTGTGATTCAGCACATCAACTTTAATAACCAGGTATTAAAAAGTTTTTAATACCCAGGGAGTATGATTAATTCTCAGAAATAGCGTTTAAGGCTAATTTAATCCACTTTGAATCAAGTGTCAAACTAATGTTTGCTGATTAGATGATTTGCACAAAAAGGCAAGACTATGTTTTTCCGACTTTCAGTGGACAATCTGCTGATAAAATACAAATGGAAACAAAATTTGAATTTCAATGATATATTTCGTTGCTTTATTTACTAAAAATAGATGAATATATTATTTCATACATGTGAACCTACATTATGTCCTACTGGACTTTATGTCAATAACTTGAAGATGAAATTAAAGTAACAGCAATATTCATCAATTGGAATAATACTACGTAGGTGAATAGATGTAATAGCTTTATGCCACTTTAATGAAGAGGACAAAAAAATAGCATATATGCGTGAAATTTAAAGTCCTGGTCATTTAATACAGTACATGATCTGAAGTTTATTTTACAGGACATTGTAGCTCATATCTCTTTTTCATCATGTGACGACCAGATTCAACATGAGGAATCGAATGACTGTTGGCAAAGATGCAGTATTTCATTAAAGCTAATATTCAGTTCTGGTTTAACATGGAATTACTTTTAGAGAAAAACACAGGTTTCATTTGATAAAAAATGCAGTAGACTGATGGTTAAGATCATCAAAATATTTAAAGTGAGGACATTTTTCTACGACATAACAAATTAAGGGATCTTACATCTCAAGTACACTTATCATACAAATTAACCTTGGCCAGTTAATGATTTCAAATTCCAAAAGATACAAATATATACAAAGGTACAAAAGTGCAGCCTTTTGTGTCCTTTTTGTTGTGCAAGTAAATAAATATTGTGGTGTAAAAAAGCCTCTCAGTCTCGGTACTAGGTACACCTCACCTTTTACCACACGTGCTTGCATTCATGAAAGTAATGTTTGATAATGTTCAAAATATTTTTGATTTGGTTTATTACAAATAAAATGAAATGCAGCTCCTGGCAGATATTGCCTGTTTTACAATGTTATCAATTAATATTAATTCCATCATATTAAAAACATCAATATATACAAAAGTAATTATACCATCATAAAATATTATAAAAGGTAAACAAATATATTAAAGATAAGTAAAAGTTATATTCCATGTATATAAGTGTGTTTATAAATAGAGTTGTAGTAATATTTATATGCACAATAAAATATTATTGTAAACTATAACACCATCGAATGTATTAAAAAAGAAGAAAAAGTAATTAATTAAAAAAGAAAGCATTGTTTAATATCATGTACATGTTTTAGAGCCATACAAAGATCACAGTAATAGGCGGTGGTTGAGGAGAAGAATTATTTAAAGAAAATAATTAAGAGGTAACAGTTAAGGAAAGAAAGAAGAGTATTAAGGAGTATTAAAGGAAAGATATACAGATTAGAGTTAGGAACAATAGTCCACCTTTACCTTAAAAGAGAAAGTTACTGGAATTGTATTATTAAAAGCAGGAGCAACAGATTGATAGGTTTATCATACAATAAGAAATGAAAACATAATTTGTTTAAAAAAAAATAAAAAAATTTAAAACTACACTGACAAAATACATTATTAAAAACAGATTTAATCAAAAACAAATTGTGTTTAAACAATCTTTAAATATACCATTAAGTATATATCATCTATCATCTAGTTTAAGCCAGAATGGCTTTCACTTGTTTGTTATATTTGATTGAATTTAATTCTGTGTTCAATTATATTACAAAATAGTTTGATGGTACAGAAAAAAGATGTCAGTACATTTTCAGATATCAACAAATTACTTTTAAACACATAAAGAAAATACACATATAGAAAATCAACATTTCACAATTGACAGAATTTGTGAATACAGGAGACCGCCATCATGAGTAAGTTGCTACATGTAGATGGCAGCCTCAATAATGTACCTATAACCTAAATGATCAACCCTGTTTATTACTTTAATAGAAGATTTGATATCAGGAAAGGATTGATATGACATTTTGAAACGAAATAGGACCTACAATGTAGCTCATGACATATTTGTGCTAGAAGGCATCCTTTCTTAAATACTTGTGCTACAGTATTAAGTAACATAACCTGCAATTTTGTACAATATCAATGCCATGAAAGGGCTTAAAAGGGATGCACCAAAATAGATGAAGAAAATGATAGTAAAATGGAGAAGAAGGAACAGGAAAGGAGGTAGAAAAAATGCAGTGATGACGATTATATATCTGTAATATTTACTAAGATTGCATAATATTGACCAGTACTGCAGTATTAAAGTAAAATGAAACTACTCTGTTTTTTTGCTGGAGTAAAAATTCCAGCAACTGTTCAACATCAACATGTCATGGGAGATGTATTTGCAATCTTGGTTAATAGTGCCATAAATTTGAGGATATGCATACAAACGTGGTCACTTATTCATGTTCTGAATAATTTATTTGATTTTGATTATATATGCATCATTAATGCTACATGTACATATTACGCTACACCACTTCCTCTCCATTAACTGGTAAGCATGGATCTTTACTTTCTGGTGTTATGCTACTTTGCAGTCTTGCCAACTTCTTTACTTTGTCATAATACTTGATGATCAAAGTAATAATTGTCAAAATGAAGATTACCATAACTATCCATATCACTATCCAGTTAGAAGTGTTCTTGGGATTTTCAGGATATTTTGTTGGTACTGTTACAAGATTTGAAGATGAAGCATTTACGTTATCTATGATGACGATGTGGGTTGATGTTGGAAGGTGTGTGGACACTACTTGAGGACAGGGATCTGCTATTTCAGAGACACTATCACTCATTGGATCCCATCTCCAGTCTGTACAGTCACACTTGTCTTTCATCACAGTTAAGATAGAAGAACAGCAATATACCACATCATTTAACCTAGCAAGGATAATCTGATTTAGATTTCCATCGCTCTCTGTCGGTTGATTCTGTTGGGATAATTTTGTTTCATTTTGATAGCATACAATCTGGCCTGGGAGAGTCCCTACTGGAGCTGTACATTGCAGCGAGACCCACTCCCCATCGTTATAATCATTGCTTAACTCACACGATGCCTTACCAGGAGGATAATCAACGCCCAAATAGATTCTTGGATAGTCAGGTAGCATGGCACCGTTCTTGTAAGCAGTGAGAATGTAGGTACCTTGATCATCTCTTGTAACAGGGTTTATGGTTAGGTTGAGGAAGCACTGGTTAAGTCCTGTCTCAGTATAATTTACAAGATTTTGGTTTGAAGACAGTGACATGTAGTGTGGATTAGCTGATCTATAAAATGGGCGTGCATTAGCATGTTGCAATGTGACTGTACTATCACATGGATATGGGAAATCCAGTTGTGCCAGTTCCCCCACCCTGACTTTTATTATTACAGAACCACATGTAGTTATTCTACTAAATACAATGAAAACAATGAAAAAGTATATTTTGCTTTTGAATGAAGGTTCTTCCTGTTGAAACATGTTGTGAATAAAATGAGTTTCAACTTCTCAAGTGATTTGACTGGTAGAATAATAACAATATGGAAGATGAGTCGTGCAATCCTTTTACACCAGGGTTTGGTTGTTGCTCTTTTGTTTCTGCTATAGAGACATCAATGGTTCCTTCTCTATATTGTATTTTTTGCTGGAGTCTGATATATTCCACCCAAGGATAGAGGCAGCAAGAGTAATAGATTCACTCTGTTCTACCTAATTTTGTAGGTTGAACTATTGTTGAAATCATATTCCTGAGTCCTGAGAAGTTCAGAAGGTAATGTATTCCTCTGTTCAACGCTTCAACTTGAATGGACTAAAAGATTGAGTGTTGAAGAAGGTGATCTTTTTCAGTTTTGCTGATATTGTGTCAGCACTTTTTGTGTTTTATTTGAAGATTTCTCTGTCAGTTCTGAAATTCCAATATTAGCTTGTTGAAAGAGTGAAATAATCTGGAAAAAATTAAATATTAAGAGATGGTCTAACATAGCATTCCAAAATATGGTTTACATACGTGTACTTCATTATGCTACACGTCAACACTAAAAATACCAAAGTTATTGTTATTATGGGATTGGGGGGGGGGGGGGATACCAAGATTTGAGAAATGTTTGCGGGACACATGTACATGTAAATTTACATGTATGTAAAGGGAAAATGTGACCTCAATGAACCAGAATCTACTGTGAGATATGCTCAGCAATGATCTTAGCGTTACCTTGTTTATACAGTTAACATAAAATATTATGTTTAAATGGATAGGAAATGGAAATTGAAAGCTAACTTAGAGCACTACTATAGCACAAATTTGAATTGTTATAACACATCCCTTTTCCTTCTACCGTAGTACATTTTCTTTCAATAGCATCACTTATTTGTGTGTATCATATGAACATTATCATTGAAATTATGCTTGACTTGAAAAGAAATTTGAGCAATATGAAAACATGTTAATTCTGGTTCATAAAAATATCCCCAACTTATTCAGCACATTATAGGAATGTGTAGGTTCAAGAAAACAGAACTGATTTAGGAGCATAAAAACGAAAATGACTTACCATTTGCCTGGAGTTTCCTGTAATTTTATTTGACAACTTCACAGCTAATTCAAGTGCAAACGAAGCATGATTAGTGTTGTACTGTACACTGTGGGAGTACATGTGATTGTAAACAAAATGGCGCGTTAAAAAAAAATTGGCGGGTAAAAAATAGCGTCGCAAGTTTCTATAGTCACATGTATCCATAGGAGCCAATCAGTGAGCCATCCTGTGTATAGAGGTACAGAGTCCATTCTCCTTGCTGCATGCTGTATGTACATGTTTAATGATATATTCATATTTTCAGAATTCAACCAACTGTGAAATACACATTATTTGCAACTCAAGTTAAAGATATGGAGTTCAATCATTCACAATCTTCATGGCAAAAGTACAGCCTTTTCTTTTCTTCTCTTTATATTTTATTAGATTGAATATTATCAAGCTGTTGAAATTATTAATATTACAATTTTCATGTTTACATAATTGCTGGTAAACATTCATATCTAAGAGGTTTCTACTTTCAATCTTTTTGTGTCCATTCAGTGGACCAGATTAAAAAACCACTCGAACCTCGCCTATTTTTCAACCTGATAACGCTTGAAGCTATAGTTTTAATACACTGTAATTCAAGAATTAAGTTAAGAATTACAAATAAAATCGTGCCACAGGCAGAAGGTCCTTATCATGACACATGCCACAAAACATTTGTTGATAACTCGCTTATAAGGTTTAACTGCTCTATACATGATGATGCATAATAAAAAATAAAAAATATGAGAAAATGGATTGTACTTACTGGCACCTAATTTCAGTAGTTTCATATTAATTCATAGTAATTTTTTGTACCATGTCGGAACAACAGCCAATATGAAAAACAAATAATTGAACTAGTAATATAATTCAGTCAGAAAATTGGGAAAGATTGTATTATATCATTGTATATCATATAAGATCAACTGTCAATATAAGAAACTAAGGGTTAAACTTGTAAAATAATGCAGTCAGGAAATTGGGAAAGATTGTGTTATCATTGTACATCATGTGATGTGCACAAAGTCTCTTGTAGCCAGGGACCATTGATTTGATGAAGGAACTGTATCATAGTAAAAGTATTCTATCCAGCTATATACAATGCCAATGGCTATGTTTTTAAACGACCATCTGATTTTCTTGTGAAAACTTTACTTTGAAAAATGATTATCGAAATTCAGCATACAACTATACATGGACAGAATAATCACAATCTAAGCTCAGGTTTCATACCTCTATAGTCATCACGAAACTATATTGAAATAGCGGCAATAACAGCAATTTCAAAATGTTGTCGAGTCTACTCTATAATAGCTCAGCTCAGCTCACCTCACCTCACACACAGTCACACTTCCGACAGTGCTCGGCAGCAGTGGCGCACTGCACTGCCCGTGCCTCACGGCAGCTAGCTTGCAAATGAACTGTCAGTTACGATGAATTTCTTGTGAAAACTTTACTTTGAAGAATGATTTTCAAAATTCAGTAAATATGAACAGGATAATACCAAAGTAACCCTGCTTGCATACCTCTATTCACGTAAACTAAATATAAATCACGGCAATCATCATAGAATCAAAGACGAAGCGACTGAGCTGTGCGTGTGACGGTGAGCGTAGAATCATCGCATACATTATACACTTACATTCGTACACGCAGCAGGTCCGGCTGGCCTACAAAGCATATCATATAAAAAGACGCATAACACGGGTAAGCCCAACCCGTGAGAGCATGCATTTTTTTACATCCCCTCACCTGGGTGAGTCATCTGTTAGGGGAGCCTTCCAAAGTTGCGACTGTGCCGCGACGCGTCGGGGCGCAGAGCAGGATATGAGAACAAAGGAGGCGCCTTTTTGCGTCGGATAGGAGAGGACTTCAGTTGGTTGCCAGCTCATTAAAATCTGGCTATTGTTTGGAGTCTCATTGTTACGAAATTACCCCGCCAGGGCGCGCCCCGGTGAAGCACTTGACATTTGTGAATGGGAGCTTAAACTTTGAATAGCTTTCGCGCCCTTTCGCGCCCGGTCCGGCGCATTAGTTATTCATGTAGTGCCCGCTTGTGTGTCGCTCTCGTCTTGCGAGATTTGACTCTGAAAAGCATTACTTTGGCTACTGATTTGTTTTAATATTATTTTACGTACATGACATTGGTTACAATGTTTGTTTATTTTCCTCTCAAAATCGGAGTTCTGTAGGCGTTAACGTTGGCATGATTGTTCATTTTTTCATCTCCTCCTGTTCTGTTCATGATTGTGTTCAATATACTGTATCAATTTTAATACAAATTGATTTGTTCAAAAAAAAACATTTATTTTATACTTACCCCACTCTCTCTGACATTGTTTTCCTCGTGCATGTTTTGACACTTTAATTGTAATTTTATATTTCCTTATAGCGATGTTATCGCATGTTTCGATTTTCTTGTTTTTTTTAAAACAATTTTTGTTGCATCTTGTAAACAGTTCTGTCGTATGATCATTAAAAATCATATAATTATATCATCAGTCTGTTATTTCAATACATAGATCCTTTGAATCTTCTTAAAATTAGAGAACGTATTTTAAAATCCGTGATGTTGAAAATGATACTTAATCAAGAATGTCATAGTTTCTCCTTGAATTGGATTTAAAAAGCGTTTTATCTGTATTACGATTTTTTAAGCAAATGATATCCGTATTGTCGGGAACATCATCAATATGTTTCGTTAGAAGGAAGACGCTCATTTTCAGAATGTTCTTTCTTTGCAAAATACTAATGTTACGAACAAAATTAAATACACTGTACCCGTATCATCGGGGATATCGTAAAACTCCCAGGGAGATTATCAATTGCAAATCAACATAGTAAATTATGCCTAAATCGTAAGAATAGAGCATGCATTAAAAAAGAAGAGAGTTACCAGGAAATGGTGTTTGAAATTTCACCCCAAACATATCTCAAGAAGAAATTAGTTTATCATTCTGTGTCAAAGAATTTTATCGAATATTTCTTTGCGACGAAGGGGGGGGGGGGGGGGGGGTTACATCCGCGGCCAGTTTTAGATCTAGGTCATTGTTAAGAATAACTAAAATGCGTATATATTGTGCTGAATAGGGGCCACATGTTATCGAAAGAGCGTAGTACGTTCTAGAACAAATACAAGCCATGGCAATTCGTTGAATTGCTTCTCGTAACAGAACTGTCTCACTGTCTAAATAAGGATCCATCCGGGGGATCCATCATGCAGGTGTTGGTAAACGGAATTAATAATGATTGGGTTGTTTTGGGACATTTTTTTCGGGGGGGGGGGCAGGGTAGCCCTTATTCTTCTTCTACTGGGTCATCAAGAAACACAAATAGTGTTGAAATTTTCCGCAATCCCTTTAGCGCCGAGGGTAGAAAAGCCTTTAGAAGAGTCAGCTGGACAATAGCAATTTAATGTTGGTCAAACAATCAGCGAGAAGTACTGGGCAAACAGATATTAGCCCACGTCTTCAATATAACCAGGGAATCCTGATATAACTAAGCACATGCTCACAATATGAATATCAAATCTGGCTATTGTTTGGAGACTCATTGTTACTATCTGGTAAAGGGGTACTTTTCACGCACCAAAGTCCGGCTCGTCTTGACTTTACACACCGGACTTAGGGGACTGTTTTCAAAAGGAGGGAAAATGCATATGCGTACCCTACATAACATTCATTCGGGGGTGGGGGGGGGGGGGGGGAGGGGTGCGCTTAAAGGCGAAGCGCTTTTTGTGAATTGTGAATTTGTGAATTTGAAAAGCTTTCGCGCCCGTTTCTACGCATTAGTTATTCATGTAATCCCCGCGTGTGTGTGTCCGCTCTCGTCTTGAAAGATTTGACTCTAACATTTTCACTTTGGCTACTGATATGTTTTATTATTATTTTACGTACAAGACATTGATTTAGATTGTTGTTCTGATTGTTATTTTCCTCCCAAACATCGAAGTTGTGTAGGCGTTGACGTTGTTATGATTGTTCATTTCTGTTCATTAATGTGTTCAATACTTGTATTATATTAATTTCTTCACGAACAATACAAAAACGATATGTATAATTGTATTCCTTTTGTATGTTTTGACACATTATTTGTTTCATATTACATTTATTTTGTTCTGTCATCCGATCAAAATAGGTCATATATCTATATCATCACTCTGTTCTTTCTCATGCAAGATCGATTTAAAGAATAGAAACGTAGGTTCTCTAAATCTTCGCAAAATCAGCTATTGTATTTAAATACCCGTGATTTAAAAATGATACTTATAATCAAAGAGATTGAAAGATTCTGCTTGAAATAAGATTATAGGGCGTTTATAAATATGTCATACAAAACAAACAAACATCTGCAAATTAAAGATATTACAAAAATGATAGTCGTATTGTCGGGAGCCTGCATCATCAAAACGTTTCGGTAGATGGAACAATTCGAAATCGCCTATCTGTTCCAAACATGAAATTCGATCGAATATTTCTTCGCGAAGAAACTTTATTGGTGGTGTCATTTGTCTTAACAATTTGTTATCTTCAATGTTCGTGACGTTTTGACGTTTCATATTTGTTAGCTAGCGCTAGTAAAGTCTTTTGTTTTAACGTGCACTGTATATAGTTATAAGGCCTGAACACGTCATGTTCACATTGGGTGTTATATAGCATACGGATATTATAGTACATGTAACTTTTAAAAGCACTTCGTTTTTGCAACGCAATGACAACAGACAGCTCTTTGAGCAGGTAATAGTTGTTGCGCCCATTGTTCCGCTCATAGGCGGCTATTCCCAATCACCGGGCATTATTTGTTATTGTATCATTAGTTAAGTTTATTAATCTATTCATGTTTTCTATTTATTTATTTAGTTTTGGGGAGGGGGGGATGTCGTATTACGAATTCATGACCCTTATACATAATGACCATGTTCTCAAATTACGAATAGCGGTCTTCATGAATAGTTGTCCAATGAATAGCGGTCCTTATAACTAGCGAGCGGAGCCCTCGTGATTGACCTCTGCCATTTTGGTCCGGCCGTTCACTTCGCCGCCCCCCCCCCCCCTCCCTCACACACACACATAATACGCAACCTTAATGTGTAGCTAAACAAGAATCTATAGCAAGTCGGACAATTATAGCGATCAAACAATAGTCTTGCTCGGCCGCGTGAAATCCTGCCACGGCATTCTATGTTTTTACCTTTAGAGCGAACTTTTCTTTTGTATTCGCTCCATAGAACTCTACTTTATCTTACAGCGAGGTGAAATGAAAAGAGCGTCATCATGAGTAGATCTATTGTTTGATGTTATCCTTCTTCTCCCTAGTTAAGCCAAACCTTCAATTTAGGCATATCCATAAAAGGTAGCTTCCTGTACCGTTCGCTTTTTTTTCCTGACTGCTATATGAAGCATGTGTATGCTCTGAATTACGCAAACAGGGGACCGGCGCACAGTGGGCCAGGGAGGGACCAAAGTGCGCCAAAACTATTTTTGGGTGATTTATTTTTTTCAATTTTTTTCTTGCCCAGTTGAAAGGTAATACATAGAGGAATACCTCAGTGAAATGTTTAATTCCGGTATGCACAATAAGGGTATAAATTTACTACTTCAAACAGCGAAATCCTACATATTCACAGTTTTAGTGCAAAAGTGACTTATTTTTTAAATCTTTCAACTCAACATGAAGTTTTTAAGTTATTGATATGAAATTGCTCTCACATATTCCTGATAGTTCATTTCGTTGAATGAATGGGTTAAAATTAATAGAAACACAATCTTCATGATATATTATAGGGTAATTCACTGACAAATGGACTAATTATCCATGTTTTTTATAAATCCAGAAGAATTGTTTAGATCTCCGCGGTGTACCGCTTAAATTTTAATACCACCATTTCCTCTGATGTCTAAGCTTCAAGTTGATACCAAATTTGGCTGCCCGATCTTGCCCGTTGTTATGTTACAGCCGATTTCCCTTGCCACATTGCCCCGAAAATGTGGGTTTTTGGGGTCCGCGGATGAATCATGAAGGATTCGTGGTCATAAATCACGGCGCGAGGGGGCGCGTGACACTTGTTCTGACACCGCGGACCAAAATAAACACATTTTTCGGGGCAATGTTGCAAGGAAAACAGCTCTAACATAATAACGGGCAGAATCGAGCAGCCAAATCTGGTATCAACATAAAGCTTAGACATCAGAGAAAATGTTGGTAATACAATTTAAGCGAAAATCCCTGGAAATCCAAATATTTCCTCTGGATTTATAAAAAAAGAAATCCCCAAACATGAGTTTTGGCGCACTTTGGTTCCTCCCTGGCCCACTGTGCGGCGGGTTTAAGATCCTCTCCGAACGAAATGTAATGTTGAGTTATGCCTTACAATAGCATATCGACTTGGTTTCTAACCAGGGAGCTCCCGGTTACGAGCTGCTCTGCTCTACCACTGGGCTATAGCGCCTCCCTCCTTTTAAAAAGATCTTTTAAAATTTGCCGGTTTTTTTTTTTTTTTAGAATAAGAATCAAAACATGTTTGGTATGTTTTTTGTATCTGTGCATTAAGATTTCAAAATTTCACTTTCGCCACTTAATTATACAAATCTATGAATAAATGATTCGAATGTTAGAGCAGAAATCAATGTTTGTATTTGTGTCAAATGATTAATTATCATCATGAACTGATTAATGTTTTGTATTGCATTTCCAATTGCTGCTCAACTTTATCACCATCAGGCTACGCTTTTTTGTTTACATCTTCATGACAAACATGTTTTATAATCTCGATATAGTTCCCGGACTCTTTTGTCTATTTATTCCACTTTTAAAAAGAGCTATGGAATTATTATGATTTAAAACGCCTTTTGGACGGGCAATTTTCGAAGGCAAATCTCGGGCGTGAAATCCTGCCACGGCATTTTATGTTTTTTTTTCCCTGAGGCCACTTAACAAAGTATTCATGTTTAGCGTCCCGGCTGCTTCTTTTTGGGGGCCGCCTCCTATTTTTTATTTTTGGGGAATTTTTTTTTTTTTTTTTTTTTTTTTAATTTAAAAAAAAAAAAAAAATTGAAAAAAAAAACATGAAAAACAATATTAAAATCGTCGCTGTTTTCACGAAGTGACGGTAGTGAAAAATAATTGCATTCACTTTGCGTTACGATTTTCCTCACTACCGTCACTTCGTGAAAACAAGGACGAAATGTATCTATTACTGATTTTTTTTAAAAAGTTAAAAGATGTCGGCGGCCATCTTGAAAACTAGCCCGACTGTCAGGAAAATGTACCGAGCGGCCATTTTGAGCGGCCATTTTGAAAGAAAAAAAAAGAAAAGAGAGGGCCTCCTCCTTCCTAGTTTTCGAAAAAAACAGGACACTAATAAAACATTTTTTTATTTGGCCTTAGAGCGAACTTTTCTTTTGTATTCGCTCCGTAAAACTCTACTTTATCAAACAGCGAGGTGAAATGAAAAGAGCGTCATCTTGAGTAAATCGTTTGTTTGATGTTATCCTTCTTATCCCTAATAAGCAAACCTTCAATTTATTAGAACCAAGTCATGGGAGGAGAAAAAAAAGGATTTGACTGACAAAATATAAATTCTTCCAAGCTCAGGCTGTGGCGATGTGCAACGCGTAGCGTGAATATGAATGACGGGAGAGAAAGATAATTCCTTTGTCCATTATACGATGCTAGAATCATATCGCGATGTGGGAATTATACAAATACGTTGATAATCATTCAAATTACAAACATACACAAGCGACCCAAACAGTAATCAATTTGCCGACTATAACCGCATACATGTAGTCATTCACATCATTCGTCTTTTATTTTTTGTTGTTGGGGACAATTAAGCTCGCAATTAAACAACCATTAATCGTACATAGTCATCTTTATTTCACATGTCATACAGTCGTCACAAAAATTAAAAGGAGGCGTATTAAACCCAACAAAAATAAATCATGATGTATTCTGATCAAGATGAACGAGTGTGTTGATTGCCCCCCAAAACAAAGACGATCCCACCAGAGAAGTTCATGCTGTGCTGTAGTAATGTACATCGCAAAGCTTCGCCACAATGATTGGAAAGGTAATACCCCGCCCGTTACGACGCAAAACGGCGCGAGAAGAATAGATCGCGACGCGAGAAGAATACATCAATTTTGTACAAACAATGGAAAGTTTATCAGAACGAAAACCGGAGGAGGGGAAGACAGGCTTTGGCCGAGAAATACTTTCTGTATATCAAGTTTAAGCTGTACCGCGCATCACGAGCGAGAACAATGACGGGAGAGATAATCTTCCATCGCCTGGTGGGGCGCAAAAGGGCGCAAGAATAGAGCGGGTTTATACTAACAATAGACGGTTTCTTTTCATATGCAAGAATCAGGTGAGGGTGACTATTGCGCCCCTTCGCGCCCCTTTGCGCCTCAATGCGTCTCTTGGGACGCGACTGTTCTATTCATCGCGCCCCGACGCGTCCGGGCACAGTCGCAACTTTGGAAGGCTCCCCTTAATGTGTATTTCTCTTACATGCTGCAAAGGGTATCCTATAGCAAGAGGCCTAAACTCGGGGTAAGCCACACCCGTTACTGCGTGATGTGCTACACCCACTGACAGAAGTGGATTCTCGTCCGCTGTGTGTCTCTTTGTTGATTGCACAAAGGGCGGATGCACGCCTTCCCGACTCGCTGTCGCGGGTTCGTCGCCTCCTTGCAATCCACCACGCCCGCCGTGCTCTCGTCCGCCCGTCCTCCCCGAAAACGCGTTTAACGGCATGGACGTCGATAGCGGGGTCGAGGTGACACGCGGGTTACGGGAGACAGGCCTCGTGGAATTGTGCCGCCGTCCCCGCGCCCCGGCGGAGGTTGGCGGGGCGGGGAAAGTCGTTTTTGAGGAACCGTTTTGGACCCCCGCGGCGATTTTGCGTATTAGTAATATAGATGTGCCCTACAGAAAAGTGGCCTTGCCCTAAAAATATTTAAATTTAAGCCTGATCTTATGTTGAAGCATTTTCAGACATATTTTATGACCAATTGCTTCATGAGTAATGAAGTTTTATGATTGTTAATGTATAGCCTTCTCTCTCCCTATGTCTTTCTCTCCTTCTCTCTCTTTTCTCTCCCTTTGTTGCTCTCCCCCTCTCTCTTTCTCTCCCTTTGTTTCTCTATCTCTCTTTCTCTCCTTTTGTTTCTCTCTCTCTCTTTCTCTCCCTTTGTTTCTCTATCTCTCTTTCTCTCCCTTTGTTTCTCTCCCCCTCTCTCTTTCTCTCCCTTTGTTTCTCTCTCTCTTTCTCTCCCTTTGTTTCTCTATCTCTCTTTCTCTCCCTTTGTTTCTCTCTCTCTCTTTCTCTCCCTTTGTTTCTCTCTCTCTCTCTTTCTCTCCCTTTGTTTCTCTATCTCTCTTTCTCTCCCTTTGTTTCCCTTTGTTTCTCTCTCTCTTTCTCTCCCTTTGTTTCTCTCTCTCTCTTTCTCTCCCTTTGTTTCTCTATCTCTCTTTCTCTCCCTTTGTTTCTCTCCCCTCTCTCTTTCTCTCCCTTTGTTTCTCTCTCTCTCTCTTTCTCTCCCTTTGTTTCTCTATCTCTCTTTCTCTCCCTTTATTTCTCTCTCTCTCTCTCTTTCTCTCCCTTTGTTTCTCTCTCTCTCTTTCTCTCCCTTTGTTTCTCTATCTCTCTTTCTCTCCCTTTGTTTCTCTCTCTCTTTCTCTCCCTTTGTTTCTCTATCTCTCTTTCTCTCCCTTTGTTTCTCTATCTCTCTATCTCTTTCTCTCTCCATCTCTCTTTCTTTCTCTATAAGTTGGTGAGTTATGGACTCAATGCATGCATGTACATCATATATTTGAAAGAGAAAGCCTATTCCAAGGTGACATTTACATCTTTTATTAAAGATACATTGCAACATTGTCAAAAGTATCATATGGCAGTATTACAGATACATTGCAACATTGTCAAAAGTATCATATGGTAGTATTATTGATACATGGCAACATTGTCAAAGATATCATATATAGCAGTAATAAAGATGTAGCAACATTGTCATAAGTACAGTATTAAAGATACATTTCAAAATCGTCAAAAGTATCATATGACAGTATGTTAAAGATACATTGCAACATTGTCAAAAGTATTATATGGCAGTATTAAAGATACATTTCAAAATCGTCAAAAGTATCATATGACAGTATGTTAAAGATACATTGCAACATTGTCAAAAGTATTATATGGCAGTATTAAAGATACATTTCAAAATCGTCAAAAATATCATATGACAGTATGTTAAAGATACATTGCAACATTGTCAAATGTATCATATGGCAGTATTAAAGATACATTGCAAAATTGTCAACAGTATCATATGGCAGTATTAAAGATACATTGCAACATTGTCAACAGTATCATATGGTAGTATTAAAGATACATTGCAACATTGTCAAACGTATCATATGGCAGTATTAAAGATACATTTCAAAATCGTCAAAAGTATCATTTGGCAGTATTAAAGATACATTTCAAAATCGTCAAAAGTATTATATGGCAGTATTAAAGATACATTGCAACATTGTCAAAAGTATTATATGGCAGTATTAAAGATACATTGCAAAATTGTCAACAGTATCATATGGTAGTACTAAAGATACATTGCAAAATTCTCAAAAGTATCATATGGCAGTAATAATGATACATGGCAAAATTGTCAACAGTATCATATGGTAGTAATAATGATACATGGCATAATTGTCAAAAGTATTATATGGCAGTATTAAAGATACATTGCAACATTGTCAAAAGTATTATATGGAAGTATTAAAAATACATTGCAACATTGTCAAAAGTATCATATGGCAGTATTAAAGATACATTGCAAAATTGTCAACAGTATCATATGGTAGTACTAAAGATACATTGCAAAATTCTCAAAAGTATCATATGGCAGTAATAATGATACATGGCAAAATTGTCAACAGTATCATATGGTAGTAATAATGATACATGGCATAATTGTCAAAAGTATTATATGGCAGTATTAAAGATACATTGCAACATTGTCAAAAGTACTATATGGCAGTATTGAAGATACAAGGCAACATTGTCGACAGTATCATAATGGTAGTAATAAAGATACATTTCAAAATCGTCAAAAGTATCATTTGGCAGTATTAAAGATACATTTCAAAATCGTCAAAAGTATCATATGGCAGTATTAAAGATACATTTCAAAATCGTCAAAAGTATCATTTGGCAGTATTAAAGATACATTTCAAAATCGTCAAAAGTATCATATGGCAGTATTAAAGATACATTGCAACATTGTCAAAAGTATTATATGGCAGTATTAAAGATACATTGCAACATTGTCAAAAGTATTATATGGAAGTATTAAAGATACATTGCAACATTGTCAAAAGTATCATTTGGCAGTATTAAAGATACATTTCAAAATCGTCAAAAGTATCATATGGCAGTATTAAAGATACATTGCAACATTGTCAAAAGTATTATATGGCAGTATTAAAGATACATTGCAACATTGTCAAAAGTATTATATGGAAGTATTAAAGATACATTGCAACATTGTCAAAAGTATTATATGGCAGTATTAAAGATACATTGCAACATTGTCAAAAGTATTATATGGCAGTATTAAAGATACATTGCAACATTGTCAAAAGTATTATATGGCAGTATTAAAGATACATTGCAACATTGTCAAAAGTATTATATGGCAGTATTAAAGATACATTGCAACATTGTCAAAAGTATTATATGGCAGTATTAAAGATACATTGCAACATTGTCAAAAGTATTATATGGCAGTATTAAAGATACATTGCAACATTGTCAAAAGTATTATATGGCAGTATTAAAGATACATTGCAACATTGTCAAAAGTATTATATGGCAGTATTAAAGATACATTGCAACATTGTCAACAGTATCATATGGTAGTATTAAAGACACATTGCAACATTGTCAACAGTATCATATGGTAGTATTAAAGATACATTGCAACATTGTCAACAGTATCATATGGTAGTATTAAAGATACATTGCAAAATTGTCAAAAGTATCACATGGTAGTAATAATGATACATACAGGTATATTTATTTACTTATTAAGTTTTATTTCAGTACAGTAGTTCCATCAGGCCCAACAAATAAATGTAATGGCCTGCTTTCCAATGAAGCCCTACATTATACAGGTATATAAAATGACATCAAATTTAATACAAAACAACACAAATTCAACATAGAACTATGTAATACTATAAATAGTAGAATAATTAACAAATTCAATGGGTAATCTAAACAAATACATTACAAAATTATTTGAAATAACAACAACAATAACCAGGGCCCATTTATTCATTATCTTTAAAAAAACATGGTACGGTAACCGGTATGTTTTTATCATAGAGCAATATTAAGGGCATGTCAATTAACATTGAGACAAACTAAATTATAATAATAATAATAATAATAATATTCAGCTTTTATATAGCGCAAATCACAATAAGTCTCTAAGCGCTTCCAAACTTGGATATTATTACCCCGGCTTTAGCTGTGCTGCCATTATAGCGCTCTAGCATTTCAAGGAATAAATTCCTACCAGGTACCCATTTACTTCACCTGGGTGGAGTGTGGCAAATGTAGATCAATATCTTGCCAAAGGACATTAGTGCGGCGACGGGACTCGAACCGCGACCCTTGTGATCGACAGTCTGGCGACGTATCCACTCGACCACAACACCTCTACAAATTATATGTTTAAATCATACAGGCACTGGGCACCACCATGGTATGAAGTACATCTCACTCCCACAGCATTAATGGCACTCTGTAACATTTCCAAACACATATTTTTTACCAAAAATGGCAATTTTAATACATGATACATAGTGATATGGGCATTTATGACACCTGAGTGTTAGGCAAGATGTTCATGAAATACTTCTATATTATTGATGCCACAAAACAGTGAAATACTCTATTTTGTATATGCAAGCAACTACATGAAGACCTTCATGTAGAGTAGAGCCAACCATAACTTGATACTTATACTCAGCGATCGGACTACAATCTTTGAAATTCAAGTCAAGTGCTTAAACCACTCGACTACGACACTTGTAGAGTACAGCAAAACTATACTAACGTTTCATTTTATGAAGAAGTAAAAACATTAAAATCATTGTAATGTTCAGCACAAAAGTGCTATCTGTCCATGTTATGGAGAAGTAAAATCAATAAAAACAGTAAAAACATGTAATGTACAGCTCAGCTATACTTCCGTTACATTTTTTAAAGAAGTAAAAACAGGAAATACATTGTAATGTACAGCACAACTTTACTTTGTTAAAGTTTACGAAGAAGTAAAAACATTTTAATGTACAGCACAACTATAATTCTGTTACATTTAATGAAGAAGTAAAAACAGTAAAAACGTTGTAATGACTATGTAAAGCACAACTATACTTCTCTTACATTTTGTAAAGAAGTAATAACATTAAAGACATTGCAATAAGTACAGCACAACTATAATCCTGTTACATTTTATGAAGAAGTGAAAACAATAAAAACAATGTTATCACTATGTAAAGCACAACTATACTTCTGTTACATTTTTGTAAAGACATTGCAATGTACAATGAACAGCACAAATTACTTCATTTTCCATTTTTTTTAAAAAGCAGCCTGCAGTTAGGTGAAAAACAATAAAAACATTGCAATGTAAAGCATTATCGTAATTCCCATTCATTTATAGCATTATTTTACATTTCATTCATCAAATATTTGTTGTCCTCAAGATCTGCTTAACCACTTTACTGCTATTGGCTTAAAACGCGCGGCATACCCCCTGTGTTACAGCATTTTTGTATTACAAAAAGTGTACACTGTACACGAACAGGCCAGATTTTTTTTTGATTTTTAATTATATCTGTCTAAATAATGCTACAACATTATGCTCCACCACTTCCTCTCTATTAACTGGTAAGCATAGTTCTGTACTTTTTGGTTTTATGCTACTTTGCTGTCTTGCCAATTCCTTTACTTTGCGGCGATACTTACATGTATATGCTATGCTCAAATTAATGATGGCCAAAACAGAGATTACCGTAATTAGTGCACAGGCCACTGTCCAGTAAGAAGAGTTCTTGTGATTTTCAGGATATTTTGAAGGTGTTGTTACAAGATTTGAAGATGAAGAATTCATCTGATCTGCGATGACGTTGTGGGTTGATGTTGGATCTTTTGTGGACATTGCTTGAGGACATGGATCTGCTATGTCAGAGACACTATCACTTATTGGATCCCATCCCCAGTCTGTACAGTCACACTTATCCTGCCTCTCAGTTAAGATAGTAGAACAACAATATACCAAACCATCTAACCTAGCAAGGATGATCTGATTTAAATTTCTATCACTTTCTCTCAGTTCATTCCCCTTGGGTAATCTCATGTCATTTTGATAACATACAATCTGGCCTGGGAGAGTCCCTACTGGAGCTGTACATTGCAGCGAGACCCACTCCCCATCAATCATTGCTTAATTCACATGATGCCTTTCCAGGAGAATAATCAACACCCAAATAGATTCTAGGATAGTCAGGTAGCATGGCACCAATCTTGTAAGCAGTGAGAATGTAGGTACCTTGATCATCTCTTGAAACAGGGTTTATGGTTAGGTTAAGCTACAGTCCCATATACGTCCCGGACCGTCCCGGACCATCCCGGACCCCATCCGGGGTGATCCGGGATTCGGTCCGTGTTGACACCGTGTTGGCACCGGGGTGGTCCTGGATGGTCCTGGATGGTCCTGGATGGTCCTGGATGGTCCTGGGCGGTCCGGGAGTCGACCCCGGATGTTTTTGACGGTCAAAAACTGCCGGGGTGGTCCGGGACGGTCCGGGACAATAGTTTGATCCGGGGTGATCCGTGTAGCCACCGTGCTGGGTCCGGGGTCATCCGTAGTGGCGCCGGGGCGGTCCGTGTTGATCCGTGGCAGTCCGGGAGTGAGTTATTGACCGCCCAGGACCATCCAGGACCATCCAGGACCATCCAGGACCACCCCGGTGCCAACACGGTGTCAACACGGACCGAATCCCGGATCACCCCGGATGGGGTCCGGGATGGTCCGGGACGGTCCGGGACATATATGGGACTGTAGCTTAAAAGCATCACACTTTTTTTGAACAAAACATCCCGGACCATCCCGGATCACCCCAGACCATGGTCCGGGATGGTCCGGAGTGGTCCGTCCTCGTCCGTGCTGGTCCGGCTTTATATGGGACTGGGGCTTTAAGGAAGCACTGCATGGTCAGCATGCCCAGTCTCAGTATAATTTACAAGATCTTGGTTTGAAGACAGTGACTTGTAGTGTGGATCAGCTGATCTGTAAAATGGACGTGCGTTAGCATGTTGTAGTGTAACTACTGCACTGTCACATGGATACGGGAAATCCAGTTGTGCCTTTTCACCTACCCTGACATTTATTATTACAGATCCACATGTGGTTATGCTACTGAATAAAATAAAAACATTGACAAAATATATTTTGCTTTTGATTGAAGGTTCCTCCCGTCGAAACATTCTGTGAATAAAATGAGATTCAACTTTCTCAAGTGATTTGACTGGAATGATTAGAATTATAGTAATCCTTTTACACCGGTGTTTGGTTGCTGTTCTTTTGTTTTTGCTGATTTCCAGGTTTTCTTTGGAGACAGCAATGATTCCTTCTCTATAAGTGTACTTTTTCATTGGAGTCCGATCTATTGCATCCAATTGATCTTCTTGGTAAATTGCAGTATGATCCACTCTTGATAGGACAGATTAGAAAGAAGTACGAAATGCAGGCTGCAAATGTAATAGATTCACTCAGTTCTACCTGAAGGGGGGGGGGGGGGGGAGGCCAAGCTCTATGTGTGAGAATCAAGGGTGACTGAAGAAAAATGTGTTTTGATATAATTATAGTCCTTGTTAATACATGCATCTCTTGCCCACCTCCTCTCTCATCTATTTGATCTTTCTTTTACCGTTACTCTGATCTTACAACCTCCCTCTCTATTTCTCTTTCTCTTTCTCTCTCTCTCTCTTTAATCACTCTCATCATCCCCATTTTGTTTTTCTTTTCTATGTCCTGACTGCAGCCCCCTCTCTCTCTCTACTTTTTTAATATTTATTCCATGATACACACACCTTTTTGTTCAAAAATAATATAGGGTGATATGTGAAGGGAAAAAAAAAGACGTTATATTTCCCTTTCTTTGTATCTGTGTATTTCAAATTCTCCTCTCATTCTTTCAAAATTTGAGAAGAAAATGGATATGAACAATGGTGTTCACTTGCCTCTCTCCTTGCCTCTCTCCTATCTCACTTCTCTCTCTCTCTCTCTCTCTCTCTCTTCTTTCACTCTCTTTTCTTTTCTTTTCTCTCTTCTTTCTCTCTCTCTTCTTTCTCTCTCTCTCTTCTTTCTCTCTCTCTTCTTTCTCTCTCTTCTTTCTCTCTCTCTTCTTTCTCTCTCTCTTCTTTCTCTCTCTTCTTTCTCTCTCTCTCTCTCTCTCTCTCTTCTCTATCTTCTTTCTCTTCTTTCTCTTCTTTCTCTTCTTTCTCTTCTTTCTCTCTCTTCTTTCTCTCTCTCTCTTCTCTCTCTTTCTCTTCTTTCTCTTCTTTCTCTCCTTTCTCTCTCTTCTTTCTCTCTTCTTTCTCTCTCTTCTTTCTTCTCTTCCTCTTTCTTTGTCTCTCTCTTCTTTCTCTCTTCTCTTTCCTCTCTCTCTCTCTCTCTCTCTGTCTCTCTTTCTTTTTCTCTTTCTCTTTCTTCTCTTCCTCTTTCTCTCTGTCTCTCTCTCTCTCTCTCTCTCTGTGTCTCTCGTGTATGTATTGTTGAAGTTATGCTAATGATTATGGGTTCAAAAATCTCAACAGTAAGAAATTGTCCACGTGTTGGCATAACATGAACCAAAAAATGATGAAGAAGAGTGTCAGAAGAGTACTTTAAATCCAACAGTTTTATTAGGTTATCATTTTTTTTGTACCTTAATATGTCTTTATCAAGTGATTATGACAAACATTAAGAATAATAATTCTTATAGCATTTCCAAGGCAATGCGCAAATAATCTTTAAGAAAATTAACAAGGCGTATTACCTTGGAAATACTTTACAGCTCAAAGAAAGTTCTAGTATGTCACAGAGATGTCACAATTGAGTAAAGAAAATACGCTTTACAGTACTACATGTAAGTACATGTATGAACTTTAATAATAATAATAATAATAGTGGGTTCTTGTATAGTGCTCATGTCTGTCAGACTTGACACTCCTGGCGCTCCCGATTAGTACCCTGGCTGCAAGTCGTTCTCTCCATTGTAGAAACATTGTAGCAAAACATATTATGGATGAGACAGAATGGGGTTACAGAGGCTAAATGTGTTTATTTTCTCAGTACACTCAATAACATTATTTGGTATTTACATGTACATGTATAGATTTACATGAAATTTCATCTGAACATGTAGGACTCTTTCTAATTAAAAGTTATATGTAACAATTTTAAATTGCAACTAATTTGATGATTATGTACATTTTTTTCTAGATTGTATTTACATGCACCATATAGTGGTGCAAAGGACTAGATGTACTAGAACAGCATACATTTTCATCATGTTTATTTCAATACTCCAAACAGATTTGACATATTTCTCCTTGATGCATTTTGAAACTTACAACTTATTGAACCAAATATAAAGAAAGTCAAAAGTTTGCTGATATCATACATCCGTATTCAATCCGCATGGCAACATTGTGAAAAGACTGTTTATATCATACAGCAGTATTAAAAGGCATATAGCAACATCAACATTTCACCATACATGCTTGCATTCATGAAAGTAATGTTTGATTTATAATGTTTTAACAAAAATTGAAATTTATTGAATTGATTTGGTTTATTGCAAAGAAAATGAAATGCAGCAACTGGTTGATATTGCCTTGTTTACATTGTAATCAATTAATTCTAATGACATCGTAATATAAAAACATCATTATACACAAGTAATATACAACTGTACACACTGTTTATGATTTTATCATAAAATGTATTACATAAAACTTTTTAAGGATAAGTAATCAAAATAATTTAGGTAATGTATTATATTCATTAAGAAAAAATATGTTCATGAATAGAGTTATAGTCATGTTTATGCATATAGCAATTCTATGTCATATCATGACATATCATGTCTATTTAAAGTCACATCTCCTTACCTGTCAACTCCCTTCTGTCTCGTAACAGAAAATATTGCGCAGAATAAAAATATGACAGAAAATACCCAAATGTAGTGCAATATATAGAAAGCCAGACTAGGCATAATAATTGGGATAATGGTGTTGAGGAATTCAGCAAAAATGAGGCATAGAAATGCAAGGAGAGATGAGGAGGGTGGAGAATGAGGAATTGCACAATATTTATCAGTACCAAACTGCTGCACATAGTATTAAAGGGGACCAAAAAATGAAAAAAGGTTGAATTCCAATGTTCAGCATTTGAAAGATGGGTTTTTAATGTGCAGACTCTCTGCATGGGGCCTCCATTTAACGTCCTCTCCGAGGGACAGAATGTTTTCAACTTACATAGCCTGCATCTATGAAACATGGGAGGGGCACGTTAACACACAACGCAGGCTTCAGTCATTCGCCCGGGTTGGATTCAAACCCACGATCCTTGGTTTCACAGGCAGACGCTTTTAATACAGACTGAGTCAACTCGCCTCCTATTTGATTTTTAATTATATCTGTCTAAATAATGCTATACATTATGCTACACCACTTCATCTCTATCAACTGGTAAGCATGGATCTGTACTTTCTGGTTTTATGCTACTTTGCAGTCTTGCCAATTCCTTTGCTTTGCGGCGATACATACATGTATATGCTATGCTCAAAGTAATGATGGCCAAAACAGAGATTACCGTAATTAGTGCACAGGCAACTATCCAGTGAGAAGAGTTCTTGTGATTTTCAGAATATTTTGAAGGTGCTGTTACAAGATTTGAAGATGAAGAATTCATCTTATCTGCGATTACGATGTGGGTTGATGTTGGATATTCTGTAGACATTACTTTAGGACAGGGATCTTCTATGTCAGAGACACTATCACTCATTGGATCCAATCTACAGTCTGTACAGTCACACTTATCTTCTATCCCAGTTAAGACGGAAGAACAACAATAAACAACATTATCTAACCTAGCTAGGAAAATCTGATTTAAATTGTCATCACTTTCTCTCAGTTCATTTCTCTTGGGTAATCTCATGTCATTTTGATAGCATACAATCTGGCCTGGGAGAGTCCCTACTGGAGCTATACATTGCAGCGAGACCCACTCCCCATCGTTATAATCATTGCTTTTTTCACACGATGCCTTACCAGGAGGATAATCAATGCCCAAATAGATTCTAGGATAGTCTGGTAGCATGGCACCGTTCTTGTAAGCAGTGAGAATGTAGGTACCTTGATCATCTCTTGTAACAGGGTTTATGGTTAGGTTGAGGAAGCACTGGTTAAGTCCTGTCTCAGTATAATTTACAAGATTTTGGTTTGAAGACAGTGACTTGTAGTGTGGATCAGCTGATCTGTAAAATGGACGTGCATTAGCATGTTGTAGTGTGACTACTGTACTGTCACATGGATATGGGAAATCCAGTTGTGCCTTTTCACCCACCCTTACTTTTATTAATTCAGATCCACATGTGTTTAATCTAATTAATACAATGAAAACAATGACAAAATATGTTTTGCTTTTGAGTGAAAGTTCGTCCCATAGAAACATGTTGTGAATAAAATGAGATTCAACTTTCTCAAGTGATTTGATTCGGATGATAAGAATAGTAATCTTTTTACAACAGTGTTTGGCTGCTGCTCTTTTGTCTTGTCTAATAGCCAGGCTTTCTATTGAGACAGCAATGATTCCTTCTCTATAAGGGTATTTTTTCATTGGAGTCTGATCTATTGCACCCAAATGATCTTCTTGGTAAACTTCTTGATCTTGATCCACTTGATCCACTCTTGATGGAAGGACAGATTTAGACAGAACTACAAAATCTATTCTGCAAATGTAATAGATTCACTCAGTTCTATGTGAAGTGTTGAATTGAATCAGCTTGTCTAGGAGTTGTAGGTTGAAATAATGTTGAAATCGTATCCCGGAGTTCTGAGAAGTTGAGAAGGTAATGTGTTCCTCTGTGCTACAGTACACTTCAACTAGAATGGACTAAAAGATTGAGCGATGAAGAAGGTGATCTTTTTCAGTTGTGCAGATGTTGATTTAGCTCTTTCTTATGTTCCGTTTGGGGTTTCTCTGTCAGTTCTGTATCACCAATAATTGCTTGTTGGAAGAGTGAGATAATCAGAAAGAAATTAAATATTAAGAGATGGTCTAACATAGCATTCCAATATGGTTTACATGTACGTCTTTATGCTACCGGTCAACACTAATACTGTTTTCACACTGGCAATATTTTGCTTAACCCCGTACTATAGGTGGGGTTAAGGGGGGTCTTAGCCCCACCTATAGTACGGGGTTAAGCCTGTTCCACTTTCTGTTCAGACTGGTTTTTACCAAAGTGGGCTAAAGTTGGCTAACCCCACCTATAGTACGGGGTTAACTAACCCTGCAAAATAGCAGGGCTAACTCCGCAATTGTGGTGCTAAGCAAATGAATGAGAACAGAAACGAAAAATAGTCCGGTACTACGCAATGGAGCGTATCACAGCTGGCCAGATGCGAAGTATGTCCAATCATAACATACACGATATCCGGGGTTAACGAAATGCAGTGAGAACAGCGGGAGTTTTCTTATTCCGGAATAGGCGCTAGTACGGGACTAAAAACAGCGTGTGTGAAAAGCCAAAAAAAAATAGTCCGGGGTTAAGGATAGTACGGGGCTAAGCAAAGTACGGGGTTAAGCAAAACCAGTGTGAAAAGAGTATAACAGTACCAAAGTTATTTTTATTATGGGGTAGGGGGGGGGGGGGCTATGTGATATTGGGATGTGAGAAAGTTGGGCCAAATAACAAAAACATAATAGTGTCCTGCCTTTTTGAAAAATAGGAAGGAGGAGGCCCTTTTTTTTTTTTCAAAATGGCCGCTCAAAATGGCCGGTCGGTACATTTTTCCTGATAGTCGGGCTATTATTCAAGATGGCCGCCAACGTTTTTTTTATTTATTTTTTAAAATCAGAAATAGATCGATTTTAGCAGTGTTTTTCATGTTAAATAATAATAAAATAAAATAAAAAATATTATAAAAAAAAAAAAATAAATAAAGGAGGCGGCCCCATAAAAGGAAGCGGGCGTGGACGCTAAACATGTACATATTTTTTAATGGCCTTAGAGGTCTACATGTATGTACAAGGAAAAATATGACCTAAATGAGATATGCTCGATCACCACGATCTTAGCGTCCATTACTCCTTTTAAACGGTTAACATGATTAGCATTTTATGCTATTTTCTGGTCTCTATTATTCATTCGAGATATAATTGTTAAACATACATTCATTATTGTTATTATTACTGTATTTGAACGTTTGGATAATAAAACCTTAACTCAACTCAAGTCAACATAAATATTATGTTCAAATGTATACATGTAGGAAATTGAAATTGAACGCTAACTTACAGTACTACTATTGCACAAAGTCGTACCGGTAATTGTTTTAACACATGCATGTAGTACATTTTCCTTAAAAAGCCCCACTGCACTAATTTGGCCAGGAGGGATTTCCCTTCTGCATGGTCACTGACAGCTGGGTATCTCATCAAATCAGCTTTCAATTAACATAAGAAAAAGAGGATCTTGGGGGACCAATGGTCACCGATCAGGCATTGTTTGCTATATAGAGGGCGCAAGTAGCTATAACTAGTAGTGCAGCTGCAGTGGCCGGGGCATTAATAGCATCACTTATTTGTGTGCATCATACATTATCATTGAAATGCTGCTTGACTGTAGAAGAAATTAAGCAACATGAAAACATGCCATAAACATATTTCCAGCTTATTCAGCACATCATATGTGTTAAAGTTCAAGAAAACATAACTGAATTAGGGAGTTTGGCACTATCTCTCTCTCAATACAAAAAAAAAGAAACTGGTAAAATGTGATCTACATCAGTCATGTAGTAGTTATGAATTTCTTCCCATTTTAATCAAAATAATGTCCTGTGAATTGTTTGTAAAGGATAATCTCTCATCTGTACAGTCATTTAGTTTTATGTCTACATTAAGATTAAAAACAAAAATTAACTTACCATATGCCAGACACATGAGTATCCTGTAAACTTCACAGCTAATACAAGTGCAATCCAAGCATGAGCAGTGTTCTCCTGTCCTGTACGGTAGGGCGAGTCACTTAACAGTGGCGGTTTAAAGCTCGCGCTCTTTTTCCTTGTTTACATGTACATGATGTATAGGAGCCAATCATTGAGCCATATAATGTAGAGGTACAAAGTCCATGGTCCTTGTTGTTGTATAGGCCATATTCCCCTTCCATTCATGTTTTTTATACATGGATATTCATATTTTCAGGATTAACCAATTTTGAGGCTGGTGAGCCCACATACTGTTCAATTATTCACAATATTATTGGCAAGAGTCCAACCTTTCCTTTTCCTTGGCTACGCATGTACATGTACCTATACATGCATAGTAGAAACACAATTACATTTTCACTAGTTCAATTTTATTCACACAATGTGGCAGGATTTGAGGTGTTATAAAAAATGTTCTAGATATATGTGGCGGTATAAAATACACAGGGGACAGGGCAGCATTGTATATACATATACATGTACAATTGTACATAATAGCAATATGAAAGTATTAAAAGGGAAGTCCACCCTAATATTTAGTTGGTTTAATAGAATCAGAAAATGAGAGAAACGGGTCATAGAAAGTTTGAGCTGTTTGCTGTTTGTTTTAGATTAACTATGATGTTGGGAAGTTTAAACAAAAAATGGAAATCATAATCTGATGATGATCATGAGCATGTTTTCGAATTTAGCAGGTTTTTAAATATTAGCAGGTTTACAAATGTATACATTTTGATGATGAGCTGTAGTTCATTGTGATTATTTCAAGACATCAACTTCAATACCCAGGCTATCGTTCTTCAATACCCTTGGTATTAGTCTTTAATAACCTGGGTAATAAAAGACCTCAATACCCATAGTATGTCATGAATTCTTAGAAAAAAGTTTTTGGGACCGAATACATTTTGAGCTGATTAGATGATTCATATATACAAATGCCCAAATATGTTCTTTTAGTCTTTCAGCTTGCTGATAAAATACAAATAGAAACAATACCTCCACGATATATTTCATCGCTCTATTTATTTTAAATACATGAATACATTTTCATACATACATGTACATGTATATGCGACCCTATAGCCCATTGGACTTTATGTCATTTTAAGTAGCAATCAGTAGCTAAATATCACATCATCAAAAATATTACGTACATAACTCGGTGTCCACTTCATGCTGATATTTCCCTTATAATTTTACTTTTTCTGACAAAGTTCATTAGATGTTAAAACATACTGTAAACAAAACTTGAAACCATTGCCATATAAACTTTTTTCAATTTAGTTATTAGAATATGGCCAAAACAAATGTGGACACCAAGGTATGTACAGTACATCTTATTCTCTACATGCATTCTCTTTGCCTCATTGTCAGATAAGGTTTTGCATTAGTCTAATAATGACTTCAATTGAAGGAATGATGTGTTTCCTGAATGAAACATAATTTGCAATGTGTAATAGTTTGTAAACTACTATTACAGGACTGAAATGTAAGATTTCTGTACTTAATCATACATAACTGTGGACACCAAAAGTAAGTAGTTTTACATTCAAATAATAACTTCTTGTTCCTTAAATTCAAGCTGTATGGAATAAATAAATTTATTTATGATAATTGTTTCAAATTTTTAATTGGTAGTAACGTACATAACTCGGCGTCTTTTCATAATGGTGTCTTAGTTATTTACATGACATGAAAAAGTTCAAACTGCAATATTTCGTAATATTCTTCTCACCAAATCGGATGTATGTATGTCTTATACATTTTTTACTACCTTACCATGACAAATAACTAAATATAGGTGGTCTTATTGGAAAAACAAAACATGGAATACGTACATAACGGTCACGTACATAACTCGGTGTCCACATTCATTGTTGATTAAATAACACATACAAGTTAAAATGCAGAATCCAATGTTATCAGTGCTCTTCATTCACCTATATACACCATTACATTGTCATTTTGAAAGTATACAATATGTTTTTGTATAGATTCTGGTGCACTGGTATGTACATAACTGCAGGACACCAAACATTTTCCATTTACAGACATCTAAATATTTTTAAAACCATGACCCAGAATGAGATGATCTGATTGGAAATCAAAGATAAAGTGAAACTAAACATTATAACATTGCAAGCTTGTAAATAAATCAATTATTTATACACCATTCTTCAGTTAGTAAGGTTTGAAATTTGCAGGACACCAAAGTTATGTACATATCACAAAAATTGTATCACATGTAAATAGAATAAGAAAGTAAAATACTAGGAATTAACTCAACAGAAATGTTAATTGTTACATAGATTCTACATCAAGATGAAAAAAAAATCATAAGTTTTGCATCCCATTAGTAAAATTCTGGTAACCAATTAGTGCATGTTTTGAATGTAACATTAAAAGTGCTGAAAATAGGCCTTTTTCATCATAAAATTGCTCTAAAATCTTTAATTTGAACTCAGTGAAGCTGAAACCTTGTTTTGAGCTTCCCCAAATGATACTTTGTAATATAAAAATGCTAATTTGTTTCTGGGTCTCATGGTTTTGTATAATTGAACAATTTCCCAGTGTTCAATCTAAGTGTACCCTTGATCTGAGCCTTGCACATATATTAAAAATTAGTGGTCATAATAATATAGGTTATGTCGATATATATTATATGCAATTTTTTAAAGGATGTTATGAATAGAGTTGTAAAAAATCTATATGAATGCACAATACAATATTTATTGCAAATTTAGATAACATTGAATTTAAAAAGAAAATTGAATTAAAAAAGAAAGCACTGTCATTAATTTTGCACTGTTATTAATATTCTTGGGTGATGTTCATGGATCAAGATGTAATGATATATAAGCACAATACAATTTTATTTCATTTACTTTAATTTATTATTTTTTAATTTTTATTCATTAGTCTTTTTTAGTAGGGTGGCTCCATCAGTAGTTAAATACTATTTTCCGTGGAGGCCCTACAACATAAATACAACATTTACAAACATATTGAGAACAAACAATCCAAGTCGAAACAAAATGAATTAAGTTACAACATTTTCAAATAAATGCCATTGAATGCAAAAAGAAAATTAATTAAAAAAGAAGAATGCATAAAGCAATAAAGAATTTAAGAGGTAAGAGTTTAGGAAAGAAAGGAGAGTATAGGAATGTAGGGAAAAATACAGGTTAGAGTTAGGAAGACAAGAATCATACAAACTTTTGTTCATGATTGTATGATTATGAATGTATGGCAAAAAGCAGTATTATTATTACATGTACTGTTATAATTATTACAACTGTTATTTATTTGACTAATCATAAAAAGTACATATTCAACACAATGGCAATTGACAAATGCATTATAAGAATCTGATGAATAGATGAATTTGAATAAATAAATAATTTCTAATAAATAAATGGAGTGGCAGCAGCAAGTGGGTCAAGGCGCATAAACGTGAAACACATTTTCATGAAGTCTCTACATTGAATATTGCACATAACTTGAGCATTTACATCAAACAATTAAAACAAAATTGGAGTTTATATATTTTGTGACTAAAATTAATGCATTTACTATAGTCTTGATGTAAACATTATACTGAGACACCAAATAACATTTGGACAAATACTCAATTACGAAAAAAGAATGAAAAATGGCTAGTAGAATGAAAAACATATATGTCTGATGGTGCCACACATTTGAGGAGATGAATACAAATGTGGTCACTGAGGTCCTGTTCTGAGTGATTTGTTTGATTTTTGTATTTATCTGCCTACATAATACTACACATTATGCTCCAGCACTTCCTCTCTATTAACTGGTAAGCATGGATCTGTACTTTCTGGTGTTATGCTACATTGCAGATTTGCCCATTTCTTTGCTTTGTAGTGATACATATATGCAAAGCTCACAGTAACAATAACCAAAATAGAGGTGACTGTACTTAGTGCACAAGTCACTTTCCAGTTAGAATTTTTTTTGGTGATTTTCAGGATATTTTGAAGGTGCTGTTACAAGATTTGAAGGTGAAGAATTAATTTTATCTGTGATGACGTTGTGGGTTGATGTTGAAAGGTGTGTGGACATATAGTTGCGGACAGGGATCTGGTACATGTATGTCAGAGACACTGTCAATCATTGGATCCCATCTCCAGTCTGTACAATTACACTTGTCTTCCAACCCAGTTAAGACGGAAGAACAACAATAAACCACATTATCTAACCTAGTTAGGATGAGCTGATTTAAATTTCTGTCACTTTCTTTCAGTTCATTCCCTTGGGGAAATCTCATATCATTTTGATAACATACAATCTGGCCTGGGAGAGTCCCTACTGGAGCTGTACATTGCAGCAGCACCCATTCCCCATCATTATAATCATTGCTTTTTTCACACGATGCCTTACCAGGAGGATAATCAACACCCAAATATATTCTAGGATAGTCAGGTAGCATTTCACCATTCTCGTAAGCAGTCAGAATGTAGGTACCTTGATCGACTCTTGAAACAGGGTTTATTGTTAGGATGAGGGAGCACTCATTTTTGGCAGTATAATTTAGATTTTCCGGAAGGTAATTTGAAGGTAATTTGATCGATCTTTGATTATTAGAATTGTAAAATGGTGGTCTGTCTGAACGTTGGAGCGTGACCTTTGTGCTGTCACATGGATATTTAAGAATAAGTTTTGCCTTTTCACCCATCACAGCATTTATTATTTTAGCTCCACATGTGGTTTAACTAATTAATACAATGAAAACAATGAGATCATACATTATGCGCTTGGGTGAAAGTTCCTCCCATTGAAGTTCTTCCCATTGAAACATGCTGTAAAATGGAGGTCTGTATGAATGTTACAGTGTGACCTCTGTCTTTTGGATCTGGTGATAGTGAATGAAGAGCAGCTAGTAGACGATATTGCAGAGCATAGCCCACTTGGGAAAAGTGACCACATTGTCATGCAGTTTGAGCTATATTGCCACAGTTCTACCACCGATGATCAACCAACCAGGTTTTTATACGCCAAAGGAGATTATGTAAGTTTGAATAACGACCTAAAGGAAGTAAAATGGACTGAACTTCAAGACTTGGAAGTAAGTGAAGCATGGGAGTCTTTTGCAAACAGAGTACAGGAAATGATGGAGAAGAATATTCCAAAATCTAAGCCCTGCCGTACTAAAGTAGAGACAAAGAAGAAGAAGCCACTATGGATGTGCAAAGAAGCATTGGCCAAAGTCAAGAAAAAATACCATGCTTGGAAGAGATACACTGCAACAAAGCACTTCAGAGATTATGAAGCTTACATTAAGCTCAGAAACGAGGCTACAAAAGATGTAAGATCAGCTAAGATAAAGTTTGAAAGAAGACTAGCACAAGAAATCAAAGAGAATCCCAAGGGATTCTGGAACTACGTCAGGTCTAAAACAAAGGTGAAGAGCGGCATTAGTGATCTCATTAAAGAAGATGGAAGTAAAACTACAAGTGACGTAGAGAAGGCTGAAGTTCTGAATGAGTTCTTTGCGAGTGTGTTTACTCGAGAAGATGTCACAACTATCCCAGAACCAGAGGTGAAATTTGATGGGGACCCACTTGAAGAAGTAGTCATTACAACTGAGGAAGTTTTGAAGAAGTTAAAAAAACTGAACCCATCCAAATCACCAGGACCAGACAGGCTCCATCCTAGGGTCTTAAAAGAAGCAGCAGAAGTCTTAGCTGAACCACTAGCGGTAATCTTCAACAAGTCAATTCAAGAAGGACGTGTACCTGATGGATGGAAGGAAGCGAATGTGACAGCCATTTATAAGAAAGGAAAAGCTACATCACCCGGAAATTACCGACCAGTTAGTCTGACATCCGTGATTTGCAAGATCATGGAATCAATACTTCGAGACCATATCATGAGCTTCATGGATGAGAAGAAGATTTTGACCGACCACCAACATGGATTTCGTTCAGGTAGATCATGTGCGACACAGCTCATCAGTGTCCTGGATTCATGGACAAGTATGCTAGATGAAGGAGGCGGTGTTGATGTGGCCTATCTAGACTTCAGCAAAGCGTTTGATTCAGTACCACATCAACGACTGATCAAGAAAATGAAGGCACATGGAATCCATGGAAAACTATTGAACTGGATAGAAAGCTTCCTGAAAGAGAGAAGACAGTGTGTGGCGGTGAATGGGAAGAAGTCGTCCTGGGCGGATGTGTTGAGCGGTATCCCGCAAGGCAGTGTTCTCGGCCCGATTCTTTTTATCACCTATATCAATGACCTGCCGGACAACTTGAAAGGACATGCAGAAATGTTTGCGGACGACACCAAGGTGTACACCCATATTAAGACACAAGAAGACAGGAAAACCATGCAACAAGACTTAGACAGCTTATGTGACTGGGCAGAGAAATGGCAGTTAAAGTTCAATGTTGGTAAATGCGGTGTAATGCATTATGGGAATCAAGATGAAACCAGACCATACAGTATGAGAGATGGGACAACAAGGGCTAACATGAAAGTAAGGAAGGAGGAGAAGGATCTTGGTGTCACATTCGACCCAACACTGAAGTTCAGCAAGCATGTCGGGAAGGTTGCCAACAAAGCAAACAGGATAGTGGGTCTAATAAGGAGGACTTTTGCACATATGGATGAAGATATGTTTTGTCTACTGCACAAAACATTAGTCAGACCCCACCTGGAATATGCAAATTGTGTGTGGAATCCGTTCCTCAGACAAGACATCACAAAGCTGGAGAAAGTGCAGAGAAGGGCAACAAAAATGGTCCCAAGCATTAAAGATCTCCCATACGTGACCCGGCTGGAGAGACTTGACCTGCCAACATTAGCCTACAGACGTCTTCGAGGTGACATGATCCAGGTATTCAAGATAATGAATGGTCACAACGACGTGGACAGAGATAGCCTATTTTCTATGAAGGAAGCAAGCATAAACCTAAGAGGCCATAGTATGAAAATTCAGAAGCAACATGCCCGCTTGAACATCAGAAAGAACAGCTTTACGCACAGAGTAGTTGACCACTGGAACATGCTCCCCAAGTCGGCAGTAGAAGCAGCATCGATCAACGCCTTCAAAGGTCAATTTGATGCATTTTTCTCAGCGAAGTACAACAAATATGACTATTAAGAACATGTATGACATTATTGATTACATGTAAGACTTAAGTATTAAGCAGACAGCAAAGCTGTCTGCATTCCATGTTAGGATTGATATCTGCAAATAATGAAGCGATATCACATGCAGTGGATTTTGAATGAAAGAAGGTGGGCATTATAGGACTACGTCTTAAATTAGAGCCCGTGAAGACAGGTAACTACAGGTAACTACAGGTAACTACAGGTAACTACATGGATATGAAAAATCCAGTTGTGCCTTTTCCCCCACCCTGACTTTCAGTGTTTCAGATGCACATGTGGTTATTCTACCGAATACAATACAAATAATGACAAAATATATTTTGCTTTTTAATGAAAGTTCTCCCTGTCGGAACATTTTGTAAATAAAATGAATTCCAACTTTCTCAAGTGATTTGACTGGAAGAATGAGATTAGAATGGAAGATGAGTCCTATAATCTGTTTGCTCCAGCGTTGCTGCTCTTTTGTTTTTGCTGATTTCCAGGCTTTCTTTAGAGACAGCTTTGATTCCTTCTCTATAAGTGTATGTTTTATTGGAGTCTGATATATTCCACCCAAATGATCTTCTTGGTAGACTGCAGTTAGGATCCACTCTCGATGGAAGGACAGATTTAGAAAGAAGTACAAAATTCTAGGCTGCAAAAGGAATTCACTCAGTTCTATCTAATGGAACTGCGGGTTGAAATATTGTTGAAATCGTCCTGAGAAGTCCTGAGAAGTTGAAAAGGTAATTCGTTCCTCTGAACTTGAATGGAGTAAAAGATTAAGCGATATAAAGAAGGTGATCTTTCTCAGTTGTGCAGATTTTGAGTCAGCGCTGTCTTGTGTTCCACTCAAAGTTGTCTCTGTCAGTTCTGTATCGCCATTAATCGCTTGTTTGAAGAGTGAGATAATCTGAAAGAAATTAAATATTACGAGATGGTCTTAACATAGCATTCCTAAATTTGGTTAACATGTACATGTTTTTCTTTATGCTTCCAATCAACACTAACAATACCAGAGTTATTGTCATGTTCAAAATGAAATGTGTCCTAAAAGAAACAGAAACTAGGTATTAAATAGTGATGACATCTCACCAATGACCTTGGCATTCATTACTCTGTTTAAACGGTCAACCCTCTCAGAATTATTATGTTTAAATGGATAGGAAATTATATGCAAACTCAGAACACTAGTAATATTGCACAAAGTTATTACGTGACAATCCAACCGTGAAAGCAAACTACTGTAGAGGAAAGCAGAAAAATGTGACCTAAAAGAAACAAAACCTAGGTAATAGTGATGACATCATCTCATTATGCAGTCCATCATGCTGCCTGTTTCCCTTTAAAAGCATCACTTTAATATTTGTGTGCATCAAACATCATCATTGAAATGCTTGAATGTGAAAAAATAAAGCAACACAAAACAATGTTAATCCTGGTTTATAAACATATTCCAAACTTTAAAATATTCAGCACATTATAGTTATGTCTGATTTCAAGACACAACTAATTTAGGGCCATTACTCTTTTTTTTCTTTTTTCTCTCAGTACAAAATAAACTGATAGAGTGTAATATACATCAGTTAAGTAGTAGTTATGAATTTATTTCCATTTCAATAAAAAATAATATACTGTGAATTATTTGTAAAGCCAAAATCTTGTCTATATCATTCAGCTTTATGTCAAACACAAGATAGACAACAAAAAAAAACTTACCATTTACCAGGCACCTGAGTATCCTTTAATGTTATTGTAAAACGTCAGAGCTGATACAAGTGCAACCCAAGCATGAGCAGTGTTGTAATGTAGTACGTGTAATGCTGCCTTGTTGAAATAAGCACATGTTAGCACACCAAGTCATCCTTGGGTAGTTAGTAGTAAAGGTCATTCAGGGGATAATTTTCGGACAAAAAGTCCTTTCAATCATTCACAATCTTATTGGCAAAAGTACACAAAAATCAAAGGGTTGCTATTTTTTTCTTCATGCAGTTAGAAAATTGGGAAAGATTGTATTACATAAATGTACATCATATTATAATTTTGTGCACAAGTGAAGCAGTGTGGTCCATAAATAAAAAATTAAACAAGCAAAATTGCAATTTGGACGTATGCCAAAGCATTCCAAACAAACCGAAGTGATGTGAAGTGATGTGATGATCGAGCGCCCCTCCTCTCTCTCTCTCTCTCTCTCTCTCTATGTAATTATATCCTTTCCTCTCTCTCTCTTCCTTTTCCTCCTACCCTGACACTGCTCACACTTTTATGTCCCCTGTCTGTCCTCCCTTGCACCCCTCTCTCTTTTCTTTGACTTTCATTCATAACTTTAATAAAACTCTTTCCATTTTGTTTCTCCACGATGTGATCGTGGATTATTGCAGAATTTGAATTGCATTGAACTTTCCTTATCCCTTGTTTGTATCCTATCTTTCTCCCTCTCTGACTCTTTTCATTTCATTTTAAAAATGGATATGAAATGTGGTAGTCTCTTTTGGACTCTCTTCTTGTCTCTCTGACTTCCTCTTCACTCTATCTCTCACTTTAATACAGTACATTGTTGAAGTAATGTAAAGGTCATGATCTTTAGCATCACCTTAACAATTAATTCATGTGAGAGAAGGCATTAACTGTGTTAATGTTTATGAGTTAATGGCCTTTTGGCCTCACACAAAAGTAAATTTGAACTTAAAAGACTTCTGTTAGTGGTCTCTCTCATTGGCTCTCTCTCTCTCTTTCTCTCTCCCTCCCTCTCTCCCTCCCTCACACACACACTTTCTCTCTCTCTCTCTCTCTCCCCCTCTCTCTCTTTCACTCTTGTTTCCCCCTTCTCTCTCGCCTTTTTGTATTATATATTCGAAAAAGAAAACCTCCAAGATTCAAAGCAGACATTACATATCAACAAATCAACATTTAGTATACAGGTTAACAACTGTTTATTGAAGGTAAAAAGGCTCCAAGTGCATAGGCAGGCTTACTAGGCTATACATTTACATTTTAAATACTGTACCTTCAAAAGGATGAAATGTAATTTTGATGAACACAACAAATCAACATGTAGTATTCAAATTAACTGTTTATCAAAAGTATTAAATACAAAAGCTCCAATCACATACATAGTTAGACTTACTAGGCTATAAATGTACATTTGAAGTACTTTACGATTACAAGACAACAAGGTCATTTTGATAAGCACAACAAATCAACATTTAGTATATACAAGTTAACAACTGTTTATTGAAAGTCAAAAAGCCTCAAATTGCAAAGATAGACTTATACATACATGTACTAGGCTATATATTTACATTTAAAGTACTGTACCAGTACAAGACAACAAGATAATATTGATAAGCACGTCAAATCAACACTGTATATACAAGTTAACAACTGTTTATTAAAAGTAAAAAAGCCTCAAATTGCATAGATAGACAGTACTATGCTATATATATTTACATTTAAAGTACTGTACCAGTACAAGACAACAAGGTAATTTTGATAAGCACGTCAAATCAACACTGTATATACAGGTTAACAACTATTTATTGAAAATAAAAAAGGCTTCAATCACATAGATAGGCTTACTATGTTATACATTTACATTTAAAGTACTGTACCAGTACAAGACAACAATGTTATCTTGATAAGCACCCAAAAAAAAAATCAACATTCAGTAATGTCAAAAGCCTATAAAATAGCAGTGTAAATGAACATGATAACAGTTCCACATGGCAACAGGGCAGCATAGTTATGCATGCATATATAGTATAATAGCAGTAAGCTAAACACAATTACATTAATTGTTACAACTTTATTCAGATAATTTGCCAGTATTTGAGGCTTGTTTAAAAAGTGTTTTACATGTATGTGGTAGTATTTAGGAACACAATAAATATTTTAAAAGGCAGTCACAAGGCAGCATTGTTACATAATACACATACATGTACATGTACATAATAGCAGTAAGAAATACATAATTACATTAATACAAGTACACTGTATATTCACACAAATTTGGCAGTTTTAAAGGGGATGTCCACCCTGATATTTAGTTGGTTCTAATAGAAGCAGAAAATGAGAGAAACAGATTCATAAAGGTTTGAGCAAAACCTGATGAGAAGATATGAAAGTAATGAATTTATAAAGTTGCGATAAATCAAACACAAATTGGCAAATCT
Organism: Strongylocentrotus purpuratus; assembly: GCF_000002235.5. Classification (NCBI taxonomy): domain Eukaryota; kingdom Metazoa; phylum Echinodermata; class Echinoidea; order Camarodonta; family Strongylocentrotidae; genus Strongylocentrotus; species Strongylocentrotus purpuratus. The sequence continues at coordinate 26,506,061 of NW_022145603.1, read as the reverse complement.
TTGACTTACCATTTTAATTTAAAACTCCCTTTTATCTAAAATTAGTTCCAGTCGTAATTTTAAAAGAATTTGTGTGATACCATCATAACAATTTACTTTTAAATACATAAAGAAAATACACATATGGGAAATAAATTTTTTAATTTACAATTAACCCATTTGCATGATGCCAACATTGGCCTCAATAATGTACGTATAATCTAAATGATCAGTCCTGTTTATGCATATTTCAGTTCTAAGTCATATCACTTTACGCACAGTCAACGCTCTTCTGTCTCGAAACAAAAAGAATTGAGCTGATTTAAAATGTTATTTTAAAGAATACCCCCAAACATATTAATAAAAGAAAAATGAAATCACACTCTGTTCTTTTGCTAAAGTCAAAATCCCAGCAACTTTTAAACATGAACAACATATCCGAAAGATGTATATATAGTGCCATACATTTGAGGAGATGAATACAAATATAGTCACTAAAGTCATGTTGCTACCATACTCATTATGCTACACCACTTGCTTTGGTAAGCATGGATCTGTACTTTCTGGTGTTGAGCTGCCTTGCAGTTTGTCCAATTTCTTTACTTTGCAGTGATACATATATGCTATGCTCACAATAATGATAGCCAAAACGGAGATGACCGTAATTAGTGCATAGATCCAGTGAGAAGTGTTCTTGTGATTTTCAGGATATTTTACCTGTGCTTGTACAAACTTTGAAGATGAAGAAGTTATGTTATCTATGTTGACGATGTGGGTTGATGTTGGATCTTCTACTGATATTACTTTAGGACATGGATCTGCTATGTCAGAGACACTATCACTCATTGGATCCCATACCCAGTCTGTACAGTTACACTTGTCTTTCATCCCAGTTAAGGTAGAAGAACAACAATATACCACACTATCTAACCTAGCAAGGATGACCTGATTTAAATTTCCATCACTCTCTGTCAGTTTATTCTTTGGGGGTAATCTCATGTCATTTTGATAGCATACAATCTGGCCTGGGAGAGTCCCTACTGGAGCTGTACATTGCAGCGAGACCCACTCCCCATCGTTATAATCATTGCTTAACTCACACGATGCCTTACCAGGAGGATAATCAACACCCAAATAGATTCTTGGGTAGTCAGGTAGCATTGCACCATTCTTGTAAGCAGTCAGGATGTAGGTACCTTGATCGGTTCTTGAAACAGGATTTATGGTTAGGTCGAGGAAGCACTGGTCAAGTCCTGTCTCAGTATCATTTACAAGATTTTGGTTTGAAGACAGTGACTTGTACTGTGGATCAGCTGATCTGTAAAATGGGCGTGCATTAGCATGTTGTAGTGTAACTACTGCACTGTCACATGGATATGGAAAATCCAGTTGTGCCTTTTCACCTACCCTGACATTTATTATTACAGATGCACATGTGGATATGCTACTGAATAAAATAAAATATTTGACAAAATCAATTTTGCCTTTGAGTGTAGGTTCCTCCCGTCGAAACATTTTGTGATATAAAATGAGATTCAACTTTCTTAAGTGATTTGACTGGTATGATTAGAATTATAGTAATCCTTTTACACCAGTTTTTGGTTGCTGTTCTTTTGTTTTTGCTGATTTCCAGGCTTTCTTTGGAGACAGCAATGATTCCTTCTCTATAAGTGTACTTTTTCATTGGAGTCTGATATATTCCACCCCCAAATGATCTTCTTGGTCAACTTCTGTATGATCAATCCACTCTTATTAAACAGAAGGACAGATTTAGCAAGAAATACTCAATCTATTCTGCAAAAGTAATAGCTTCTCTCAGTTCTACTCAAAGTGCTGAATTGAATTTGCTTGTCTAGGAGTCGTAGGTTGAAATATTGTTGAAATCGTATCCCTGAGTTCTGGGAAGTTGAGAAGGTAATGTGTTCCTCGTGCTACGCTTCAACTTGAATAGACTAAAAGATTGAGAGATGAAGAAGGTGATCTTTTTCAGTTGTGCAGATGTTGAGGCGGCTCTTTCTCGTGTTTCGTTTGAAGTTCTCTCTGTCAGTTCTGTATCTCCAATAATTGATTGTTTGAAGGATGAGAGAATCTGAAAGAAATTTGATATTACAGGATGGTCTAACATAGCATTCCAAAATATGGTATACATGTACTTCTTTATGCTAGCTACAGGTCAACACTTTACAAAGATTTTGAACGCTAGCTCACAGCACTACTATAGCACAAATGTTTAATTGTTTCAACACATACATATGTACATGTAGTACATTTTACTTTGATAGCATCACTTGTTTGTGTGCATCATACATTATCGTTAAATGCTGCTTGACTGTGAAAGAAATTAAGTACCATTAAACCATGTTTAATAATACTGGTTCATAAACATATTCCCAACTTATTCAGCACAGTATAGGTATGTGTATAGGTTCAAGAAAACAGAACTGATTAAGGGTCATGATCCTTCAATTTTTCTCTCTCAATTCAAAAGTTACTGATAGTGTGTGATATACATCAGTAATGAATTTCCTTCCATTTCAATCAAAATGATATACTGTGAATTGTTGGTAAGGCCACAGTTTTATGTTAAAATTAAGAAAGAAAAACCAAAATAACTTACCATTTACCAGGAACTGGAGTATCCTGTAATGTTATTGTAAAACTTCATGGCTAATACAACTGCAAACCGAGCAAGAGTAGTGTTGAACAACTTGAACTGTACATGATAGCAGTGTGAGTGACTCAAATTTGACGGTTAAAATATTGGGGCGACTTTTCTACCAATCACCATAGAGGTACAAAGTTCATGGTCGTCTGGTTGTATGGACTATGGACTGATCAGTTCCCTTACCGTTCATGTTTCATGACCATATTTTCAGAATTAACCAACCATGAATCTAATATGTTTTTTAAATTTTTTTTTAGTAGAATGAATATTATCTGGCTGTTGAAATTATTAATATTACAATTTGTTCATGTTCCATCATTTCTGGTTCAAGAGGTTTCTACTTTTAAGCTTTTTGTGTCCATTCAGTGAACTTGATTTAAAAACTTCTTGAATCTTGCCTGTTTTAAAACCTGATAAAGTCTGAAGGTAGCTTTAATACACTGTAAGTCAAGAATTACATGTAAGTTAAGAATTACAAATACAGTTGTGTCGCAGGCAGAAAGTCTTTAGCACAAAGCAAATTTTTGATAACTTGCTTATAAGGTTTTGACTGCTCTATACATGTTGCACAATTCCTAGATATGACAGGGATTTTTGTCACTTTATTGACTTTACGATGAAAAAATTGATTGTACTTACTAATTTGAGTAGTTTTGTATCAAATAAGAGGATGTTGTTGAAGTTACAGGCAGCAATGTAATGCTAATAACCCTCTCCTTACCGATAATTCTATAGTGCTTTTCTGTGTTAAGCGGAAGAGTGCAGTGCGCTTTAATATGTTGTTTGGGGCTTTAGGTGAACAACTTGCTGATAAAATACACATGGAAACAATATTTCAATGATATATTTCAGCGCTATATTTATTTAGAATAGATGAATAGATTTTCATTCATGTGACCCTATGTCTTATTGGACTTTATGTCTACAACTTGAAGATGAAATTAAAATAAGAACAATATTCATCAATTGGATTCATACTACATATATTATGAACAGCACTTGATGAATAGAAAATAAATGGCATATGTTTTAAATTTAATGTCCTGGTTATTTACATGATTTTTTTTCCTCAGAACATGGCCATTATTACCTCATTTTCATCATGTGATGACCAGAATAAACATATGAAATTAAATTGCAGTTGTAAAAGATGCATTATTCATTAAAGCTTATATTCAGATCTGGTTATGGAATTATTTTTGGAGATACACATAGCTTTCATTTCATAAAATGTGCAGAAGAGTGATGGTTTGGAATGTCAAAATGTTAAGTAATAAAGTGAGAACAATTTTCTGGAACATAAAAAAACATAAAATACATATCACGTATGCATATTAATAAAATAGGTTTGGCTAGTTAATGATTTCAAAATATACAAAGGAACACAAATTGTGGTAAATGTAAATAATATAGCGATTAGACAAGGCCTCTCATTACTAGAAACACCTAGACCCTTTTTACATGCTTGCAATTATGGAATTATTGTCTGATCATTTTCAAAAAAAATTAAGATTTCATTGAATTGATTTGGTTTATTACAAAGAAAATGAAATGCAGCTCTGGCTGATATATATTGCCTATTTTACATTCTAACCTTCTAAAATAGTAATGTGTTCCTAATAAAAACATAACAATACAAAAGTAATATGTATGATACCATTATAAAATACTAATAGTAGTCATAATAATTTAGGTTATGTTGATAAATATTATATGCAATTTTTTTAAGGATTTTATGAATAGAGTTGTAGAAATATGTACAAATGCACAATACAATATTATTGCAAATTCAGATAACATTGAATTTAAAAAGAAAATTGAATTAAAATAGAAAGTACTGTTATTAATAATACTTAAAAGGATGTTCATGAATAGAGTTATTGTAATATATACATATACACAATACATTATTGCATTTACTCTAATGCTATTGAATGTAAAAAGAAATGAATTGAAAAAGAAAGCACTGTTATTAATAAAACACTGTTCTTGAGTGATGTTCATGGATCGAGATGTAGTACATACATGTACATGCACAATACAATATTGCATTTACTTAATAAATACCACTGAATGTGAAAAGAAAATGATTTAAAAAGAAAGCACTGTTATTAATAAAACACTGTTCTTGAGTGATGTTCATGGATCGAGATGTAGTAATATATACATACATGTACATGCACAATACAATTTTGCATTTACTTAATAAATACCACTGAATGTGAAAAGAAAATGATTTTAAAAGAAAGCACTGTTATTATTAAATAATGATCTCTTCTTGAGTGATGTTCATGGATTGAGATTGAGTAATATTTATATATGCACAATACAATATTATTGCATTTACTTAAATGCCATTGAATGTAAAAAGAAAATGAATTAAAACAGAAAGCACTGTCATTAATATTTCACTGTTAGTAAAGGCTGTTCATGAATAAAGTTGTTGTAATATATATACGTGTACATAATACAATATAATTGCATTCACTTAAATGCCATTGAATGTAAAAAGAAAATGACTTAAAACTGAAAGCACTGTTATTAATAATGGGAAACTGTAGTTTTACCCAAATCGATGGTTGAGGAGAAGAATCCATAAAGCAATAAAGAATTTAAAAGGTAAGAGTTTAGGAAAGAAAGGAGAGTATATTATATGTACTGTTATAATTATTACTACTGTTATTTAATTGACCAAACATAAAAACCACATATTCAGCACAATCGTAAGTGACAAATGCATAATAAGAATCTAATGAATGAATGAGTTTGAATAAATAAATAAATAAATTTTAATAAATAAATGGATTGGCGGCAGCAAGTGGGTCAAGGTGCATAAACATGAAACACATTTTCATGAAGTCTCTACATTGAATATTGCACATAATTTGAGTATTTACATCAAACAATTAAAACAAATTTGGAGTTTATATATTTTGTGACTAAAAATAATGCATTTACTATAGTCTTGATGTAAACATTATACTGAGACACCAAATAACATTACAAGCAAATACTAAATTACGAAAAAGAATGAAAAAGTGGCTAGTAGAATGAAAAACATGTATGTCTCATGGTGCCATACATTGGAGGAGATGAATACAAATGTGGTCACTGAAGTCCTGTTCTGAGTGATTTGTTTGATTTTGTTTTATATCTGCCTATACATAATGCTACACATTATGCTCCAGCACTTCCTTTCCATTAGCTGGTAAGCATGGATCTGTACTTTCTGGTGTTGTACATGTACTTTGCAGTCTTGCCAATTCCTTTGCTTTGCAGCGATACATACATATACATGTACATGCTAGGCTCACATTAGTGATAGCCAAAATAGAGATTACCGTAATTAGTGTACAGATCACTGTCCAGTAAGAAGAGTTCTTGTGATTTTCAGGATATTTTGGAGGAGCTGTTACAAAATATGAAGATGATAAATCTATGTTTTCTATGGGGATGATGTGGGTTGATGTTGGAAGGTGTGTAGACATTACTTGCGGACATGGATCTGCTATGTCAGAGACACTATCACTCATTGGATCCCATACCCAGTCTGTACAGTTACACTTATCTTGCCTCTCAGTTAAGATAGAAGAACAGCAATATACCAAACCAACTAACCTAGCTAGGATGAGCTGTTTTAATTTTCCACCACTTTCTGTCAGTTTATTCCCCAGGGGTAATCTTATGTCATTTTGATAACATAGAATCTGGCCTGGCAGAGTCCCTAGCAGAGCTGTACATTGCAGTGAGACCCACTCCCCATCATTATAATCATTGCTTTTTTCACACAAGGCCTTGCCAAGAGGATAATCAACGCCCAAATAGATTCTAGGATAGTCGGGTAGCATGGCACCACTCTTGTAAGCAGTCAGAATGTAGGTACCTTGATCAGCTCTTGACACAGGGTTTATGGTTAGGTTTAGGAAGCACTGGTCAAGTCCTGTCTGATTATAATTTACAAGATTTTGGTTTGAAGACAGTGATATGTAGTGTGGATCAGCTGATCTGTAAAATGGGCGTGCATTAGCATGTTGTAGTGTAACTACTGTACTGTCACATGGATAAGGGAAATCAAGTTGTGCCAGTTCTCCCTCTGTCGCTTTCAATATTCCTGATTCACATTGGGGCAGATTGATCAATGCTATGATAATGAGAACACCGCCCACTTTACAATTGGTTAGAGCTCGATACAAGTTGCACATACTTTCAAAGTGCTCTCTTGAACACAAGAGAGCAAGTTTACTTTACTGTACTCTATTGGCATCAGTTTTCTTCAATTTTACTGCAAGAATTTTCAATAAATGCCACTTGCGCCTGTTGATGAACAGGGCTGGTTCTTTGTTGCATCCAAGTATCAATGATTCTCTTTGCTGCAAGGCTTGCGTCTGAAAATGGATGTGTTGCTATTGTCATACAGATGCAGGGCTGCAGTCACAATGTTCCATAGCCTTTCTGACAAAGTCTATTCTGATTTTAAGAAGGTAGAATAATTCTGTGCTACTTCCAAACGTGTTGTACCGGAACAAATGTGTTGTGGTGAAGTCCATGAGAAATGCCTGATCATATACAGCAGGCAAATTGCAAAATAGTCAAGAAGCAATTTTTTGTAATATTTATTCTTCAGATAATGTGAAACGTAACAGCATATATATGGGGCACTGATAAAGTTCATCTCGTAGAAAAGTTGTAGGTTGTCTTAAGTGATATTCCTGTAAAATTTAAGATATATAAATGCTTTCAAGCCATCTCAGTATTTGTAAAAGTCTCCTGCATTTTTGTCATTTTTTCAGATAAACAGAATGGGTACATTGTAAATGCTATATTAGCTTCAAGTAGAAATTTAAATTTGAACTGATCTTTGGAAAGGATAAACATGAAATAAAAAATAATTGGAATATTGAGATACATTTTGCAAAAACATAATGAAAGTACTATGTACTAATATCATAAATGAAAAGTAAAACATTTTACATAATAACAGAATGCATTAATTTACATTAGTACATTTTGATAGTGGTTGAATTATCAAAATAGATTTTATAATAAAGTTGACAATCAAAAGTCCACACAATATTAAATTAATATGAAAGTTATGGTAATGGCCATGGCCGTTAAAATAGAACATTTGTATTACCGGTATTTAGAGAATTCAGTAGTCATCGGTTTAAATAAACTTGTATACTTTTTGGTACAGTCTTCGATGGCTATTTAACGATAAAAAAGTTGAATAATTATCATCTTACCTGTGAATTCAGAAGCATCCACTCTTCTTAAATGCAACCAGTGCTATTGATCAAATTATTTGCCTTACAATATGCTGAGAGCATACGATGACAGATGGAATTCTTCTCATGCAAAGATTGATTTTCTATTATGCAAATGTAAAATTCTCAGTAAAAATCAATGTAAAAATCAATCAGCTACAGATGTTTTAAGTTTATCACAGCTTTATAAAATTGCACCTAGAAATGTCTTTTTTTACAGTACATATAGTGTGTTACGTTTAACAGCACGGTATCTAATGCCTGATTTTACCTTGTACCTATCCATGTCCAGTGATACCTGTTTTTAAAGACCACTATAGGGAGGCAAGAAAAGGGGTCTTTATAGGCAGGTTGTACAGATTCTTTAAGTTAATGTTTCAATGAAATATTGTATTCAAGAAAAACATATAATGTGTTCTTTATACAATGTAGATAGATGGTCTTTCTATGGTTGCCAAAGCAAGTTTGACTGTATTTGCCATGGGATAGACATTCCAAAGGCTGCAACATTGTGTGACTGTAGTGTTTCCATTTTCCAGATTAGTCTATACCAGTGTTAATAGACCAAGTTGTAGAATTACGGCTTTATTGATTTTCCAATCACCCTATCACTATTTTGTTATTGTTGGAGGCTAGGGAAATACCATAATGAAAATGATTCTAAAAAAAGAAATGGTGAATGCTGGAAAGCAGTTGTGTTGCACAAAGCAATTCTTCCGTCACCCGGTGCCTATTGTTTTGTGCAAAATGGCGACCTTGCAGGGAGAAGAAAGCAATCGATGTGTTGACGATTTATTCCTCATTTTTTGTTACGCAGCGCTATCCAGTACCCCTGGAGTTCAAATGGGAGCAGTTGCGAGCCCCTTTTCCCCGCCACCCGCCCAGCAACAAGCAACACCCCAGCAGCAACAGCAACCATCGCAGCAACAGTCACAGACACCTACACCTCAGCCCCAGCAACCACCCGTGACCCCTGCACAGCCACAACCTAAGGGCACCGGCCAGGTAAGAGAAATTAATCAGGGTATTCTTATCGGCAGTTGTTATTGCATACCTACATGTACCCCCCCCCCACCCCATGACACTGCAGGCATCCCCTACACACGCTCACCTATACACACCACACCCCCCATACACACCCACATCCCCATACACACCCAAACCCCAAACACACCAACACCCCCTTACATGCCCACACCATACTCTCCCACACACACACACATAACCGATCACACATACATGTACACATACTCACTTTCACACAAGCACCGTTTCTTATTAAACTGATCTGTAAGATCTGTTTTCTACTAATTTAGTCAAACTCAACCATGAGTCTAAAATATCACTTTTAACAAATTCACCCAACAATTTTTGTTACGAACCTCTTACATATTCATATATGTTAATTTTGCGCCTGAGCACAATACTTGCTGGTGAAGGTGATTATCTATTTAAATCTAAGACCGTGTTTGTCACAGGTATTTTATTATTTTGTTTTGTATTGAGAGTTTGCTACTGTTGTGTTGTGAATTGCATGAATATGTGTACATGTATGTATAATCTTTTTGCGTACCTGCCCCCTTCTACCACCCCTCCACTTCCCCACGACACTGCAGGTATCCCCCCCCCACACACACCCTCACTCTCACACACAGCCACCCACACACACTCACTTTCACACGGGCACCATTTCCTTACTGAACTATACCGGGTATTCTATATTCTACCAATTCAGTCAAACGCAACCAAGGGATCTAAAATCATGTTTAACAAAAGAAAACTTACACCTCAGACCAACTTCCTTTGTTTAAGAGAAGGTTGAGTTCTGGGAAGAGGTGAACAATAATTTGTGAGCGTTATCATTCTTATTATTTAAGTGTGAAAAGCATGGCTCTTCAAATGCCTTAATACACTTATTATGGCATGTAACAGCATAAAAATCGGGACAGATTTTTATGCCACATGTTCCTGTAGTCACATATACATATTTCTGTGTACAGTGCTTGTAACTTTACTAAGACTGAGCCACATTTCTTATTTTGATGATTCCAGAACCTTGCAATACATTCCAATATACTTATATGCTAGATGATCAACCTAATTTTCTGATCGATTCCACACCATTTCTTTCTCAATGCAATCGCATGACCAGAACTCAACTTTATCTTTAAAACCTGATTTTTGAAAACCTAAACCCACAATGAGGATTAAAGCCTACCATTGGGGCATGAGCGCATTGGCTTGGTTTCAAACTGCTCTTACACTGAGCCATCATGCTTCATGCATGACATCTTTCAAATTTGCCTAATGCAAAGAAAATAATCACAAGTTTCTTACATCAAAATAATCAATCAATGACATGAAATTCTACTCAACTTTATCTTTAAACCCGATTTTAGAAAACCTTAACCCAGTATCAGTTTCAAATTCTAGTAGAATACAGGGCTTAATGCTTGGATTAATGTTGGACTGAGTTTCTATACTTTTCAGTCCCTCTCATGCTGAGCCCACATACATTCCCAAATTGCGCAATCACACTTGACGTAGCTCACCTCTTATGCTGCATATAGTTCATTCATGAATCGAAACTTACCCTTTGGAATCTGGGAATTCCCCTTATCAATTGCATGTACTTGAACTTCAATTTAATTCATATTGTATTGTATTCATTTTGTATTGTCTGAAATCATACTTGGCTCGGAGCATCCTGTTTGGTTCATAAATACCTGAGGACTGTTAGATCAAAAGTGGTTTATGACTGGTATTTCTATTAATATCTCATCCGTACCTTGCTTGGCTCTTAGTACATGTACATATATTTTTGGTTCTAGTTGTAGTTTAGAACTGGACTAGATAGCTCAAAATCTCAGCTTACTCTTAGGCCTACGGTAATCACCAGATATCGGTACCAATAAGCTCTGCACATGTAGATTGTAAATCAAACATGTTTTGCAAGTCTTTTCAGTTACCAGGAGCAGTAAGTTTTGCATAGTGTTCTTTTGTATTACGCTATTTGAATCACTACTGTTTGTGACCTAGTCATGTCAATTCAGATTGACATTCAAATTTGTATGAATTCTTTTTTCATTTTCAAACAATAATTCTACTTCTGAACCAAAGTTAATGCTCTAAGATCTCTTATAGGCCATGCCTGCAGAAGACCTAATGGATCATGACGTTCAGAACAGCTTAATGGTATTTTTCTGCAGCATGACAGGTTTGCAACTCTAGGAACTCCCAATTGAGCATCTTAAGCACCAGTTGACAGCAAATTTGCCTTGTGCAACCGAGTAGCTTTGCAAAATTATTTATTTCAGGTCTTGAGCAGCTCCATGACGACTCTTTTTACACGGTATAGATTAATCTTGTATAGGAAACAGTTGGATAATGGTGAAGCCTTTGGTACATCTATTCCATGGTAAATGCAATGTGGCATGGGGTGATTATATGTGTGGCATATATAAAGAGATGAAACCAGACCAAAAAAATTGTTTCCTTTTTGATATAGCTCCCAAGCAACAAAGACCTTTCAAGGCAATTCACCCCAGAGCAATTACAACGCATCTTCCAGTTGAAGCAGCAGCAACAGCAACATCTCAAACAGCAACAAGTGCAACAACAGCAGCAGCAACAGCAGCAGCAACAAGTACAACAACAGCAACAACAGCAGGTGCAGCAACAGCAGCAGCAACAACAACAACAGCAGCAACAGACTCCCACTCCTGCACAACCAAAGGGGATGTTCCAGCAGCAGCAACAACAGAGGGTGAGTAGAATAACATTTGTTTTGCTCTAACACTTTCTAGGCCCTTTTCATAAAGATATTTATAAATAACAACCGCCTCAGATATGTGACAAAAGCTGATTATAGCCAATCAAATGCAAGGATTTCATTGTTGTATCATAATTATCATAATTATCTTCATTTGATGTCTCAAGAGAACACCTTTGTTCCTCATGGAACTCCTTAGGTCAATTTTGGAGGGTGTTTCACAAAACTTGTCATCAGTGACAAATGACAGTTTTTGGTATAAGCTACTGAAATCCTTGTTTCTGATTGGTTATCAGCAGATTTGCCACTGATTTTTGTCATTTTTCATTGAAAAAAGGCTTTGTGAAATGGGTCCCTGATGGCTCATCTTTTTTTTTCTTTACCGTATTTGCCGGCGTAAAGGCCGCAGTATTTTTGGAAGAGAAAATATCAAAAAGTCGGGGTGCAGCCTATGCGGCGAAAGAGTAAAAAAAAAAAAAAAAAAGGAAGTCAAAACCAGCACGAATTTGGACATATGGGACTACAAACGGTAAAATAACTATACCACTATGGTACAGGACATTTCCACACATCTTACCAACAATTTTAACTTGCATTGTTGACATGAAGACGAAAATAAACTTCCAAAAACAACATCTGCCGATAGATCTTGATCTAAGTTCGTGCCAATGCATTGCAAAAGTAAAAGAAGGGCCCGTTTAATGGAGTTGCCGCGAAGCATTCATCACGCGAAGTCGCTATTTTGAATCTATTTCAATACACAAGAGAGAGGCGCAAGGTATACATCACAGAAAACTGCACATGCTAGCATCAGTGCGGGATGGCCGAGCGGTCTAAGGCGGTGATTTTGGTCACATCAACATTTGTACGCAAGAGATCAAATCCCGACTTCGACAAAAAATTTTTTTTTTTTTTAAATGTCAAAGATCGGGGGTGCGGCCTATACGGCGCTGCGGCCTTATCGCCGGCAAATACGGTATTTATTTCTTTGTGCAAAGAAAAGATTTCTGTTTCTCTTCCATGCATTTCTAAAAGTGAATAAACTTAACATTTTCTTTATTATTATTTATCTTTCTTTAGCAACAGCAGCAGCAGCAGCAGTCTGTGGGACCAAAGGGTAACATTCCCCATATGATGTCTCAAGGGAGTACCTCAGTACCCTCACCTATGCCAGGCCCGGGCATCAATCAACATCAACCTAACGTCACCATCACCAGCTCACAGCCTCTCTTCCATGGCATGCCATCTGTAAGTTTATCTTGATATCATACCTGGGGAGTGTTTCACTAAGACTAAGATCAACTTTAAGTTGGACTTAACTATGGCAGGCAGTTCATGCCACTGTTTGCTCTCACTGGCATTGGTCTCTCAAGGGACTTAACAATCAGGGTCACAAATCTACATAATTTACCTTTTATGATAGTTCATTATTGAAGGAAAAAATATTATCTAAAGATCATAAGTGAGAGGCCAATGGTGACAGCAACTAGTGGCATGAATGGCCTGCTATAGTTAAGTCAAACTTAAAGTTAATCTTAGCCTTTGTGAAACAAGCCCCAGACACAATAAATCAATGTAAAACCACAATCTGTTTGAGGTTGTTTGAGGATTGCTTTTACCCGACTGCTTAATAGAAAGCATGTATATGCTTGTAAGTAAGCAACCAGGGGACCGACGCCTTCTCAGAGGGACTTGGTAATGAGGATTAAAGCCTTAATACCAAGGGGCATGAGCGCATTGACTTGGTTTCTAGAGACTACTGCTTTTACCCTGAGCCATCGCGCCTCATGCATAAAATCTTTTGAATTTTGGTTAATACAAAGAAAATAATCACGAGTTTCTCACATCAAAATAATCACATGATTACATTAAATTCTTTTGAATGGGGCCTTTTTGGGCAATTCGTTACTAGTTTTACAGTAGCTTTGTGATATGGAACAATGCACATGTTATGTAGAAATGAAATTCGACTTATTTTATAATTTAATCAGCCCATTTTTTTTTAAATATTGTAGAAAAATGCCAGTGTATATTGCAATTCAATTGTGTCCCGTGTGATTATTTTGGAGCACGTTCAGCTAGAATGCTTGTGCCTAGATTCATAATAAATGTGGTCCTTGTAGACAGGTGGTCTTTGTAGACAGGTGGTCAAGCAGGTTTGACTGCTTTTTATGTTAGTTATTAGTCATTTATTTGTACTTGTTATTGCCATCCTGCAGGCCACAATAGCGACATCGGGTGGTGCAAGGGCGCCCTCTGGAGCCCTGATGGCAGTTCAACAGATCAGTAAGGAAGCAGAAAAGCAGCGCTCACATACGCAAGGTTGGTCCTTTTCTTAGTCATTGTCAAAGTGTTAATGTTTATATGTACATGAATAACGTGAATGTTCTTTTTTCTTGGGTCTGATATTAAAGCATAATTACATTATGTAATGTGGCCTTCTCTTTCTGTTGGGATAGAGTAATAATGTTGTGTATTATTATTATTATTATTATGGTATGTATGTTTAGAAAAGGTTTTGATATTTTATTATCATTATGAAGTTGATACATAGCAATTATCACATCCCTTGACTGTGTGATTCCATGACCACTTTGTTACAAATTTTAGAGTTAGTACATGAATACAATCCATGCATAAATCGCTCAGAATATCCAAGCACAAACTTTTCTATATAGAAAATGTAACTAACTGATGTTACTATTAAAAGGTGGTAAGCCTGGCTTAACTTAGTCCACACTTTTATGGAGTGCATGTTGTAAACTCATTTACCCTGTACAGATTATTTTAATCCTGCAATGAAAAGTGTCCAAAAAACTAATTTTGCAATGAAATGGGAAGAAAAAGATAATATGAGTATGAACTGAATTTCTACAAAACTTTGGTAGATTTTCTTTGTCATGAATATTGAAGGAGGAAGATGAAACTAAGCATTCCATAGAAGTGTGAACCAAAATTCTTGTTTAGTCTGGACTTAGTCCCGGCTTAACTTATGAGAATACCACCCTAAATATCTTAGCAGGTCAACACATGAACCAGTTCCCATCGCAGCAGGCCACACCCCAGCAATCAGGACCAGTAACTCCAGCCCCAGCTCAGAAGCAGGGTAGCGGCATGGCAACCCCGCCCACCTTCGGACCCCCAGGAGGGAACCCTGCTATCCCACAGCCCACCGGCATGGGGCCAAATGTTATGGGGCAGCAGCAGAATCCGGTGAGTTGGGGAACGTGATACCGGTGGTAGTGATGGTGGCGGTAATGGTGATGATGATACCGGGGATGGTTATGGTTATGATGATACCAGTGGTGATGGTGATGGTTATGACGATACCAGTGATGGTGTTGATGATGATGGTGATGATGGTTGTAATAGTGACCATGGTGGTATTCATGTCGATAATGATCGTAGTGGTAATAGTGCCAGTGATAATGATGATTGTGTTTTTGTCGCTGGTAATGGGGCAGCAGCAGAATCCGGTGAGTTGGGGTTGATGATACCGGTGGTGTTGTGGGGTGTTTTTTTTTTTGGTGGTGATGATGATGATGATGATGATGATGTTGATGGTGATGGCAATGATGGTGATGGTGATGATGATAGTGACAATGACAATGGTGAAGGTGATGGTGATGGTGATGGTGGTGGTGGTGGTGGTAGTGGTGATGATGATGATGATGGTGGTGGTGGTGGTGATGATGGTGATGATGGTGATGGTAGTGGTGGTGGTGGTGATGGTGATGGTGACGGCCATGATGATGATGGTGATGATGTTAGTGATAATAACAAAGGTGATGGTGGTGACAATGATGATGATGGTAGCTGTTGAAATGATGATGATTATGGCCGGCATAGTAGTGATGAAAGGAGAGCAATATTCATAATTCATTTCTTCTTTTTTTTTTCTCAGGGAGTCAATCTTCCAATCCCACAGCCTACCGGACCTATGCCTGGACAAAGCATGATGCAACAACAACCGGTAAGCTATGTCAAATAATGTGAATTTAAAATTTCAGTAGAAGGGTATTTCTAGAAGCAGGAGAGAAAGAGAGAGAGAGACAGAGAGACCGAGAGAGACAGAGAGGAAGAGAGAGAGAGAAAGAGAGAGGGTGTGACACTCCTCTCTACCCCCCCCCCCTCCCCTCTCCCCTCCCACGCTCAGAATTGTTTACCAGCAAATCTTGAATTCCAATATTGCAGAACATTTCATCACCCTGTGTTCATGTAGCACTTTTTCATATAAAATCAGAGGACTTGGGGGAGGGGGAATGGCTTATTTAGCAAATGTTGCATTTCATCCACACTTTTTGCCTGAGTTTTGAGTTGCTATATGTATATAGGATAACAGCTCATTTTGTATAAACCAAAGCCCATGTCCTCTTGAGGTTACTACATGTATAAATGTACAACAGGTTAACTAGGTATTTTTTATTATTGTTATTTCTTATGTTTGTAAACTGTATATTCTATGTTTCTATGTGCTTAAAGTTGGCACCCGAAGAATCAAAAATGTTTTTAATTGATGCAAAATTCATATCATTGCGAAGGGGAATCCTTACTGATTAAATAAAACAACTTTCCTCTTTAAAATATGTTTGGGGCCCGCAGTATAAATCACCTCTCAAAAATGTTAATTTCAAGATCCAGATTTTCTGCCTTCAGTGGTATTCCGTAGAGTATCAAGATTTGTGATGTCACATGTGAGACACAGCCAGCCAGGAAATTGCATTTTACGCCTTTCCATGATATCTATATGATTTATCAGCAAATTATTCATGTTCTTTAGGAGAAAACCTCTCCATCCGTACATGTATATAATTTGTCCATAATTATCAGTTGTTGTGAATTCTCTTCGGGTGACTACTTTAAGGATTCACTTCACTCAGGTTTAGCTGACGTTTACCTGATAATGTTTATCCTATGTTTTAACAGGGAGCCGCGATAGGAGTAGCAACAAGAATCCCTCAGCAGGTGGGTCCAGGCCAGCCTCAGCAAGGCGCAGTACCAGGACAACCCCAGCAGCAGCAGCAGCCTACACAACAAGTCATCTGGACGGGCTCTCTAGAATGGCATGATGTAAGTTGGTTATTTCAGTATCTCGGCGTCTGTCTGTCTCAAAAGACAATTGAATATTGCGCTAGTTGTACTAGCCAGTTTCTTTGTGTGCAACTCCTGCTATGACTAAACAGTTTAATCCTAGAGAGGCAGATCCTGTTGCAGTTGCTGCAGACAAAAGTCATTTGTGACTGTGCTGTTGAAGCCGTAGCTAGCTGCTGTCTTTGTTGTCTTTTCTCCTCCCACTGTTCTACTTCAGTTATTTCAGTAGGACCTTTGTAATCTTTGTTGAGGAACTTGGGTCTTAATCCCTTCTCTATCATCAGTTGTGAAATGTTCGGTTATTCTGATGGTCTCTCATTCAAGATCATTGCTTTGTACTTAAATTGGGCATGTGACATCGTTCATGGAAATAAAAAGTGAAAATGAAAAAGATTTACCCATTTTCTGATTAATGATGAGGTCACAAGCAAGTTGTTTGCAGTTTACTTTACCTCATGTAATCAAATTTTGGAATCTTCTTTACTAGTCGATCCCATTTAGTTATAAATTCAAAATTTTGTGTTCTGTTTGCATTGTTAGAAGCTTAAACAAGAATCCCTATTAACAAGTTATCACTGGTCTTGCAAGTGCAATGCTTGAAGCTTGTGTTTGTACTTGTACATTGGTTTGTGAAACCAGTGACAAAATTACAGTTTATTACTCTTTCTGATCTATAGTGACACCTTTTGATAGTCAAACCTTAATATCTTCATCATCTTTCAGAGGTCGCGGTCACTCCCAAATGACCAGAAGCAGACGAGAGCGGTCAACTGTCACATCTTAGCCCAACCTGATGCTAACTTGAAGACAGACACCTGGCCCAAACAGCTCATTATGCAGGTCATTCCTCACAAGTTCTTGGTACGTACTAATGTTAAAGCCTATCTGCACTAGTTTGACCAGGAGGGATTAGACCTCCCTGCATGGTCACTGACGGGTGGTTATCTCATCAAATCAGCTATCAGTTAACATTAAAAAAAGGGGATCATGGGGGACCAATGGGTACCGCTTAGGCATTGTTTGCTACATAGAGGGCGCAAGTAACTACAAGTAGCGCAGTCCTGCTTTAATTGGATTCTTATAGAGCCTTGTCCAGGGGATACAAAGCAGTGTCCCTTTGTCTAAGGACAAATTAAGAATTGTTGAGGATGTTTTCAGATGTTTTTTTGTAAGAAGTCAAGTGAAGTACTTTTTCTCAGAAATGCAGGGAGTTTGTTCCATAGCCATGGGGCAACGGATTGGGAGGATTTGAAGCCAGTCTGTTGACAGGATTTGGGAATGAAGAAAGAAGGGCCTTCTACTTTTAGTTGGTACTTGACAGGATCCATCCGTCAGGATATAACATCAAGGTTGAAAGACTGGGAAGGTGCTCTTGTGCAGTGCAGTCAATTGGTGTATTATGTACAGAGTGCAATTAAAAACAGATCTCAGCCATCATTGGCGTTTCAAGAATAGGGCTCCCTGGAAGGTTTCTGCTGTTGCAGTAACCAAGATATCTGGAGGGAGCATGTACCATACTGCCTGATGTATATCAAAGGGAATGTGATATTTTCTTTTTCTGAAGGAGTGAGAAGATGTATAGAGGAAGTGTGGTTGACCACTATTTGAAAATCTGGACGAGAACAAGGATTGTTTTCTCTCAGTTACTGGAAGCCAGGGTAGTTCATTAAACAATAGGGTTTTGCTACGAAGGCTCAACTTTAACTTTATTCACAGGGATCAAACAAACAAACCAACATTCCACTTGTTATCTTTGTATTCTTTTTTATTTTAGCAACAACTTGGATCTCTAGTGAAGAACAACAAGACAGTGTTATTCTCCTTCCCAGACAAAGACAGCGACATGCAGTCCTACAGGGCTCTCATCAGGTCTACACAAAAACCATTTGTAAGTATTTGTGTAGTAGGACTTTATTTAAAGGCATTGTTTAACAATGTTTCCAGTTTTACAAATCTAAGATGTGTTATCAGTGTCTGTGATACAGTGTAATATTCAAGCCCTAAACAAAATTGAGTGACTGGTTTTACCATACTTATTTTTCCCCAATAAACTGTAGTGTTATAAAAAACAGTTGGGGTTTTTGAAATTTTGATTTCCAATCATAAATTTCTTGATGATCCAACATGCGATTGGCTTTCTGACCTAAAGGTTTATAATTATGATTGCAGCGTAAGCTAAATCCAGGTTTTTGTTTGGAATCGGTGGCAAAGTTTCCTAATACCTTTAAGCTTGGGACTAGTATATTACTAAGGGTAGGATAGGCCTCCCAGCATGTGATTTACAGCATACACAGTCTTTCTTTCACAGTTTTCAAAGTTCTTGTGGCTTGTTTAGATATGGCGCGGAAAATTGCTGCAAAGAATAGCTGCTATGGGTTTTTGTATGTGTAAATAAATGGTAAATTTGTGCAACAAAGGACTTGCACTTGCACTCACTGAGCGCTTTCTTTTATTAAGATAGAGAAATATGAAACATATTATACTTAACATCATTAAAAGCACTGCTGTTATGCTTCGCCATGTCTGTACTAGCCTTACTCTACAATCCTATAAAGAATGAATGAAACGGTAGTCTTTCTGTACAAGAGGGGTTTTAATGTATTTACTTCAACAAAATTCTCTATGATATCAATTATTAGATGAGAATCATGTGTGTGTTTCTTATACCGTATTGTGGTGATCCATCATATATATATATATATATATTATTTTATAACTGCAATAGCATACAATAGTATATGGATAGGATTTATAAACGTGACATGGTCTAGTGGATAAGTCATCTGACTGTAGATCACAGGGTACAGGGTTCAAATCCCAGCCCAGCATTAATGTCCTTTGGCAAGACGTTAACGTACATTTGCCACTCTCCACCAAGGTGGTAAATGAGTACCAGGTAGGATGCGAACATTTAATGTAGTTTGATCAGCATTGTGAGGGCCTATAGAATAGTACCTAATTGGATCGCTCCCCAGGGAGTGGAGAATGCGCATACATTGTAGGCGGGCAAGCCTGAATCCGATTACCGGGATAATACTATATCTGTAAAGCGCTTAGAGACATCATCAAGTTATTTAGCGCTATATAAACACAGAATATTATTATTATGTCTCAGATTTTATTCCACCTCAATTTTTTTTTTTGAAATAAGAGGATTTTATTTTTACCTACCATCTCATTTGTATTTTAATTTCATTGTATCCCTTTCTTATGCCTAAACATTGCTTTCTTCTCAACCACTAGGCCGGTTGTGTGCACTTTCCTACCGAGGGTCCCTCAAGCATTCGTGTGCTGATCTTGCTCTACTCCGTACAAAAACTTCAGTTTGTGGGACTGATACCGATCGACCAAGCTGCCTTTGTTAATACCTTCAGAGCCCTAGTCACCAGGCACAAGAAGAATCATGAACAGGTGAGCAAAAGAAAAAAAAATCAGCAGGTTTGCATTTCATATTCTTCATTTTCAAGCCAGTCCATATGTATACTTTGTAACCATGTGAAAAAAAGAATTTAATTTTTCTGGACAATAAAACAAATCATAACAAATATATGCTGTTACCTTCTATTTTTTTTATTTTTAAATATATATTTCGTTATTTCATTTGTATTTTTATTTATATATTTATTTATATATTTATTTATATATTTATCTATATATTTATTTATTTATATATTTATTTATTTATATGTTAATTTATTTATTTACTAGCCATTGGCGCGGTAATGAGTGGTCAGGGTTTGTTTGCATCATGAACTGATTCACACACCCAACCATGTCAAATATCATCTTGTACCTGCAATTCATATTTTTCTAACTTCCATTCTAGAGACAATTCTTCAAGACAATAAATAAAATAAAGCATGTGTGTCACAAGCCCATTCCCAAAATTTCATCGTCATAATGTTTATAAGCTTTTGCTTGCAGTAAACCAATTCATGCACCAAACCATGTTAAAATGTTAATGATCAGATCTTTGTACCGTTGTAACCATCCATACCACCATGTTTCTCATCACATCTTTGACAATATGTACTTTCACAAGTTAAATCATACCTTAAATAGAACCTTCAAAAATCTTGTCGTCATGGTGAAATTATGTATCTACATTGTATCTATGGATACAGCCCTTCCTGTTCTATTAAATTTGGTGCATCAGTTTTTAAAGCATGTTGTGCGTGAATTTTGAATCTCATTTCTACTACTCTATCAGACTCCACCGTCAATGCAACAACAGCAGCAACAGCAACAGCAGCAGCAACAACAGGTAAGATTGCAGCAACATGTGGTTTTATATTTTCATATTTTGTATTATTATGTTCAAATGTACTGTTATTTGTATTGCGGTATTATTAAAAGTAAATATTAATTTTCACCTATGAAATGAACAAATTTTCTAGAAACATTGAAGGATTTAGTTTTCCCCCCTTTTTAAGTTGAACTGATGAATGAGTTAATTATTCTCACAGCAAACTATAAGAACTATAAGCTCAAGAAAGATGACCAACAGTCCTTTTCAGGACTACACACACACTCAAGAGAGAAGGAAAGATTAGAGGCAGTCCTTTTCAGGACTCCCCAATCCTCGCCCTCTCTCACATGGTGCAAACGTAAGCCTACTGTATATCTACATCACCATGCAAGCCATTACTTATAAGCAGCATCTAACAAACTGTTGAAGAACACGTTTAAAAACATGAAATATATTATCAAAAATAATATCGCTAGTGACATTCGTTTGTCTCGTAATGTATGGTCAACAAGGGATCAAAAGATCACGACGTTTCGTGCGCCGCTGCAACACTTCGTCAGGTGATGAAATATATTGAAAGCAAGCGTCTTTTATACTCTACGGGTAGAGTTTGCGAGACAAACGAATATCACTAGCGATATTATTTTTGATATTATATCCGCAATGAGTAATATATTTAGCATTATGAAATATATTGCTTGTATTGCAGAGTAATCAACAACAACAGCAGCAGCAACAGCAGCAGCAACAACAGCAATCCCAGGCACAGTCTGCCGCTGCTGCTGCAGCCTCAGCAGCAGCCGCGGCAGCAGCAGCAGCTGCAGCAGCCAGGCAGAAGGCAGCCCAACAAGCCCAAGCCCAGGTCCAGGCGCAAGGGTCTGCACCCCAGTCGGCGTCTGTCGCCTCCTCCTCCGCGAGCTTCAGCAACGCACCGACGGTTGCGAGCGCTTCTGCCGCTCAGCAGGTGAGTCACAGAAGGATGCAGAGGTTTAGTAGTGGAGAGGGTTTAGATTTGGGAGGTCGGGGGTTAAAAACCAGGGGGGTGTTTCACAAAACTTGTCGCCAGTGACAATTGACAGTTTTTGTTATAAGCTAGTGAAATCCTTGCCTCTGATTGATTATCAGCAAACTTGCCACTGATATTTGTCACTTGTTATTGAAAAAAGGCTTTGTGAAACGCCCCCCCCCCTTCTAATGGGAGCCAAATTGGTTGTACATCTTTCCAGTCAATCACAAACTTACGAGCTCTTTGCCCTCATGTGTAAAAAGTTACGTTGAAAGACATCTCAACAAATTGTACACATGTTGATTTTAAACCAATAGGATTCGTGTATTAGGGACTTTTAGTTGCATTTAAATGTAACATTTTACGCAAAAGAGCCCTTAACTTTCATTTACAGGTTTGCAATTGATTTCACTCCATAGTAACACGGATAGCATGCTCTAGTGCCCTTGGGGAAGGCATTTACCCTCAAGTTTACCCTATGAAGGATAGGACCAGGGGAGTGTTTCACAAAGATCCTAAGTCGAACTTAACTCTAAGTTGGACTTAAACATTATGGAGAGCCGTTTGAAGCCTTAAAATTAATTATGTTCAAAAGCGAATATTCAAGTATTTCAGACTTTTTATAAATTCCACATCAAGAACATGAAATCTCCTTGATAATAGAAAATATGAATGATTCGAATAAACATTTTATGCCATTTGAAATAACTTGTACAAATACTTTCATAGAGGCTTTCCATAATTCCAACTAACAGATAAGTTCAACTAAGGATCTTTGTGAAACACCCCCAGAAGTCACATGGTCCCTCTGTCTGGACTTCTCCTGCAAACTGTATGCAGTCACCAAATGTTGTGTGATTTCATGCGTGGGTATATAGTTGTTTGTGAAGTAGGCAACTTGGCGATCACTCCTGATCACTCCTGTACACTGAGCCAATGAGACGTATGCTCCTGTCTGTATGGCCATGTGCTGCCCTCTATATACCCATGCTTGAGTAACTTTAAGATTGAATCAACAGATGTTCCTCTTTAGGAAGAGCTATTGAATCACCATTCTGAGAAGTATGTTGTCACCATGCAGAAGACCTATGAGGAAGCAGAGTTTGGATAGCTTCAGTTCTTTATTCATCCAAATTCACAAGAATACATGGACATTTTGTTGGCCACACATTGTAAAAATCTGTAATATATATATATATATATATATATGAGAAACTATATCGTTACGTTTATAATCATAAAAGAACCATCAAAATATAAGGTAGACAAAATAGAAATATTCTTATATTCTAGTATTACACATCGAAAATGATGAAAAAGATAGAACATCAGTTTGAAGGAAGGAAGGAAAACCGCAGCAAACGATACTTCGGGACCACATGCTCCTTAGTCCATTTGATTGTACAAACGAGCGGAGTATTGAACATATGAGCCCAAATATCGGCTTGTCCAACATTGCATTTCACTCTCCTTCCTGACAGTAATAATTCATATGAGTAATTTAGATTGTGATTCTCATTTGCAATGATCTGTTTAGCTTTTTTGAGGATTCGTGCCTTGCATTCTTCTGTCAGATTTCGTCTAGTTCCTGTTATTTTACCTCGCCCTCTTGACTACACATTCCACTTTCCTAGAGTCATCCTTCAGGGCAATTGTTTTCAAATGACTTTTTATACCATATATGACTCACTTGTGTGTGGTGTGGTTTGTGCTTTTAACATTTTCATATGACATCTACATATTACATCTACATTTGTAGTGGTCCATTTGATCTAACATCTTTATTACTGTCATAATTTTGTGTACATACATTTTAAATTTTGTTGAGGTGTCTTGCGTCGTTCAAGTTTAAGGTTTTGGGGGGCCTAATACCATAACATCCTCATACTCTCAGGCAGTTTTAATACATTTCCATTGTTCATGAAGTGAATTGGGTTGTTACTGAAGTGCATGTATCAAGGTATGTTTGGTTTGATGTTGTAACTGTAAAATGGTAACTGTTGATCTTCAGGTGTCGAACTCCTGTGACATCAAAATCTAGTGATCGATTGCAATTTTCTCTTATCAGTCCAATGTCGATTTGATCTGTTCCAAGAATTCACCTAAGCCTTTTCTGAAAGACAATTCGATTTTTCAAAAGCTAATTCATGTATTTCATTATGAGAAATCCAGATGAAGTCAGCATGATTTTTTTAAACAGGTTTTGTGGTGAATTTGTTGTACAGTCAAACCTGCTTTACTGACCACCTGTCTCCAATGACCACTTTTTGTGTTTCCCTTGGAGGTCGCTATAGACAGGTTTGACTGTATATGTACCAGTAGAATTCATGGGAACAGAGAGCAGAAAGATCTGAAAGCTCAAACAAGAGTTGGAAAGAGCTTTCCAGGAAATTGATGAAGGAAATATTGCCCCCAAGGAAACGTCCCCATGTCTGTATTAAACAATCTTGAAAAAATCTGAAGTAACAAAAGGTCATTTTTGCACGACAAATTGGCAAATCTGAAATTGCAATCGATCACTGGTTTTAAAACCAGGTATTGTACATGGTAACTCCTACATGTATGTGGTCTGAAGATTTAAGAGTCGAGGGACCAGCAAACCGACTATCCATTTTTGGACCGATAGAAAATTATTAGGATGCCAGCTTTTTTTGCGTAAAGCGGATAGGGGTGTGAGTGCTTTAATAGGGGGAGGGGAGATCATAGATCATAAGAGAAGGGGTTGTCACTTTCCGCTGTGAGTGTTCATGAATATGTCATTTATCCATGCTGTTTTACAGCTTCCATCTTGTTCCATAACTCTCATTGTCTCTCCATTTAAACACGACAGCAAGCACAGCCGCCGCCGCCGCAACAAACAGGAAAAACCAAACAATCCAAGATCCTGGTTGAGAGAGAAAGAGAAGCCAATCTTGTAAGTCAAGCTTCAGTCAGACATGACGCGGTAAACCATCCCCCAAAAAAGAATAATGCCCTGCGCTGCAAAAACAACGCTACAGGGATGCCAGTTTTCAGGCAATAGCATGAATTTAGGCCCTGGCGAATTATTTTCAGGCCATAGTGTAGGTTTTGTGCACAAAATAGCTCAGAGTTGGTGATTTTCAGGCCCTCTGATCAGTTCTTACTGGCATCCCTGATGCTAGAAGTGTGGCAAATTGAAAGAGATAACATGAAATTGTGTCACAGGCACGCGTGCTTGTTTACAGGTCAATTCATGGAGCTTAGTTCCCTCTTTGATATTCACCGTAGTTGACAATATTATTCTGGGTAAATATAGCGTTTAATACATCAATGATATCTCTAAGCGCTTTATTAATTCAATTCAGTTTCTTCAATTCCAATAAAATATACAAAACAGAATACAATCATGACAGAATAACAGTATAAATCCATCAAGAGTATGAAATATGGTAAGGTAAAAATATAAAACAATAAAGCGATAATATTTATTATTACAGGTACACCCTACTCTGTACCATTTAACACATGGGTGGAGATTGCAAATGTGTGCGTTAGTACCGGGCTGAGATCAGAACCCCAAACCCTTAGATGGAGAGTCCAGTGCAAGAACCACTATACCTCAATACATCCCTCTCACATACAATCACAACAACACAACACAATAGGAGGGAACTATCTTGGGAGTGAATTTGACTTGTGTATGAGCACAACTTCCTGTGGCATAACTGTCTCTTCTCTACTAGCTATGGAAATACATGCCATGCGCTTCAAATTTCTGTATCTTATAACTCACGGACAAGTGCAGGGACTTATTACGCGTAGATACTCTTTTCATTCCCCCACATGCCGTTCAAGTACTCGTAAAATAGTTTTTATTTTTCTGAAGAGGTTTACCGTGTCATGTATGAGTGAGCCTAACAAAGGGGCAGGAATGCTTGTGCGAAAATCCTCCCTGGACAATTCTGGAAAATGGCTATCAGTGACAAATCTTCTATAAATAGATACACCCCTGTAGCAGTCGTGGAAAGTGTTTGTAATTGTTCGCTTCAAAATGCAACGCAACCGCTGAACAAATCTAAAAAGTATTTTTTGCACCCACTTTATAGTTTATAGGAGCACAGGAAAACTTGACAGAATACTCCCCGGGAAACACACCTACGGTACTGACTAAGAATTGAAAAAATGTTTTAGAGAATATTGGTTATGATTTACATGCGCTTCAAAATGCAGCTTGGTGTATAACAAGTAGGAGGGAATTAAAAAAATATCACTGCCCAATGTAAAATTAAGAAATGTTGTGAACATTTTTGTTTTCAAAATGCTCTCAGGAACTAAAAATGACGAAAAAAACTAAAAAGAATACTGAAAAATCTTTGAGTTACCAACAATGTCACCTAGCAATATTATTGAACAAGAGTGGCTAATAAATTTAAGGCAAATGCATTTTTGTGGAGAAGAACATTCTCATTATTAGACATCTAAATACTGGTTTAAATTCATTTTCAATCTCATTTTATCGATGAGTGAATTAGGGTTATTTTTTAGTTAAGTTTATAACCCCCATTGGGGGAAAAAATGTTTTTATCATCCAACAATGATCCAAGTTCATGTTTGAGTTTAATGTTAGGATTTTTAAGTGTGATTTTCAAGTTTGGATGTTCAAATGATATTGTACTGTAAAGGGCGAGTTCTATTGCTTTGGGAATAACAATGCACTTGCCATGTTTTCAGTTGATACTATGGGAAGATGATGTTAACCCTAATATTTTAATTTTAAGTATATGTATATGTGGATGTACATGTACGTAGCGTGCTAGGATTAATTTTAAGTGCCAAATATGGGTTTTGTTACTGTTGGTCTACATACTAGAAAAATCTTGAATTAACAGAACTTTTCCTTGTCACTAACTGAGTGTCACAAATCAACAAACAATAATATAATTATCAATAAATATAGTACACAATATGTGGTAATATTAAAGTAAATATGTTTGTAAAAAATTTGCACGAATATCAGAAAACGTCCTGACTAGAAAATTTAGAAATGTTCTGTTGCAAGAAAAGTACTGTACATGTTGCTTTTTTGTTTCTCCTGCTTAAAGCCCCAATGTACTACTTGTATCTACTTGCTCCCTCTTTATAGAAAACAATGCCTAATCGGTGACCATTGGTCCCCCATGATCCTCTTTTTCTTAAGTTAATTGAGAGCTGAGTTGATGAGATAGCCACCTGTCAGTGACCTCCCTGGGTGGTCTAATCCCTCCTAGCCAAACTAGTACAGATGGCCTTTAAATTGATACAGTATCATTCAATTTGGATAAAGACAAAGATTCAGAAAAGTATTTTGTATAATAGTCTTCCCTGCAGGCACCTCCATTAGTAAATTACTGTGTGTTATAAAAAGCTGCAGCTATGCTTAACCCTGTATTAAAATACCGGTACTAATTACCTACATGTAATCCAACATTTGTGTTCAAGATACACCCTACAGGTACAAGTAAACATTTACTTATTACTTATTACTAAATGAAACAAATACATCACTAACTATTATAATGTAATACACAGAAAAGTTATTTTGTCAAACAAATTGTGCAACCAATTCCAAGGAGGAAAAAAGGGGGAGATATATCATTTAGAAAAACTCTTAGATAATTTCTGTTTACCGGGTAATGAGAAAACAATTATTTAAACTTTCTTCTGTCTAAGGCTCATATACAGTATATGAAACCTCTTTTGGGGAAACGTGTAGAATCATGAGAGGGTATCATTAACCGTTAATGCGCCAGCTTTTTTATACCGACCGAGAAAGAAATGTAATTGTATGATCTATCCCAAACTGTCAATGTTTCTATGTAATGAAGTACCCAAACAAGCATATCCCTGTCAAAATACTGATTCAAAATACAACACATTCTGAACAATACAACAAGCCAAGTAGCGAGTAGACAGCTTTATTACCGATTCAAGTTTTAATACAGGGTCTTGGCAGCTTAAGGGTTAACAGAATATTGGGTAAAAGTGTTATGAGAAAATAGTTCAATACAGTAGGAGAGTATTTATTTGAGAGAGTAGTTTGGTACTGTGTGTAGCTTTATGTTGCTTGCAAAGATTGCTCTTTCTGCTTCACAAGACGTTTCATCTTGTGATGTTCTTATGTTCCTTGCTTTTGTTTGTTTGTTTGTCTGGTTCATTTGTTGCCATGGTGTATGTTGCATTGTATTACCTTCCTTATTCTTACATGAAGCTACCATTCTGTACTCGGTGTGCCTTTTCGTGGTTCGTTTCCATCAATAATCCTTTTTATTATGTTTATTTTAATAACTTATTAAACCTTCTTTTCTTGCTTTCTTTTTGTCTGTTTTCTTTACTGTATATTATGCTGTTTCACATGTTATATTAATTTATTTTCCCCCCTTTTATCCCTCTTTTATCCACCTTTTATCCCATAAAAAGTTAAGCTATTCATTCTTTTGCCTCTTGAAACTTTATGTACATGTAAAAACTGTATATATGTTGGCTTGTTGAATATTTTGCTCCCTGCATATCTGTGCCTTATACAGCTTACACTTATTGCATTATATCCATGTTGATAAAGCAAATTTGTTATTTCTCTTTCTCTTTTCCTCTCTTTCTCTTTCCTTTCTTTTTATTTCTTTGTATTTCTCTCCTTATTTTGTTCATCCCTCTCGTCTTATCTCTCTCCATCTTATTTAATTTTTGTTTCTGTTGCTTGCTGTCTCCCTCTTCTGTCATTACTTTTCTCTTTCTCTCCTCCCTTGTCTCTTTCACTCACACTCTCTCGTTGCTCACATTCTCCTTTCTCTCTCTCTCTCTCTTTCTCTTTCTCTTTCTCTTTCACTCACACTTTCTTATTGCTCACATTCTCCTTTCTCTCTCTCTCTCTCTCTTTCTCTTTCACTCACACTTTCTTATTGCCCACTTTCTCCTCTCTCTCTCTCTCCCCCTCTCCCCCCCCCCTCCCCTGTCTATTTCACTCACACTCTCTCGTTGCTCACATTCTCCTTTCTCTCTCTCTCTCTCTTTCTCATTCACTCACACTTTCTTATTGCCCACTTTCTCCTCTCTCTCTCTCTCCCCCTCTCCCCCCCCCCCTCCCCTGTCTATTTCACTTACACTCTCTCGTTGCCCACTTTCTCCCTCTCTCTCTCTTTCTCCCTCTCTCTCTCTCTTTCTGTCTCTCTCTGTCTCTCTCTGTCTCTCTCTCTCCCTCTCTCTCTCTCTCTGTCTCTCTCTCTCTTACAGGCTATGATCAACAAACTCACAAAAGAGCTGCAAGCCGCCAAACAACGAGAATACGTCCTCCAATCCAGAGTTCCCGTCCCCGGCCAAGGGGTAGGACGAGGGGGCGGCGGTGGGGGTGTAGGTGCACCCATGATGCCGGGCGGAGCCATGCAGCAGGGTGGACAGGGGCAACCCCAGCCACGCATGCCCCACATGGGCCAGGTCCGAGGGGCGTCGCAGATGGGCGTGGCCACCGGTGGACACCAGGTACCGGTCCAGAGCCAGCAGTTGGCTAGCAATAGTCCCCTCCTCAGAAATATCGTGAGTGGATTCTGGAGAGGGGGTAAAGGGACTGTTAACTCCTAATATCCAATCCAATCAGGGAATTAAAAGGACCAATATCTAGCGGCCTAATCAAAGGTGCTGATGAGACTGAAAAACTACCAAAAATGTCTGTTCATGATTCTAACTGAGAAAGACAACAAAGCAGTGACTAATTGTAAGCAATCTGAAATGCAGCCTCTGTAAGCCAACCAAATGCTATCCCTGCGCCACATTGTGTTTATCATGGCACAGATATATGGAAGGTTTCAGGATTATGTAACTCCTCCAGTGCAAGATTAATCTTTAACGGTATTAAAAAGATTGCCGTGGAGCTAATCGAGACTGGATATGGGTAGTTTTGCAAAGCCATTGCGTCATTCAAAGCAACCTTCAGTCAATTGGTGTTTATTTTTGTGTGCAAAATTGCATGTGATGCAAATGAGCGATCAGGAGTGTGGAAATATGTCTATATCCCTTTAAAGGGACTTGGTAACATTGTAACTCTCAGAGTTGTTGTATTTACACAAACGAAGAAAATAACACATTAAAAACTAAGTTAAATAAAGGGAGGGATATGATGGAGCCTAAAGAGAAAGCGATGCTTGTAGGTCATAGGCTCCGGAAGTTATAACAATGATATAGTCTTGTGTATCAAATAACGTAATAGGATTAAATTGGTACTTATTCTGAGGAAAAGGTAAACATTGGTTGTATACTAATAGCAATATTTGTAATGCATTTTCACTACCTGTACACAATGGCAATTCTCATAGGAGCATACCAAAATGTTGGCATAATTTGACAGTGTCACTGGCTGTGTGTCAGTAAAGTGCAATGTTACGCTTAGAAAAATTAAGTGTAGCTGGCTGGCAAAGACACTGGTTGGCAGCAATGACGCCAACATCATGGTATAATTGAAATTCAATTCAATTCAATTCAATTCAAATGAACATTTATTTTCTTCCAAACAATACAATTTATAAGTAGGAACATAAATATAATTAAAGAACTTGTATTACAAGGAAGAAGGCACGAAACCCATTCATTCATTCATTCATTCCATGACCCATATGTGTGGTACCATTGTTAATATTTTGAATTTTTTGATGTTGAACCACCACAGGGACCACAAGGCCAGCCACAACAGATGCAGTGGCAGCAATCCGGGCAACCCCAGCAACAGCAGCAGCAGATGATGATGCAGCAACAGCAGCAGCAGCAGGGCGGGGGTATGGTTCGACCCCAGGGGGGCATGGGGCAGCCTGGGCAGGGAGGAGGAGGGGGCATGATGTCATCAGAAGATATGAGCTTAGTGGATCTTTTGAGTTCTCGAGATGGGAATAACTCGTCACATATGTAATGAGAGAGAGTGAGAGATTATAACAAGCAAATACACCTATATAAAGGTTACAGAAAGAAGGAAAGATAATGACAGAGATATATATATATATATATATATATGTATATGTATAGCTTGAGAGTGGAGGAAGCTCGGAAGAAGTTCCTTCATTGAAAATAAGCGAAATTGGAGAAGTAACTCTGTAAGATATTACTAAAGAGACCTGGTGGGTGTTTCACAAAGATCCCAAGTTGAATTTATCTCTAAGTTGGACTTAACGATTATTGAAAGCCGTTTGCATCTATGAAAATATTTTGTAAAAGTTGTTTTAAAAGGCATAACATTTGTATTCTGATTCATTCATATTTTCTATTATCAAGGATTTTTCATGTTCTTGATGTGGAATTTATAAAAAGTCCAAAACACTTGATTTTTCACTTTTGAATATATGTTACTTGAAGGCTACAAATGGCTCTCCATAATTTTTAAGTTAAACTTAAGAGTTAAGTTCGACTTAGGATCTTTGTGAAACACCTCCCAGAGCAGTGTTAATGACCCTCTCTTAAATCTAAGCTTTTCAACATCTTGTAGAAATTTGTGTTTCTGAAATAGCCCATGTTTCAATGGAATCATGTCCACAAACTTTAGACAGTTTTGAGAAACTTGCCCCTGGGGACAATACTTGTACATGTGGCCACAGTATTTTCTAATCAACTAGAACTTGGATGAAACCCATGGAAAGTTAATGGAAAACTGCAAATGAAATAAATACCAATGAGGTGGAGAAAACTGAAAATGAAATACATAGCAAAAATGGAGAATATTAAGAGAGAGTTGAGGGCAGTTTGAAAATACCCATATAGAATAGTGACAGGAATAGAGAGAGAGAGAGAGAGAGGGGGGAGGGGGTGGAGAGAGAGATCATAGCATATAGGATGAGAGACTGCTTTTAGAGAGCAAAATAGAAATAGAAATACAGTCAAACCTTTCTATAGCGACCGCACAAGGGGAACACCAAAAGTGGCCTTTGTAGACAGGTGGTCACTAAAGCAGATTTGGCTGTACAATGGAAGTAAAATATGAAATTTAAAAAAGGAGTGAAAAGATAGGCTATATGGCATTGAAGAGCAATGGCAAAGAAGAACAAGATATATTTTGTTTAAAATAAAGGTTCCCCATTCCTAATATCCTTTATCTTTGAAGGCAATTAACCACTTTATGCAACGCGTGTGATCTTACAAAAAATGTATTTTTTGCTATTCAATCTACTCACATAAAATTCAGTGTGCATGAAGGTTAAATCCAAGGTAACCGTATGTTGTGGGCTTTAACCCGTAGACTTCTGGATAGTTCTCATTCCCATAGACTTTACACAGGGACCAACCGGTTCCTGTAGACAATGGGTTAAGACGGATCATCTTTTCCATTTTATTCTTGTAAATTCATTTGAATTTGTCAAATCAGTTTTTTAAGGTGATTTTTAGCTTCATGCGTACAAATAATATTTTTTTGGTGTGTAATCAGTTTCTTTTAAAGAGATTGTTGATTTCTGGTATGGGTGGCAAATAATTTCGAGAGCATTCTCATTCTTTGGTTGTTAGTATGGAAGAATATCGCGTAGAAGATCCCAGATAATATTTGCTCTTCAATTGCCCTCTTTAACAATGAATACCAAACTTGCATGTGACTTTTGTCTGTAGTCCCATATACACGTTTATTTGTACAGTGAATGTGACTTTCAAAAAAACTGAGTCATTTTCTTATCATAATAATGATACCTCACCTTCACAGTATACACAAACTCTTGTCTGTATATGCTACATGTACAGGTACATACATAATCAGCCTTTACAGAAAGTTTATTTCACAATGCTATTACATAACCAGAAATAACTTTACACTTTCTTTTGAAGTACTAAAGGGGTCGAGGTTACATCACACTTCTGTCATTCAACCTTACTATTTGCATAGTCTGTTATCCTTAAAGATAATGGTAATGTTTTATTAA
Organism: Strongylocentrotus purpuratus; assembly: GCF_000002235.5. Classification (NCBI taxonomy): domain Eukaryota; kingdom Metazoa; phylum Echinodermata; class Echinoidea; order Camarodonta; family Strongylocentrotidae; genus Strongylocentrotus; species Strongylocentrotus purpuratus. The sequence continues at coordinate 26,473,158 of NW_022145603.1, read as the reverse complement.
AAATTCATTTGCAGCCAGATGGCTGAATTGCAGAATTTTGTACACACCAACTCCTGCCTGTATCTGCTACATGTACAGATACGTACATAATCAGCCTTTACAGAGAGTTTATTTCACAATGCTATTACATAACCAGAAATAACTTTACACTATCTTTTCAAGTACTAAAGGGTCGCGGTTACATCACACTTCTGTCATTCAACCTTACTATTTGCATAGTCTGTTATCCTTAAAGATAAAGTTGAGTTCTGTGCGATTATCTTGTAAAAGAAACTGTCTCAAGGCAATTGGAAGTTGTTGATGATGTAGTACAGAAGAATTGGTGTGTACTGTGAAGATTTGAAATTGTTAAAATGATAAGATATTTACTCAATATTGCTGAAAGTCTTTAATACACTGCACCCAGAAATGTGCATATGGGACTACACACACATATGTGGCATGAAAGTTTAATCCAAACTTTTTCAGCTATTTCTGTGTACAGTGCTTGTAACTTCACCAAGACTGGGCCAAATTTCTTATCATTTTGATGATTCCAGAACCTTGCAGTACACACCAATACTTATATGCTAGATGATCAACCTTTCTGATCGATTCCACACCGTTTCTTTCACAATGCAATGGCATGACCAGAACTCAACTTTATCTTGATAGCCGGTGGTCCCAGGGTGCTTGCTTTATACAAGCATACACATGCTTTCTTAGAAGTCGGGTAAAAAAAACAAAAGAACAAGCAAACTCACAATTTTGTACCACTTTACCAGACCTCGCCCTTCTCTTAACCCCAACATTATGCATCAGTCAATAGTGTCCAGCATATTTGAGATTAGACAGGGTTTTTCCATGGACCCTTGTCAAGGAGGCTAAATAGTGACCATGATCTGGTTTGGTTAAAGACACTGTCGGAAGTTACAAATTTAATAGAAAATTATACACATAAATTACAATTATATCAGTAATATGCTATTTTAGTGTTTGCCAGAGGAGTATTTACAGCTCTCTGAAAATTTAAAATCTAAAGCTTTGAATATCGGAAATTGTCGACCTAAACATGAGCTATCGACTTGATGACATCATCTTATGTGGAGTACACACATTCAAAATAAATTTGCATGAATTACGCATGGCTCATCGCCTCAGCTATATAGGTGAACCAATCGGGTCCATGTTATGTTATCACCGTAACTGCTGGGCAATTCCACGGTAACGGAAGGACACTCAGACAAGATTTTTGAACTTCAGGTTCATACTAAAAGAACTGTTTTATTAGTATAAGATGTGAAACAGTACAGATATAATACCTATATAAGTGCCTTTAATTCTCCCCAAAAAAATTGTCATTATAGTTAAGTAGTTTAAGAATGTGCATATTAATTATCTCGGTAACGGAAGGACATAAAAATGGACATGGTTTTTCCAGTTAATTAGTGTTTATCCAAACTTTGTGAAGTTGATGAAGCTTTCCACTTGACTGAAACACATTTTGTTCCCCATAGTTTAATACATACTAATAAAACAGTTCTTTTAGTATGAACCTGAAGTTCAAAAATCTTGTCTGAGTGTCCTTCCGTTACCGTGGAATTGCCCTGCTGCAAATTTGACCCCTGCATGTTGGCCCATAATTTGGAGGGATGCAGAAAATGAAGTTTTAATGTGCTATTGTGCAATACTGGAAGGGAAAATATATTTTATTCCTTTACATTTGTATTCTATGTTCATTCAGCTTTCCATTGATATAAAGTTGTATTTCCATTGGATAGGGTCTTTAAGCAGCCAGAGATACATAGCCAATGGTTGCCGGTTCAGAGTACACATCCTAATACAATGAGGTGAGGTCTTGTTTAAGCAAAGGCTTAAAGAAAGGTGACATTTAGATGTGCTTGTGTCTGACATTTGTGTGTACTGGCCCAGAATAGAAACCAAATTGAATAATTACGGTGAAAGATGTAAACTGCCTCGTCAGAAATCTTCTCAGAATTTTCTGAGTTTCCATCATGCTTCTTGACCTTTTAAACTGCTTTTATCTGCTTTGTGGGCTTATTTGCAAAGTACTGGTAGTTTTTTTTTTTTTTACTTGAAATATGGCTTAGATTAACTTAATTGTTGGCTTAATTACTTTATTAAAAACAAGATCTTTTTTTCAGTATCAGTGGGTCATCACCTTCTATGATAACATTCTTTTTGAGAGGCCTTTAAACTTAAAATTGAGCTGTGAAAATATCTTGAAAGTTATTGAATAATTCTTTAATTTAAACTCTGATCCTCAAGTTGGTTCAATCTTTGTGAAAGATAGATACAAGATCTCCTAGCAAAATTGATGCTCCTTGTTCATAATTCACATACACAATAAATCTTTGATAATGCCTTTCAATCATGTATACCACTATGATTTGGTGTATGGACATCGATAAAACAATGTATACATAATTTCATATACGAGTAGTCAAATATAGATTTTACTTTTCGTTTGAATGACCAACTTCATGATCATGAAGATAAAAAAAAAAGCCTATATAAAGCATTTCAATATCTTTGCCAATCATCTATTGAAATTTGCAAATTTTTGTTTATACAATGACTATTATGTCATCTGAACTTGATTTCTGTGGGATACACAGTAGGGTATCAAAATTGCCTTTGAATTGATTTCTCGGAAGCCTTTGAGAACATGAAGTCAAGTGTAGCTTGTAATAGACTAGTTCATAGTAAGCTTTTGTAGAAATGACCCCTGAATATCCACAGATCTTTTACACATAAAGTGATCCCACTTTGTAAATTTTAGAATAATCATTGCCAAAGTGATGGAGGTGCTTTATGAATACCTTTTTTTCCCCTCTTGATAAGAATCATTCCACATGTGTTTCATAGAATGCACCAATGAATGGTAATAACATAACTTTCATGGGCACGTATCCAGTATTTGTTTTCAGTGGGTTTCACAATTTTGCGAGTACAAATGACCTTTATCTGCCCATACGCAGATTGTATCTATGAACTGGGACCCGTTTCACAAAGCCTTTTTTAGATGCCAAATGACAAAACTCAGTGACAAATCTGTCGATAACCAATCAGAAGCAAGGATTTTACTAGCTTATAACAAAAACTATCATTCGCCACGTTTTGTGAAATGGGGCCCTGGTCTATTGCTCTGAGCAGTCTCTCACCTGTATATACTTAGGAATATGTACTTTTACTACTTTTGAAGGAAACCTTTTTTTATGTATATTATGTACAGGTTAAGTTTAAGTACACTTCTTTCCTCTTGTTATGTTAAATTCATTTATAATGCAAACTCAAACTAAGCTTGTTGTTTATATCATACTTGTACATCCATGTTTGCTGACAGATTCTTTTTTACAATTCTGTACTTCAGAATAAAATCATTAAATGCATTGCTGATGAAAAGTACTTGAAATATTTAGCCCTCTTATTTATTTATCACTGGTTTCTTTAGGAGGTAGTGTGAAAATGTGTATGTAGATGGTGGCTTAATGACAGGGAAATAGACTAGTGAAAACGAGCAAGAAAGAATAGTGGACAAACGGGAAGAACTGTGGGAGTGGGTGTGTGTGTGTGCGTATGTGTTTGTGGATAGGTGGGTGTGTACCAAGGTGAGGACCACGCGCAAAATGGGAACGTCCTCGGTTCAAGAACCCTGTAAATTGTTCAAAATTTGAGGCCCTTTAACATAGAGGTGCTCTATTTGATTGCACACACAAGTATAGGTCCTCGGTTGTTATATTCCTACTAAGGTGTACAGTGTATGTCCTCGAATAGGTAGTAACATACTAATGTGTATTATGAGTGCTCGATTTACAGCACAAACGTTTGCGGGCGGGTGTGTGTGCTGTGTACGTGTGTGTGTGTGTGTGTGAGAGAGAGAGATTGGAATAGAAAAAGATGGAGGGAAAGAGAAAGAGATTGAGAAGGAAAGATATCGAGGGGATGAAGTTGATCAGATACATGTACGGTGTTGTGTGAAAGAGGGACAGACAAAATGATCGAGAGAAGAACAGCCTGCAAAAGTGATGGACCTAATATTGGAGATTATGATCAATCATTTTGTACATCGTAAAACTTCAAATAAATGTTATCTAAAGGTTTTCCCTTTTTCCTCCACACAATTTGTCAATTCTCTCCGAAGTATATCTCTCTTATTGAGGGATACTGATGTTACCTACAAATCAGATGTTCCTTCTCGCAAACTGCACAATTTAGAGATTTATGACATTCGTAAGTGTTGGGGGATGTTGGGGATCACTCTTTCGGCTTTCAGCAACTCTTATTATAGCACTATATCCTAGATCGTGTGAAATAAATAGAACAACATCTGGAACTACATTTTAATTCGTTATTTCTCTCACTGTATCTTCTTCTTCCTCTACTCTTCCTCCCCCGTTCTTCTTATTTATCATCATCACCTGACAGGAATTAATTCTTTGAAATGCTAGATCTAGAGCGGCGTAATGGCAGCACAGCTAAAGCAGTGGTAATAATCTAATGTCCAAGTTTGGAAGCGCTTCGTGATTGTAATAAGCGCTATATACAAACTGAGTATCATTATCTTCTCCTTCTTCTTCTTCTTCTTCTTCTTTACCTCCTCCTCCTCCGCATTCTCCTTTTTTCCTTTCTATTTCTCCCTTTTCTTGCTTCTTCTTCGTTGTTGTTCTCTTTCCTCTTCGTTTCAATAATGTTCTTCTTTCGTTTTTGCTTACTGTACTCAAAGTATGCTATTACCAAAGTCTTTATTACATTTACATTACCGAAGCCTATGACGCTCAAGGTTCATGTGCCTGTGGAGTGATCTAAACTATGAATCATGTCTTTGATGCTTGTCCTATCTACAAATCCCATCACGGTGCTTTTGGACTTCGAGAGCTCAATGATGAGACAATCAGTTGGCTAAATAATGACCTTCTCATTTAGATGATGTACTCCTTGAAATTCTTTGTACGAACGAACGATCAGATATCCCTCACTCAGCAAAATTTCATTACCCAACCCAAATTAACCTACATTTACAAATGTCATATACCTTTGGGTGCTACACACTATTCAAGAACAATGATTGTTTGCCCGAAACCTGATAACCAAATATAGTACGAGGCATACCAGCATACTATATTTAATACTTCTTTTAATTAAAGATAAGCTTGAGTTCTGGTAATGATAGCAAACATGTTCTTACTAAATCAAATAAAACGTACACCGAATGTTCTTGATTACAAATAAATGACACGTGCGAAATGATTTTGGTAAAAAATGTATAGGGGCTGTGTCATGAGCTTATAAACATAATGAAATCCGGGTTAGTAGGCCCGACACCATGTGCTTTTTAATCACATGTTTTTTAGCAGGTTTTTATTTTTTATTTTACTGGTTCAAACGATCAATCTGCTGCAGGTCTAGCTAGGATAAACGATCAAGAATTAATTATAGCCATGATCTCGATCTCGGCACCCCATAACTCAATACTATCCTCAACCGTGTGAAAAAAATAGAACCAAAAGGAACTACATTTGAATTCTTTATTTCTCTCACTGTATCTAGCGCGCTTCTTCTTCTCCTCCTCCTCTCTTGTCTTCGTCATCGTCATCATAATCTTGTCCTTGTTCTTGTTCTTCTCCTCCCCTTCTCCTTTCTCCCCCTTTTTGTTCCTTCTTCTTATACTTGCTTTTTCTTCATTCTTGTTATTGTTGTTGTTATTGTTGTTGCTGTTGATCTTCTTCCTCTTCGTTTCAATAATGTTCTTCTTTCGTTTTTCCTTATTGTACTCAAACTTTATCAAAGTTTGCTATATTGTTTTTTTTTATCTTTCAAAGATATTTGCAGCAAATGCCTGTCACGGTCAAGGTTCAACTCAATAAATATCTTTAGTCAGCAAAATGTCATTACCCAACTAAAATTAACCTACATTTACAAATGTCATATCAATCCCCTTTGTGTGATACAAAAAGAATCAAGGGCAAGGATTGTTAGCCCTGAACCTGGTCACTAAGTAGGCCAATTTAAACTATGCATACCAGCAAACTATATTAACACTTATTGGCGTTGCAAGAAAGCTGCGATTGATTGCAAGTTGCAACATTTGCAACCGATATTTGCAATCAATTATTGCAACTCAACTGTCTTGCAACGCCCCACTAGTCTCCTAAGTTTCCTAAGATTTTGTTAGGATTAGAGTTTTAACAATCAATTTGACTAAGTATAGCTTTTACCCCCCCCCCCCCCCCTCTCTCTCTCTCTCTCTCTCTCTATCTTAATAATGGGGCGTTGCAAGAAAGTTGGTTGCGATCAATTGCAAATTTGCAATTAATCGCAAGACGTACGCTTGATTTGGGGGATTTGCAATTGATTGCAACTTTCTTGCAACGCCCCATAAGACTTTAACTTCTTTAAATAAATAACAATCATAGTGAGATGAGACTTAAGTAAAAAAAAAAAAAAAAAAAAAGTGTTCTAGAATTCAAGTACTTCCATACCTTTGCTTGACCATTTGGATCCATTATTATTTATGGTGTCGTACCTCGTCAGCAAAGTGAGTGGGGTGAGGGGATCGGCCGCCCCTGTCTATAATAGCAACAATTAATGTATGCAATTCGAATTTTGACTGATATTGAAATACATGTATTCGTAACAGGTGAATGACATAATTTGTAACGAGGCACTTAAACAAGATTTGTACATTACATTTGATTACATTATGAAAATGACATTTGATGTTGGTAGAGAAGGCCCTATTGTTTTTTTTTTTAATTGATGTTTATATTAACATTCTGAACTATAGCTAAGTGTCTACTTTCTTCTTCTTTTTTTTGCTGAGTGAATATGTATTTATCCGAAAGTCGGTTTAAGAAGAGCAAAAAGATGTCACGGTAAAATAGGAAAGTTTCATGCCTTAATCCAAACGTTCTTTTATTAACCAACAACATTTTGGACGTTAGCCAAGTATTAAACGTCTTTCTCAATTGATTATGCCCACTCGATCCTCTTCGTCTCGAGTGTTTATTCTGTTTATGGTCACTGTTTATTCTGTCCAGGGCATTTGACCCCCTTTCAGTTGGCTGAATGGCACGATATGCCTACAATTGAATTGAAACCCTTTGAAGCAGACGATTTGAATACAAATTCCGCTTCGAAATAAACGACTTTATGGTTCACTGATATCTGTACATTATATCCAGGAAAAGAGAGGAGAGTGAAAGAGAAAGAGAAAAAGACAGAGAGAATTTTTAAAAAAAGAGAACAATTTTCAAATAATTTGACCGGGCCACTTAAGCCATAACCCATCTACAGCTCAAGTCCCTCATTCATATCGCAGGCTCAATACTGGATCTAGCCGGTTCCTCACACAATGGATTAAGTTTAATTCAACAGAAATAGATAACGTCACTATATTTGCGAGGTAAATATTGGTCAAGATAAATAAGCCGGGGTATATGATTTGCCAACGTCCGCATGGGTGCCACGAATTGTTCATACCTTTTTTGTTGTTGCAAAGATATAGACATATACCCCCTACATAGGCTTTTATATTGTCGAGGTAAGTAGACCGTGTCCAAGCCGGGACAACAACATATGCTACCCGAAAAAAAAAAAGCTCCAGGGTTTAATTCATCAAAGATATATTATGTATAAATGCAGTGGTTGCCATTATGTTTTAGTTTAGGCTTCGGGTTTGGGTTCGGTATAGTACCGAAGCTGTGACATCGTGCAAATCTATTTTGAGAATTTCTCGATTTGACATTCATTTTATGAAAGAGCATCAAAAATAATGTCCAAACGTCGAAAAACCAATTGAATATGTTAAGTTTTAAGTAAGATGAGATATGACCATCCGAATAAATAGATTTCCTATTGAAATTCATTTATGCTTAACATATTCAACTGCATGGTTTTCAATATTTGGACATTATTTGTTTTGCTCTTTCGGAAAATGAAGTTTAAATTTGGAATCTCTAAAAATAGTTTTTTTTATGACGTTACTCTTCACCACTCTATAAATTTTGAATTGGTCCAGAGCTGAAGTTTGGAATTAATTAGTAAGCTATACCGTGTGAGTCAAAAAAAAGTTTACACGTAGAAAATTGCTAATTATTTTCAAAATCATTTATGAACGTACATTATTATACATCTTATGAAAGAGTGTTTTATCCCAAATCATTTGGTATCATTTTTGTGTGGTATGTGTTCACGCTTGGATGAACATGAGGCATTGTTTGCGAGAGTGCAAAAATCGACTTGCGCCAAAGTTGCTTATGTGATGTTTAAATAAAACAATTGGGATTCGGGTATTAAATCGGTTTTTGCAGATCCAAATAACATCCCTTACAAAATTAATCATGCCACACATATCAAATATCGAATATCAAAGAACATTTGTGTGCGTGTGTGACTTTGCTTCTGTACAAAATAATATGTAATGCATTTCATTTGATACATTAAATTCATTCTCTCACTCCGCTAATCCCCACATATTACATGCAATAGGCATCACTTTGGCGCAATTCGATTTGTGCACTCTCGCAAACAATGCCTCCTGTTCATCCAAGCGTGATCAAATGCCACACAAAAATGATACCAAATGATTTGGAATAAAATACTCTTTCATAAGAAGTATAATGATTCACTGTTCATAGATGATTTTTTTAAATAATTAGCAAATTTGTAGGTGTAAACTTCTTTTTTGACTCACACGGTATGTCCTAGCTGGTTCAGCGGCATTATGCTGCGGCTACAGCTCCAAGCTTTAATTTCGTGAACGTAAACGTAAACGGTACAGGGTCAGGGTTGGGGTTAAGGTTGAAGTTGGTTTAGCGTTATATTTTAGGGCTCTGTCCAGCTAGGGATGGGGTTAATTATGAATTATGTTAACAGGTAACTGACAACTGAGCAATTAATTGCCGCCAGGGCATTGTTTCACAACCTTGATTATATAACCTTAGATCATCATTGTTTGCGTACGTATTCGATGCACTGTCCGGGTTGTCCTGCTATAGCTCTATAGCAAATATAGACCCGACTGGCATATAAAATCGGACGCACCGAATCATGACATAACCAGTGCAGCGGGTGACGGTCGACAGAACCTGATTTCTTTTTATTCTCACGACTAACTGTGTATTATACCCTAGCTTTGCCAGTTGACATTGTTGGGCTAGAGTTTTCCTGCCGTACGTCGAGACACCATGGAAAACCCTGTGAAGATTGAGCCGATGGCTTTCGAAGACGAGGCTGTCTTGCATGCTAAGTGGCCCAGCATTGACGAGGTTCGCGCTTCGAATCCCATCAAGGGAGTCGCTGCCAAGTCAGAAGGGGGCGATCGGGTTCTAGAGGTAGAATGGGCGTCAGGGGAGAGGCAGGTGTATCCCTGCATGTGGCTCAGGGACCACTGCCGTTGTACTATTTGCTTTCACGCCGAGCACCAAACCCGACTTACAGATTTCATGGTAAGTTTATAGAACTTTCATCAAAGATTGTGACAAGAACATGATTTCAACAAACTCCTTGTCATGTCTCTCCTTCATTAAAAAAAAAAAAAAAAAAATCAATTTTAGTCGGAGAAATTGTAGAGCAGTCTCCCAAATAATAGGCCGTATTTAAAGTTACCCACTACACTACTCGGTTTAAAATGTAGGTACAGTGAAACCTGTCTATAAAGACCACCGGAGAGAGACAAGAAAAGTGGATAGGCAGGTGGTCTTTGTGTACAGGTGCCAACATTCATGTTTCAATAAGAAACCATTTTCAAGGGAAAACAAAAAAGTCTTCTTTGTAGACAGGTGGTCAGTAAAGCAGGTTTGACTGTACGTCTTACCCCTCCCCCCCCCCCCTATATGACGGACCACTGACATTCACCTGATGCGAGTTATATTTTCAATCAGCTTACAATCAGTAGTTGCTGCTATTAAGTGGAGGGCCAATGACAGTTATCACGCTTAGTTTTTGAGTTGCCTGCCACGTACTACGTATATACCACACAAACTAAGCACATCTTGTTCATTCGAAAGATTGTATCATAATACACAATATTTCAGAGGTGGTATTTTATTTTACTTGTAGCGAACACCCCTAAATCGGAGGGGGCGTTCCAAAAAAGAGCCCTTAATTTGACGAAAAATAGTATTTTGTGAATTACATAGGGGGCTTGGCAGAGTCCCTGTCGATGGTTGCTGAGCAGTTTTGCCCCCCCCCCCCCCCCCCCCCCCACTCCGAGAATGGAGGTACGCACATTCCAGTTCCCAAAATCTCCGGCTCGTAACAAAAGAAAAAGGTCTACCCGTATTGACTTTACACAACGGATTTATGCTGAAAGGGGGGGGGGTGCTGGGAACACGCATATGCGTACCCTAATTAACACTGAGTGTGGGGGAGGGGGGGGGGGGTGGCAATTCGGAACATTCTAGATAGCCGTCGTGAGCGATAAAAACTCTAATCCATCTCTTGAATAGGCCATTTTCGTAATGTTACCAAATTTAATCCATAAGTCTTTGTGAAGTGCCTCAATACAAATTATTTCATTCACCTGATAAGAATAATAGTATTTCAATAGTCAGAATGCAAACTGCATATATTAAGTGTTGCTAGGTAGGTCAAGCCGTAATGTTTGTCCTACCTGGCAACAACTGATGTATGCAGTTCGAATTCTGTCCATTGAAATACTATTATTCTTATCAGGTGAATGAAATAATTTGTATTGAGGCACTTCTCAAAGACGTATGCATTAAATTTGGTTACATTACGAAAATGGCCTATTGAAATTGCACTGCCCCTATTGTGTGCTCTTTTTAAGCCCCATTGTCCTACTTGTAGCTACTTGCTCCCTCTATATAGAAAACTTCCCCAATCGGTGCCTGTTGGTCCCCCATGATCCTCTTTTACTTATGTTAATTGAGAGCTGAGTTAATGTGATAGCCACCTGTCAGTGACCTCGCTGTGTGGTCTAATCCCTTCTGGCCCAGTAGTATTGACAGTCTTTAAAGGGTACAGAAAAGCCCTCATAATGGGCATTCAACCTCATTCAGTGGCCCATATTATTCAGTTTGAAACGCACTTCTGGTCAAGAATAGTAGGAGAATCCGTATGCATAAAAAGGATTAATTCTTCACTGAACAGGGATAATTACCTTTCTTCGCTCCAGTGATCTCGAGGTAGCAGACAGCAAGAAAATTGTGTAAATAATGAAAGGTCATCTCTCCGATATTGATATATGGAAATTAACTTCTTTTGATAAAACTCAATTTTTCGAAACAATTCACAAAATTATGTATTTTTTACTTAAAATGTCGATGTTAATTAATCCCAAGTCCGTTGAAATTGGTGTCAAAACGTAGATTTAATTGCCTTTTATATGACACCACTTTCATGGTATTAAGCGCTAAATAAAAAATAGATATTATTATTATTATTTGTCAAAAGGTCCTCTCTTTTGGACGGTCCCTCCGATTTAGGGGTGTTCGCTACATATACAAAACTACCTCTGAAATATTGTGTATTACGATAAAATCTTCCGAATGAACAAGGTGTGCTCAGTTTGTGTGATGGTGGCAGGCAAATCCCGCTTTTTTTTAACTTTGGCCCTCCAGTTACATATCCGTCGGACAAAACCCTAACAAGTTAAAGGGATAGTTGAGTTCTGTTGCAGAGGGCGCTACACAAAGTATTTTTGTGAGATAATGAAAAACTGAGTGTCAAATTGGAAAGAACATAATATTTAAACGACAAAATCATCTTTGCTTAATCAAATCGGTTCAATGACGGCTGAAATATAATATAATACTTGTGTACCACCACAAATATTAGATATTTTGAAAAATTTGAAAGAAACCGTTGAAAAAACGAAATAACGCCTTTTAAATCATATTTCAGCCGATGCCGATGTTGGCTGTTTTGTTGGCATTTTCGTGCTGCTTATATTACCCACAATTAGCCGGCTCATGTATTGTTATGTTTAATTAAATAATTAATTAACGGTCACCGTGTTTTTTTTTTTTAAGTGGAGCTGAATTGGTATGATCGTAATTGCTAAATTTCACACATTTTGGGGTCTAAACTTACTAAAAGGGCACTATTTTGTCATAGATAAGAATAAGAGCAATAACCATGCACTTTATAGGGATTTGCGGTCTGAAAACAGAACTCAACTATCCCTTTAACGGTTATCATCATCAGGAAACACCGTAATTACCCTAGCCGTTATCTAAATGTGATAATATATTTGGAGGCTATTTTTTATATTTTTGTGGTATTTCCTAAAAAGCTGGATCATTTTGTTCTATTTTCTCATGGAAAAAAGGGGGAAAAGAGACAAAAACAATTTATTGCGCTGTGTTTGTCCTCACTATTTATACGACTTGGTTGAGACTACATACTGTAAGATACTACATTGGTGACAATTATACCTGAGCAATGTACCATAGCTATGTCTAGGTTACCAAAAGGAAAACTTAGAACTCGGTCTATAACTTCTTCTCGTTGAAATCTATTCTCTGGCCATTTGTATTGTTCTGGGTCATTGAAGCTCAGTCCCGATTGGACTGGAATTGACAGCAGTACAACATTTACAAAAGTATGCAGTTGTGCATTGAGTCCCAGCCTGATACTGTCAAGCCAAGTCTCAGACCTATTCTATAACGTCTGCTTCCATTTCTGATTCCTTTTATTATGTTTAATCAGGCCTTACTTGAATAAAGTGTTAGCAATTATTTTATAATCCTCAGTATTTAATACTCGACCTGCCAAAGTACATTCAGAACGTTGTCGTCCATAAAGTCGGGATTAAATTTCCTTACCCCATTTCATGAAATGATTGCAAAAATATGGTTTATTCTCGACAGGTAAAGTATATTTTCTCAGAGCTTTATCGATCAACCTCTGTGACTCTTCAGATTGGTCAATAACGTTCTGAGAAGGCGTACAATTTATCTATCAAGAATAAATCAAGATGGGGTGGTGGTCTTGTGGATAAGTTACCGGACTGTAGATCACAAGGTACGTGGTTCGAATCCCAGCACAGCACTAACATCATTTTCCAAGACGTTAATCTAAATGTTGCCACTCTATCCAGGTGCAAAAAATAATGCTTGAGCGCTAGTTACTTTGGCGGATCAGCTATAAACAAGATAATAAGTGCCATGAGCGTCCCTGCTTGACTGATATGAGCGCTATATCAGAAGCCATCAATATTCTTAAATCATATTGTCACAAACTCACAATCCATCCATGGAAAGAGGTAAGAGAATTATTCCAACTTTGCGGGCAACATGTTTGATGGTGTATATAAGAAGTATCGTAGTCTAGTGGGTTAAGCACTTGGCTTGAAATTCAAAGGTCGTGGTTCGATCCCCTACACGGCACTTTGGCAAGGCATTAATCTTAATTTGCCACACTCAACCCAGGTGAGGTAAATGGGTACCTAGCACGAATTAATTCCTTGACATGCTGGAGCGCTGTAATTGCAGCTAAGCTAAAGCCGGGGTAACAATAAATGCTCCTCGGAATGACATTTCTAGATAGACGGCGCTATAGAAATGCATATTTTTATTAAAATAATCATTAATATAAGTCGTTTATCATCATCTTATTCAAGGAACTTGATCTCAATATCGACATCAAAACGGTGACGGTGAATGACGTCGACCAGACGATCGCCATCACATGGACAGACGATCACCAAAGTCTGTATTATGCCAACTGGTTGCTATGCAACCGCTTCGACCAAACAGAAGCAGATCCCATCCGGAGCATTGAACCTGCATACTGGGATGCGAGTACGTTGGAGAATGACCACATGCGCACCTTCAAATATTCAGGTAAAACATGATACACTGTAAGATGATGTTTAAAGCCCCACGGCGCTACTTATAGCTACTTGCGCCCTCTATATAGCAAACAATGCCTTATCGATGCCTGTTGGTCCCCCATGATCCCCTATTTCTTATATTAACTGAGACTTGATTCGATGAAATAACCACCTGTCAATGACCTTGCAGGGGGAGGTCTAATCCCCCCTGGCCAAAGTAGTACAAACGAGCTTTAAAGCATTGTCAAAAGTGGGGACACGTAGGTGTCCTGCCAATTTTTGAGTGACTTTTTCTAAATTTCCCAAAAGTTGATCGGACACATTAATACCCTCATGTTTATGTCTATCAGTATAATGTCGGAAAATAAGAGCTTATAAACTGTATCAGGAAATTTGTATGTCCAATAGATTCATAAATGATATGAAAACAGGGCTAATCAGCATTAGCAGTAGACCTATAATTTGCCTTCATATCAATATAACCATGTTATACAACCAGGTGGTGTTTCACAAAGATCCTAAGTTGAACTTATCTCTAAGTTGGACTTAAAACTTATGGAAAGCCGTTAACATCATTGAAAATATTTTGTAAAAGTTATTTCAAAAGGCATAAAATGTAGATTCAAATCATTCATATTTTCTATTATCAAGGATATTTCATGTTCTTGATGTGGAATTTATGTTTTTGGAAATAATTAATTTTAAGGCTACAAATGGCACTCAATAATTTTTAAGTCCAACTTAGAGTTAAGTTCGACTTAGTATCTTTGTGAAAAACCCCAGACGCTATATTGACGTACATGTATGTAGGTATTTCGGCGCCAGGGGCACCATCAGCAGAAGTACATGTTCCTCCATTCTGACAGGGCGCTGCATCACAAGGATCAATTACTGAAGAAATAAAAAGACATGTCTTCCCCTTCTCCCTTTCTCTTTCTCTCTTTTTGTTGGTGCGCCCCTTTTAAGTGCCACCTGGGGCACATGCCCCCCTCCCCCATTAGATACGCCACTGTGTTAAGTACCGGACAAATTATTTCGTACTGTGAACAATTAGTGCAATTTATACATGTAATCTTAATTCACTTGTGTATATAAACTAGATGTTTTTGTTATTTACTCTCATCGTTCTTGAGATTAATTAGAAATACAAAGTTAGATATTAATTGAGCATGAGTTTGATAAAGGATAAATAGTGTGTTAAGTGGAACATCATTTATCATTTTTATCAGTTAGTAGGCTACTGCTTTCGTGAATAATTTCATATATACATTTTTCGACCAATCAGACGTCATCGATTCAGATCACGTGTTGTACGACATGCAAATGCAGCTGAAGAGAGTGGGCCTGGTCTTAATACAAGGCACACCTGCTGAGAAGGGTCACATGATGAAGCTAAGCGATAGGATTGGCTACATCTGTGGTACGTCATACGGGTAAGGAAATACATTGATTCTTTAACATTTTGCAAAAATGAAAACGAACAGCACATACCGAGATAATTCTTGTTTAGAGCCATTTCATTTGAAGCCTTATAAAACAAAACTCAAGTATTTAATCCAGTTTAACTCTTTCAAGATATGATGTTAAAGGTACTATGTCCCATTGCAGGCCCAAAAAAAGAAAAGTTTAAATTCCAATGGCATTTGAAAGAGAATACTAATTTAGAACTTCCCTAAGAAAAAGGGGGCTTAAAAATGTCTTTAAGTGGGGAAAATAACAACTATTAGCTGTCGAATCGACTTAAGAGCTATAGAGCCATGAAGTAGTAGTCTGATTTTAGACCTTTGTACCGAATGGTCGTACGTTTTATGCTGCGCAAAGATTCAATCAGTTTAATTTGGGCCATTACAAGAAGTGGGTTATTGATGTAGACAAATGCTCATGTACCCTTTACAGCTCATTTTATGTATGTTATTACCAAAGAAGAAAAAACCGGTCAGTCACTCAATAGTGTCTGACAGTGAAGTTTAGCAAGTAAATGGGTTTCCTTGCATAATTTGAATATTAGGACACTGCTAAAGTTTAAATTTCACAGATAGGACATACATGACATATTCAGAATTCCTGCAAAGTTCGACAGAATATGATGTTTGCTGCAAACGGGACATAGTACCTTTAAGGCAATATTAAATGACCTTATAAAGTAAAAACTCGCTGGGGGTAATTTCATTGTTATCTCTTTTTCAAGTTCGCCCACTCTCTCTCTCCGCATCCTCTAGCTCAACCCTCATGCCGTTGTTGGTATATATATGTATATATGCCAAATTATCCTCATCAGTATTTTTTAAAGCACCAATTAACAAATGAATGGTTTTGAGAAAAAATAAGGTAGTTGGATTAGCCTTTTGGTGTATCATTATGACAGTAAAAAAATATATAAGTTAAGCTAAACCAGTATAATTTGTTTATAAAATAAGACAGTGTGCCCTTGGGGGGATTCTTCGGCTCTCTACATAAATGACACAAACGCCATGAACTGTCCGTCGATAAAAAAAAAATGTCCATTTAGCTTTTACGCAACAAACATCCATGCAGAGGATAATAATAAGCCAACATACTTTAGACCATTTTAGTAATGTAATCAAATTTAATGGTAAAACTTAGTTAAGTGCCTCGTTACAAATAATTGTGTTAACCTGTTATGGATAATTGTATTTTAATAGAGAGAATGCGAATTACATACATCAATTGTTGTTGCTTTATAGGTCGGTCAAACAGTATAGATTGGTCTACCTAATAACACTTAATGTATGCAATTTGCATGATGACTATTTAAATGAAAGTATTCGTAGCAAGTGAATGAAATAATTTGTAGAGGGGTATTTATCCAAGATTTGTGCATTAAATTATACATTACGGAAATGGCCTAATAGGCCTAATTAGTAAACCGCTCAACATTCATCCAACTATAATACTTGTTGCAACTACTGGAAAAAATATAGTTCATTTCTCACCTTCTCCCTCTTTTATTATTATTTTAAAATCATATTTGCTTGATTGTTTCCAGTATCATCCTATAATACGATGTTCGTTGCGCTCAAATCTTGACACTTCATTGTCATATTATGCAGTAACTGTTACACATCTTAGTTGTACATATACATTAGCATTCAGGTAATATGTTACAGTACTTTTTCACCCTCTTTAATCTATTCATTTTCTCCTCATTTCCTCTTCTTTCCCTATCTTTGAATATTCTCTTTCTTAATTAGGTCCTACATCTATAATGTATTGTTCGATAGATCGAAAAATCCGACTCAATTCTATACTTTAGGATTCTAGGATTTATGCCTTCTCTCTTTAAAAAATGGTAATGCTCCAGGGGGTGTTTCACAAAGATCCTAAGTCGAACTTATCTCTAAGCTGGACTTAAAAGTTATGGAAAGCCGTTTGCATCTTTGAAAATATTTTGTGAAAGTTATTTTAAAAGGCATAAAACGTTGATTCAAATAATTCATATTTTCTATCATCTAGGAGATTTTATGTTCTTGATGTGGAATTTATAAAAGTCTAAAATACTTGGATTTATGCGTTTGAATATAATTTATTTTAAGGCTACAAATGGCTCTCCATAATGTTTAAGTTCAACTTAAAGTTAAGTTGTGAAACAACCCCCAGATCTTGCTAATGATATTGTGTATGTACAAATTTCCTTCTTTATAGTAGTATGTTGATATGGAAAAAAGGATGAGAAGAAGATAATTGTTACTTTAATATTGACTTTGAATTTGTACATGATGTCTAGAACGACTTCACAAATCTACGGAAGTAGCGATTGGGCCTTTGGTCACCCATCGTACGGCCTAGAGTACCGACCTCTGCACTCAGACTATTCTTTCATTGATGATTCACATGGGGTAATTATAATAATAATAATAATAATAATAATAATAATAGTAATAATAATAATAATGATGATAATGATACATGCAATAGTAATTAAGATAGTAATAATAATAATAAAAGTAATAACAATAATAATGATGATAACGATGATACATGTAATAAAAACTAAGATAGTAATAATAATAATAATAATAATAACAATAATGATGATAATGATACATGTAATAATGATAAAGATAGTATGATAATATTAATATTGATATTAATGATAATAAAACCAGTTTCTCAGCTACCGCTTTTCCATTACATTATATCTTGTTTTAATTGCTGCTAATGTTAATATAGTATGTTAACTTTCCCAGGAATTTACATGTTATGTTAATTTCTTTAGTAATGTTAATAATATTTGATTTTCTTGATAATTTAAGTAATGTTAATTCCATTAGTAATGTTAATTTTGTGTAGTAATCTTGATTTGTGTACAGCGCGTTGAAACTTGTATGTCACAAGCGCGGTTCTAGGCACCTCCCCCTGGACATCCACTCCCCGGATAACCACGCCCAGTCCACTACCCCCTAGGACAACTACCCCCTAGGGCAACCACCCTCGAGGACGACTACCCCCCGGGACAACTACCCCCAGACAAATGCCCCCTAGGACAACTACCCTTAGGATAACTACCCCCGGACAACTACCCCCGGATAACTACCTCTTAGGACAACTGCCCTGGACAACCACCCCCTAGGGCAACCACCCTCTAGGACGACTACCCCCCGGGACAATTACCCCCTGACAAATGCCCCCTAGGACAACTACCCTTAGGATAACTACCCCCGGACAACTACCCACGGATAACTACCTCTTAGGACAGCTACCCTGGACAACTACCCTAGGACAACTACCCCCTAGGATATGTGTTTGGGGGGTAGTTGTCCTAGTGGATGGTTGTCGTAGGGGTTAGTTGTCAGGGGTAGTTGTTCTAGGGGTTAGTTGACTGGGGGTGGTTATCCGGGGGTGGATGTCCTATAAAACCCATACAAGTCATTTTCATAACACGTGTTCATAACTAGCACCAATTCTCGATGTTTGGATCTTGTAGGTCTTCGCCATGCATTGCATCAGTCAGATCGACGGTAAGGGCGGTGAATATTTCTTTGTAGATGGCTACAAGGCTGCCCAAGACCTCCAGAAGACCAACCCGGAAGCCTTCCAGCGTCTTACCAAACCCTGCTGGGAGGGACGGGTCAAAGCCTGGGTCGTCAATGACAAGCATTACCACCACAGCGTCAGCGCACCAATTAAGTAAGTTAGTCATCGTATATGATGACCTTTCGATCTATAGCTTTGATCATGGATTTAACTAGCATGATCATTGATTTAACGAGCATGATTCTGATTCACTCAACAAATCTTGTTTGTCGATCCCCCTCTCGCTCTCTCATTCTTAATTCTTTCTTTCCCTCGATTCTTTCCCGCGATTCTTTCCCGCACATTCCCCTTAAGGTTTTCAATATACACACACCCTTCTCTCTCTCTCTCTTTCTTCTTTCTGTCTATGTTTCTTTCTCTCCAATCCACAAATATCTATTGTATTATAGTACAGGATTTACAGTTCCAATATCTGGACTTGTGTTTCATACGGTACCAAGAATATTGGTATCCTGAACATGGTTAAAGACTTTTAAATTGTCCTTTATATATTTTTTCCATCCAAGATCTAAACAAATGATTGCCCAAAGGCCTCCTAATTGCGATGTCAGGATATTTATTTTTTTAAGTCTAAACTTCGTGCACGGCCTGATTTGTGGCGGCCCTGGATTCGCCAATTAATTGATCAGAATATCCCAGCATGTTGAACCAAATGGAAATAACCAATTCGATCTTTCCCAAACCAATTTTTTTAAATCGGAAAAGCACTACTTGTAGCTACTTGGGCCCTCTATAGTAGCAAACAATACCTAAGCGGTACCCATTAGTCCCCCATGATCCCCTTTTTCTTATGTTAATTGAGAGTTTATTTGATGAGATAACCACCTGCCAGTGGCCATGCAGGGAGGTCTAATCCCTCCTGGCCAAACTAGTGCAGATAGGCTTTGAATGAATATTCTTCCATTGCTTTATTTCTCTCTCTCTCTCTCTCCCTCCAGACTCAATGAAGCCGGTGAAGTTACCAAGCTCACTCTCTGTGACTTCTGGAGGACGTCCGTCATGAGACTTCCGGTGGGCGAGGTGTGTGATACCTACCGGGCGTTGAGGGCGCTAAAGGACCTTTTATATCGCAAGGACCACACCTTCTGCCATAATCTACAGCCAGGTAAATTGGCATCGCTAAATTTCATTATAAAGAATTAAACGCATTAAAAAAAAAGAAAACCATATGAATTTGACTTTGTGGCTATGAATATATACAAAAATGATGAAAGAGGAAAGATTCATGAAAAATCGAACATAAATTTCCGACGTACATAGAGTTCAAGCAAAGGTTCAACTTGATTTGTTCCTATTTTTACACACCAACAAACAGAGATATAAAATAGAAATTACATATCAAGTCTATAGTTGTAAACCGTCATTAAGTCTGTGTAAACCTTTCAGCTCAAAATACATATGCATTGGGTAACTGTCCTTAAGCATTGCCTCTGTACGTGAAGTGAGTGGTGAAATATGAAATTCGACCAATATTACAGCTTTATTCTCTGACTTTGTTGCTAATATTGTGGATGTTCTTGATAGTATGTAACGAGTATATGTAGGCCAGCAAATGTCATTCGTTGCGTTATAGTGCTTTTTATTTAGGCTCCCCACATTCTACATTTTTTTGTAAAACTTGCCTGTCATTTCTATACATTTCGAAACGTCGTAGGCCTACTTATTTTCCGTAAATTATACTTAATTTGAAATCTTCATTTTTGTTTGTGTGTGAGATCTATACGCTTGTATAAAAATATAAAAAATTAAACTGTTTATCGATGTAAAATGTGGAATAAATAAATTTCAAACTTCAAACTTCAATAGTGGGGGAATAATAACATAATTGATGAAAACATTAATTTTCGTTCGCCTTTTTAAAAAATCCTTAGGTGACATGATGCTAATACATAATCACAGACTTCTCCATGGAAGAAAGGATTATCATGACACGAAGCCCTCTACAGTCCATCTCGAGACAGGCTACTTTAAGTGGGACAGCTTTGATACCCGGATGCGAAAGGTGAAAATGAATTTAGACAAAAAAGAAAAAAGTAACAACTCCACGGCTTCGAAAGTCAACGGTCACCAGAGCAACGGAATTCAAAGATAAAACATGGACAGTTATTTATTTATCAGTTTCCTTCAGAGCAAGGTGAACAGGAAGGATATCAATCGTCGGAAGTCCGATTGGGTTAATGCCAGCTGACAGGTCAATGTCAATGCATTAAAAGTTCTGAATTGATATTGAATTGAATTGATATCTTTATTTATACACGGTTAAAAAAAAAAGAACAAACAGTTACAAGACTGATTTCCATTGGGGCCGTGTGAAACAATGTAAATACATAGAATTAACATAAAAATGACAATGGTACGTCAAATGACATATATTTAAAACAAACAAGAAATAATCAAGATAAATATTAAAACAAATAACGATAGAATAGTACTGCCGAATAATCATGAGTGTCCAAACAAGAGTGCTGTAAATATACTTAAAATTTGAATTCAAATTGGTAATAAGAATTGTTACTAGTGCATATAAACTGCCAGAAATGATGTATAAAAGAATCAAATGTGGTTGGTCAAGATACTGCATTATCATTAAGGATATGACTACAATTTTTTTTTAAAGTCAGTTAAAGAACACTTAGAAAGTGAAGTAAAGTCGATGGATTAAGTCCAAAAGTTATTTAATTCTCTGAGCTAAACAAAATAACTCAATAGATCAGATTTGGGATGAGAATTTCTTCAAATAAGAAGAGAAAATAAAATGTTCTTTTCTTTCGAAGGACTCAATATTCGAATAATACCAAAAGAGAAATTCAATATTTCGGCCGAGTATACGTATATATAACAAAGTCTATTATTCACAACGGTGAAATTGAAGTTTATGGAATTAATATGGATCATATTTGAGAGTTTATAATGCCTGCATGTTTAAATTGTCATGTGAATTGTGTTTACTATATTTATAATAATGTCGCATTTTATTTCATAAATATTATTGGATATAATGCGTTATATTTTACATATCAGTATGATTATATATTATAATGTCTCTTATACCATGACAAATTAACCTACTATACAGTATATGTATTTGTCATGCTTACCATATTTAAAATATTGTTGCATTTTATTTTACAAACATTATTGGATATAATGTGTTATATTTTATGTATCGGTATATACTCTTATACCATGAAAAATTAACCTATTAAACAGTGTATGTATATTTGTCATGCTTTGTTAGAAGATGATTAAAAGAAGGAAACAAATATCACATTTCAATTATAATGAATTGAGCTATAATACGAGAAACTTGTGTTTATATGGTCTTACATCAATAATACACACCCCTCGATCAATTGCAAATCCCCCAAATCAAGCGTAGGCCTAAAGTCTTGCGATTTATTGCAAATTTGCAATTGATCGCAACTCAACATTTTTGCAACGCCCCATTCAGTAAGAAAGAGAGAGAGAGAGAGGGAGAGCACGAAAGAGATAGAGAGAGAGAGAGAGAGAGAAAGAGAGAGAGAGAGAGAGGGGGAGAATAAAAGGTAGATCTAGTGAACTTAGTTTAATTGTTAAAACTTTATCAACAAAACAAAATCCTAGGAAATTTAGGAGATAGTGGGGCGTTGCAAGAAAGTTAAGTTGCAATCGATTGCAAATATTAGTTGGAAATTTTGGAACTTGCAATCAATCATAACCTTCTTGCAATGCCCAACTACACTCACATACACACCTACTCACCGCGCACACTTTTTGTTTTCAATATATATATATTTTTTTATTGATTCCAAACAAATCATATCAGTCTTGGAAATAAAATACAGTTGTTTTTCATCTTGACATGAATACAAAACATATTCATTACATAAATTGTACGATTGATGAAAAAAAAATGAAATCAGTTGTAACATAAAACAAATAACCCCATCCAACTAAACACACTAATACCACCCCCACCCCCACTATGCGACACACACGCACACACACACACACACACACACACACACACCACGACCACCCGACCACACTTTCTCACGTACATATACCACACACTGTTCCTAGCCTCCTTAGAATACACAAAATTGGAGCGGCCGAAAAATAGATATATTCTTATTTATCAAAATAAAAAACAATTTTAAAAAATCGTTTAAACGAGGCTACAATAGCCCAGTGTTAAAAGTTCATAAATACTTCACTTGTTCCCACTTCAGTAAATGTAAGGTTAATTTACCTGCCCTCCCTGCAATATTCTTTTCTTCTTCCCTTAATTCCAACAGTTTTGTTTTTTAAACTCACCCAAAGACAATATTACGGACTTTCCTCTGCATCTATATATCCAATATTTCATTGCAAAAATAATTGTATTAAATATCTTTATTCGTGGGGAATTACCGGACAACTCTAAATGAATATTTACCCAATCGACATACCTTAATTCCATTAGCTCAAACTTACATACTGCAATAACCTGTGAACCTGTACAAACTCCCAGAACAAGTGTAAATATGTTTCAATCTTTTGCTTACAAAATGAGCACAAGTTATCTTCAACAAATATTGCTCCATGAAGCAGTTTATACTGAATTTCTCTTAGTCTGTTAACAAGAGTAACTTTCCTAGGCCTACTAAATATCTCCCTATATACCTCAATTGAAAAATCTGAAAATCCCCGTCCATCATGAATCTTCAAAACAAATAAATTTTGTAGCTTCTCTATGAAATATTCATAAACCTTCCTTGATAATAAATCTCTGAGGAGCTTCACAGTACCTTTAAACTGCATTTAAATGTCATAATCTTTTACATCTATGCACTAAACTCCAGTTATCCTTTTTCCGCTATTCTCAAAATAGCTTTCCCAATATTCCATAGATCAACAACTTTGTTTCCTTTTAACCCTAAATGTTGAAAATGAAAAATAAATAAAATAAAAATAATTACAGTGCTTATATAGCGCCTAACACTTACTTTGTCAGAAGTCTCTAAGCGCTCTACAATAATGCAGCATAATTACCCTGGCTTTAGCAGTGCAGCATAATACGCACTAACAACCCTAACCTACACTCACATAAACATCCACGTACCGCACACACAATCATGCTTTCTCAGTACAAACTCCCTCGCCACTGCCACTCGCGATCAAAATGGTCCCACGCAAAGTGGTCCTCACAGCGCGTATAATTCAGTTATAGATTCGACCAACAACAAAAAAAAAAAAAGAAGAAAAGAAATAGACCTACAGTTTATTTTCATTCCATTTAACATCAGTGTTCTGAAGAGAATGACGTAATCAAAATATAGGACGAAATATTTCTTAACTCTATGATGATAAACCATCATCATTCGACATGTTCACTCCATAACGGCAAAGACATTTTGTAAAGATATGCAATGAAATTATTTTTATGAAGAACAAATTGATTTAAAAAATAAATTTGCAGCATAAACAAGTATATAAAGATCAACACAAAACGCCAGGGCGACTTTTTAGATATTATTGATATTCAAATTGGGAACCATTTTAGGGGATGCATTTAATTTTAAATAATGTAGACCGGCTTTGCTGTTCGAAGATAGATTCATGATGTGCAAATTTGTATTTTCGTCAGCCAAATTAGCCTCCTTTTTTTTTTTTTTTTAAAGAAGAGAAGACATTATTGAACTGTACACATTTATTTACAAGTTCATCATAGTCTACGGCGCGTCCGGTATTACTAAAATCATTAAAAAAATGAGAGGAAAAGATTATACGTTAAAAGCAATAACTGCAATGCGTAGTTGCGTATTTTGAATGCACGAGATCACCTTTCGGCAAGTGCAAATGAATTCACATGAATCTTGACGGAATAAATTTGAATTTCCGATACGCTAAACTGAATGACCGAAGTATTATTTTGAATGACAGTCTCTGCCGAAAAGGGTGTTTGCTTAAGTCACCTAGCACCCGCTTGCCCCTCCAACTACATGCCATCATCGTCATCCCAACTTCTTTGTGGCGTCTACCCAACAAACAACGACCTTTTTTAAACCACCAAGGTTGTTAAGAACCCAGGTTGCTTATGAATGCAAGAGACAGTCATACACAATGATTGGGGGATGCCGCCATCTCTATCGCATCGCGAGGTCGTCGTTTATTACCAGCCTACCACTACCCATCCAGGAGAGGCTTCTCCCTCTGACACCTGATTTGATGTCTGCTGCCCTCACTGATCTCACCCGTGTAGGGATCGACGACTGGTATACCTGATTTTAAACCCCCACTGTCCTACTTGTAGCTACTTGCTCCCTCTATATAGAAAACTTCCCCAATCGGTGCCTGTTGGTCCCCATGATCCTCTATTTCTTATGTTAATTGAGAGCTGCTCTCTTAATTCCTAAGATTGAAAACTCAGTCTATTAGATTGAATTTTCAATCTGCCACAGATTGCTGTCAGGGACGAATCTAACCCGATTGAAAGTCAATCTACCATTAGATTGGAAATTTTAAATCTTCAATAGATTGAGATTTGAATCTATTAGATTGAGAATTTCAATCTATTGTCAATCTAAAATTAGATTGACATTATCAATGTAACACTTTAGTCTAGTGGTATAGGCAATCGCCTGATAACTGGAAGGTATCGGGTTCGACCCCCAGCTGTTGCGTTTTTTTCTTTTGCTACATCTACAACAATAAGTATAAGTATGAAAAAAAAACATGGAGATTAGCAATGTGACACTTTAGTCTAGTGGGTAGGCAATCGCCTGGTAACTGGAAGGTATCGGGTTCGACACCCAGCTGTTGCTTTTTTTTTAATCTTTGAAAAAGAAAAACTGATGTTAAACCCATTTTGATCTCACTCAAAGTCCATATTTATTGCTATTCTCTTAATTGATCTATACAATGAGCTTGCAATTAACTTGTAAGCAAGGTAAAGTATTATATTTACGAAGTACAAGAAGGACAGGAATTCTGTTTTATCTATTTATCAAACATTATTACATTCAATACTTTTTCAGTCCCAATGAGAGAGAGAGAGAGAGAGAGAGAGAGAAAGAGAAAGAGAGCCAGAAAGAGACATGTGAAGAGAATCCAATACACCTCATCAGTGTAATAAAGTCTGATGATCTTAATCTACATACTTACAAATAATTCAAATATTTCGCCGGGCAGATATTATTATTTATAAAAACAAACCAATTTTGGAGTTTTATAATAAATATTATTGTTGTTGTTGTTGTTGTTGATGTAAAACAATGAGAAACTAGGGACCTTTTACGGGGGGGGGGGGAGCAATGTAGAAAAAAACTACAGGGGAGCCTTGGGATTTTTTTTTTTTTGGGGGGGGGGGGGTACCGGCGCGGACTCAGGATTTCTTAGGGGGGCCCAAACTTGAAATCAATTTGAAATTTAGTGTGCTGAAATAAAAAAAAAATCGTGCCGGCCGATATTTCACTCAGTGGTAGAGGGGGAAGGGGGGGGGGGTAGAGAGCACTATTGTTTGGCCCTCGAAAATTTGAAAAATACCCCCCCCCACATTAATCGCAAGGGGGTGGGGGTCCCATCTTGCCCGCCCCCTCCTGGATCCGCTGGCAATCGACAGCTAGCTGGCAATCGACAGCTAGCCCCAAAGCCATGTCCATTTAAAAACTAGATTCAAGAGCCTCTTATTGCTAGGTTTACAACGTTGTTTTACATTTTCAATTATAATTTCCTAGTTTTATTCACTCTCTACAGTCCCGTACTATCCCTTTTTCAGTCTGTAAACAACTTTGCAGCACGAAAACAATGATGAACAGGGTTTTACTTCTCGTATAAATTTATTAGAAGCGCCCTATGTCATTTTGCACGAAGTGATACAAAGGGCCTTTCAAATTTAAGTCTATTGAAAGCATTCCCCCACCTAGCCTGTATGACCGAGCAGAATCATTTAGTGCTCAACAATAAAAATCCACAGTCTTGGCTAAAGAGGTCCATTATTTGTTTGTTTATTTAGTTATTTTATTTAATGGACATTTTACAGTATTATTAAATATCAGGTATATTGGATGCTCTGTTTTAAATACAGTCAAAATTGTCGAGCAATGAATTACATCCTGCTTCTTGTCCTCAAACCATATCTTTCTGGTTTTTAAAACGGTATCATTTGAATTTCCATTTCCAAGCATTATTTTGAACTGTCCCGAAATTGTTTTCCTTTCTTTAAATGAGACTACAGCCCCAGTCTAAAGTGCTTGTCCTCCCAGACAAGGACAGAGAGCCTCTTCGGTAGGTTTAGGGACAATGCATCAAAATAACGCGGTCATTGTTGCAATGTCAGGAATGCTATTATTACCTCCTCTTTGGTAATCCTCGCATTTGACCAAACAAAAGTCGCTCAATGAAGGGAGGGTCAGGTTTGTTTTCAATTCACTAATTGATGCCATGTCAGAAAGAGCTGAGTAGTTTGTTACGTAACTATTCAAAAATTGCAGGTGCAAGCTATTGAAAACAGAATCGAATAGCCAAGCTTCCCTATTCATTGGTGCCCTGTTATAGAATTCGTAGCATATACTGAATTGAATAGACCCGTGTTCTATTCATTATGCTATGTGAGGGCAGTGGCCTCTTGTCATATCACTTTAAGTTTAAGTCAGCAGTTTGCAAATTAAATGAAATAAACATAAAACCTCACTATTATATCAGTAATATCAGTAACTGAAAGAAAAAAAATACGGGCAATCTTGACAACATCGGACTACAAAAATAATGATAATAATGCATCCCGAAAGCGTCAAATCAGTAAATCGGCACATTTTGTAAAGTCATTAGCATGCAGAAAGTGTTAACAACAAAAAGCGAACCAGTTATCACGGTGAGGCAAAATGGTCTTGTGGATAAAAGTGATCACTTCACAATGCAATGTACTCGGTTCGAGTCTCAGTTTCTCCTTTATACCCCATGTTATTTTTTTTCTTCTTCACTCCATAAAATTGACTTGTCATCTCCTTTTTAAAGGGGACACCCCCCCCCCCCATCAACAAAGAAAAAAATAATATGTAATACTCTTTCTTTAACAAGCGACTCTCTGAATTAGTCAGAAAACATCTTTTGCTACATCTACAACAATATAGTGTAAGTATGAAGAATACATTGAGATTATCAATGTGACACTTTAGTCTAGTGGTATAGGCAATCGCCTGATAACTGGAAGGTATCGGGTTCGACCCCCAGCTGTTGCGTTTTTTTCTTTTGCTACATCTACAACAATAAGTATAAGTATGAAAAAAAAACATGGAGATTAGCAATGTGACACTTTAGTCTAGTGGGTAGGCAATCGCCTGGTAACTGGAAGGTATCGGGTTCGACACCCAGCTGTTGCTTTTTTTTTTAATCTTTGAAAAAGAAAAACTGATGTTAAACCCATTTTGATCTCACTCAAAGTCCATATTTATTGCTATTCTCTTAATTGATCTATACAATGAGCTTGCAATTAACTTGTAAGCAAGGTAAAGTATTATATTTACGAAGTACAAGAAGGACAGGAATTCTGTTTTATCTATTTATCAAACATTATTACATTCAATACTTTTTCAGTCCCAATGAGAGAGAGAGAGAGAGAGAGAGAAAGAGAAAGAGAGCCAGAAAGAGACAAGTGAAGGGAACCCAATACACCTCATCAGTGTAATAAAGTCTGATGATCTTAATCTACATACTTACAAATAATTCAAATATTTCGCCGGGCAGATATTATTATTTATAAAAACAAACCAATTTTGGAGTTTTATAATAAATATTATTGTTGTTGTTGTTGTTGTTGTTGATGTAAAACAATGAGAAAATAGGGACCTTTTACGGGGGGGGGGAGCAATGTATAAAAAAAACTACAGGGGAGCCTTGGGATTTTTTTTTTTTTTTGGGGGGGGGGGTACCGGCGCGGACTCAGGATTTCTTAGGGGGGCCCAAACTTGAAATCACTTTGAAATTTAGTGTGCTGAAATAAAAAAAAAAAATCGTGCCGGCCGATATTTCACTCAGTGGTAGAGGGGGAAGGGGGGGGGGTAGAGAGCACTATTGTTTGGCCCTCGAAAATTTGAAAAATAACCCCCCCCCCCCACATTAATCGCCAGGGGGTGGGGGGGGGGGTCCCATCTTGCCCGCCCCCTCCTGGATCCGCTGGCAATCGACAGCTAGCTGGCAATCGACAGCTAGCTGGCAATCGACAGCTAGCTGGCAATCGACAGCTAGCTGGCAATCGACAGCTAGTCGACAGCTAGCTGGCAATCGACAGCTAGTCGACAGCTAGCTGGCAATCGACAGCTAGCTGGCAATCGACAGCTAGCTGGCAATCGACAGCGTAGCCTGGCGGCGGTAGCGGGTAGCCCCAAAGCCATGTCCATTTAAAAACTAGATTCAAGAGCCTCTTATTGCTAGGTTTACAACGTTGTTTTACATTTTCAATTATAATTTCCTAGTTTTATTCACTCTCTACAGTCCCGTACTATCCCTTTTTCAGTCTGTAAACAACTTTGCAGCACGAAAACAATGATGAACAGGGTTTTACTTCTCGTATAAATTTATTAGAAGCGCCCTATGTCATTTTGCACGAAGTGATACAAAGGGCCTTTCAAATTTAAGTCTATTGAAAGCATTCCCCCACCTAGCCTGTATGACCGAGCAGAATCATTTAGTGCTCAACAATAAAAATCCACAGTCTTGGCTAAAGAGGTCCATTATTTGTTTGTTTATTTAGTTATTTTATTTAATGGACATTTTACAGTATTATTAAATATCAGGTATATTGGATGCTCTGTTTTAAATACAGTCAAAATTGTCGAGCAATGAATTACATCCTGCTTCTTGTCCTCAAACCATATCTTTCTGGTTTTTAAAACGGTATCATTTGAATTTCCATTTCCAAGCATTATTTTGAACTGTCCCGAAATTGTTTTCCTTTCTTTAAATGAGACTACAGCCCCAGTCTAAAGTGCTTGTCCTCCCAGACAAGGACAGAGAGCCTCTTCGGTAGGTTTAGGGACAATGCATCAAAATAACGCGGTCATTGTTGCAATGTCAGGAATGCTATTATTACCTCCTCTTTGGTAATCCTCGCATTTGACCAAACAAAAGTCGCTCAATGAAGGGAGGGTCAGGTTTGTTTTCAATTCACTAATTGATGCCATGTCAGAAAGAGCTGAGTAGTTTGTTACGTAACTATTCAAAAATTGCAGGTGCAAGCTATTGAAAACAGAATCGAATAGCCAAGCTTCCCTATTCATTGGTGCCCTGTTATAGAATTCGTAGCATATACTGAATTGAATAGACCCGTGTTCTATTCATTATGCTATGTGAGGGCAGTGGCCTCTTGTCATATCACTTTAAGTTTAAGTCAGCAGTTTGCAAATTAAATGAAATAAACATAAAACCTCACTATTATATCAGTAATATCAGTAACTGAAAGAAAAAAAATACGGGCAATCTTGACAACATCGGACTACAAAAATAATGATAATAATGCATCCCGAAAGCGTCAAATCAGTAAATCGGCACATTTTGTAAAGTCATTAGCATGCAGAAAGTGTTAACAACAAAAAGCGAACCAGTTATCACGGTGAGGCAAAATGGTCTTGTGGATAAAAGTGATCACTTCACAATGCAATGTACTCGGTTCGAGTCTCAGTTTCTCCTTTATACCCCATGTTATTTTTTTTCTTCTTCACTCCATAAAATTGACTTGTCATCTCCTTTTTAAAGGGGACACCCCCCCCCCCCCCATCAACAAAGAAAAAAATAATATGTAATACTCTTTCTTTAACAAGCGACTCTCTGAATTAGTCAGAAAACATCTTTTGCTACATCTACAACAATATAGTGTAAGTATGAAGAATACATTGAGATTATCAATGTGACACTTTAGTCTAGTGGTATAGGCAATCGCCTGATAACTGGAAGGTATCGGGTTCGACCCCCAGCTGTTGCGTTTTTTTCTTTTGCTACATCTACAACAATAAGTATAAGTATGAAAAAAAAACATGGAGATTAGCAATGTGACACTTTAGTCTAGTGGGTAGGCAATCGCCTGGTAACTGGAAGGTATCGGGTTCGACACCCAGCTGTTGCTTTTTTTTTAATCTTTGAAAAAGAAAAACTGATGTTAAACCCATTTTGATCTCACTCAAAGTCCATATTTATTGCTATTCTCTTAATTGATCTATACAATGAGCTTGCAATTAACTTGTAAGCAAGGTAAAGTATTATATTTACGAAGTACAAGAAGGACAGGAATTCTGTTTTATCTATTTATCAAACATTATTACATTCAATACTTTTTCAGTCCCAATGAGAGAGAGAGAGAGAGAGAGAAAGAGAAAGAGAGCCAGAAAGAGACAAGTGAAGGGAACCCAATACACCTCATCAGTGTAATAAAGTCTGATGATCTTAATCTACATACTTACAAATAATTCAAATATTTCGCCGGGCAGATATTATTATTTATAAAAACAAACCAATTTTGGAGTTTTATAATAAATATTATTGTTGTTGTTGTTGTTGTTGTTGATGTAAAACAATGAGAAAATAGGGACCTTTTACGGGGGGGGGGAGCAATGTATAAAAAAAACTACAGGGGAGCCTTGGGATTTTTTTTTTTTTTTGGGGGGGGGGGGGGTACCGGCGCGGACTCAGGATTTCTTAGGGGGGCCCAAACTTGAAATCACTTTGAAATTTAGTGTGCTGAAATAAAAAAAAAAAATCGTGCCGGCCGATATTTCACTCAGTGGTAGAGGGGGAAGGGGGGGGGGGGGGTAGAGAGCACTATTGTTTGGCCCTCGAAAATTTGAAAAATAACCCCCCCCCCACATTAATCGCCAGGGGGTGGGGGGGGGGTCCCATCTTGCCCGCCCCCTCCTGGATCCGCTGGCAATCGACAGCTAGCTGGCAATCGACAGCTAGCTGGCAATCGACAGCTAGTCGACAGCTAGCTGGCAATCGACAGCTAGTCGACAGCTAGCTGGCAATCGACAGCTAGCTGGCAATCGACAGCTAGCTGGCAATCGACAGCTAGCTGGCAATCGACAGCTGGTAGCCCCAAAGCCATGTCCATTTAAAAACTAGATTCAAGAGCCTCTTATTGCTAGGTTTACAACGTTGTTTTACATTTTCAATTATAATTTCCTAGTTTTATTCACTCTCTACAGTCCCGTACTATCCCTTTTTCAGTCTGTAAACAACTTTGCAGCACGAAAACAATGATGAACAGGGTTTTACTTCTCGTATAAATTTATTAGAAGCGCCCTATGTCATTTTGCACGAAGTGATACAAAGGGCCTTTCAAATTTAAGTCTATTGAAAGCATTCCCCCACCTAGCCTGTATGACCGAGCAGAATCATTTAGTGCTCAACAATAAAAATCCACAGTCTTGGCTAAAGAGGTCCATTATTTGTTTGTTTATTTAGTTATTTTATTTAATGGACATTTTACAGTATTATTAAATATCAGGTATATTGGATGCTCTGTTTTAAATACAGTCAAAATTGTCGAGCAATGAATTACATCCTGCTTCTTGTCCTCAAACCATATCTTTCTGGTTTTTAAAACGGTATCATTTGAATTTCCATTTCCAAGCATTATTTTGAACTGTCCCGAAATTGTTTTCCTTTCTTTAAATGAGACTACAGCCCCAGTCTAAAGTGCTTGTCCTCCCAGACAAGGACAGAGAGCCTCTTCGGTAGGTTTAGGGACAATGCATCAAAATAACGCGGTCATTGTTGCAATGTCAGGAATGCTATTATTACCTCCTCTTTGGTAATCCTCGCATTTGACCAAACAAAAGTCGCTCAATGAAGGGAGGGTCAGGTTTGTTTTCAATTCACTAATTGATGCCATGTCAGAAAGAGCTGAGTAGTTTGTTACGTAACTATTCAAAAATTGCAGGTGCAAGCTATTGAAAACAGAATCGAATAGCCAAGCTTCCCTATTCATTGGTGCCCTGTTATAGAATTCGTAGCATATACTGAATTGAATAGACCCGTGTTCTATTCATTATGCTATGTGAGGGCAGTGGCCTCTTGTCATATCACTTTAAGTTTAAGTCAGCAGTTTGCAAATTAAATGAAATAAACATAAAACCTCACTATTATATCAGTAATATCAGTAACTGAAAGAAAAAAAATACGGGCAATCTTGACAACATCGGACTACAAAAATAATGATAATAATGCATCCCGAAAGCGTCAAATCAGTAAATCGGCACATTTTGTAAAGTCATTAGCATGCAGAAAGTGTTAACAACAAAAAGCGAACCAGTTATCACGGTGAGGCAAAATGGTCTTGTGGATAAAAGTGATCACTTCACAATGCAATGTACTCGGTTCGAGTCTCAGTTTCTCCTTTATACCCCATGTTATTTTTTTTCTTCTTCACTCCATAAAATTGACTTGTCATCTCCTTTTTAAAGGGGACACCCCCCCCCCCCATCAACAAAGAAAAAAATAATATGTAATACTCTTTCTTTAACAAGCGACTCTCTGAATTAGTCAGAAAACATCTTTTGCTACATCTACAACAATATAGTGTAAGTATGAAGAATACATTGAGATTATCAATGTGACACTTTAGTCTAGTGGTATAGGCAATCGCCTGATAACTGGAAGGTATCGGGTTCGACCCCCAGCTGTTGCGTTTTTTTCTTTTGCTACATCTACAACAATAAGTATAAGTATGAAAAAAAAACATGGAGATTAGCAATGTGACACTTTAGTCTAGTGGGTAGGCAATCGCCTGGTAACTGGAAGGTATCGGGTTCGACACCCAGCTGTTGCTTTTTTTTTTAATCTTTGAAAAAGAAAAACTGATGTTAAACCCATTTTGATCTCACTCAAAGTCCATATTTATTGCTATTCTCTTAATTGATCTATACAATGAGCTTGCAATTAACTTGTAAGCAAGGTAAAGTATTATATTTACGAAGTACAAGAAGGACAGGAATTCTGTTTTATCTATTTATCAAACATTATTACATTCAATACTTTTTCAGTCCCAATGAGAGAGAGAGAGAGAGAGAGAAAGAGAAAGAGAGCCAGAAAGAGACAAGTGAAGGGAACCCAATACACCTCATCAGTGTAATAAAGTCTGATGATCTTAATCTACATACTTACAAATAATTCAAATATTTCGCCGGGCAGATATTATTATTTATAAAAACAAACCAATTTTGGAGTTTTATAATAAATATTATTGTTGTTGTTGTTGTTGTTGTTGATGTAAAACAATGAGAAAATAGGGACCTTTTACGGGGGGGGGGGAGCAATGTATAAAAAAAACTACAGGGGAGCCTTGGGATTTTTTTTTTTGGGGGGGGGGGGTACCGGCGCGGACTCAGGATTTCTTAGGGGGGCCCAAACTTGAAATCACTTTTAAATTTAGTGTGCTGAAATAAAAAAAAAAAATCGTGCCGGCCGATATTTCACTCAGTGGTAGAGGGGGAAGGGGGGGGGGGGGTAGAGAGCACTATTGTTTGGCCCTCGAAAATTTGAAAAATAACCCCCCCCCCCCACATTAATCGCCAGGGGGTGGGGGGGGGGGTCCCATCTTGCCCGCCCCCTCCTGGATCCGCTGGCAATCGACAGCTAGCTGGCAATCGACAGCTAGCTGGCAATCGACAGCTAGCTGGCAATCGACAGCTAGCAGCGTAGCCTGGCGGCGGTAGCGGGTAGCCCCAAAGCCATGTCCATTTAAAAACTAGATTCAAGAGCCTCTTATTGCTAGGTTTACAACGTTGTTTTACATTTTCAATTATAATTTCCTAGTTTTATTCACTCTCTACAGTCCCGTACTATCCCTTTTTCAGTCTGTAAACAACTTTGCAGCACGAAAACAATGATGAACAGGGTTTTACTTCTCGTATAAATTTATTAGAAGCGCCCTATGTCATTTTGCACGAAGTGATACAAAGGGCCTTTCAAATTTAAGTCTATTGAAAGCATTCCCCCACCTAGCCTGTATGACCGAGCAGAATCATTTAGTGCTCAACAATAAAAATCCACAGTCTTGGCTAAAGAGGTCCATTATTTGTTTGTTTATTTAGTTATTTTATTTAATGGACATTTTACAGTATTATTAAATATCAGGTATATTGGATGCTCTGTTTTAAATACAGTCAAAATTGTCGAGCAATGAATTACATCCTGCTTCTTGTCCTCAAACCATATCTTTCTGGTTTTTAAAACGGTATCATTTGAATTTCCATTTCCAAGCATTATTTTGAACTGTCCCGAAATTGTTTTCCTTTCTTTAAATGAGACTACAGCCCCAGTCTAAAGTGCTTGTCCTCCCAGACAAGGACAGAGAGCCTCTTCGGTAGGTTTAGGGACAATGCATCAAAATAACGCGGTCATTGTTGCAATGTCAGGAATGCTATTATTACCTCCTCTTTGGTAATCCTCGCATTTGACCAAACAAAAGTCGCTCAATGAAGGGAGGGTCAGGTTTGTTTTCAATTCACTAATTGATGCCATGTCAGAAAGAGCTGAGTAGTTTGTTACGTAACTATTCAAAAATTGCAGGTGCAAGCTATTGAAAACAGAATCGAATAGCCAAGCTTCCCTATTCATTGGTGCCCTGTTATAGAATTCGTAGCATATACTGAATTGAATAGACCCGTGTTCTATTCATTATGCTATGTGAGGGCAGTGGCCTCTTGTCATATCACTTTAAGTTTAAGTCAGCAGTTTGCAAATTAAATGAAATAAACATAAAACCTCACTATTATATCAGTAATATCAGTAACTGAAAGAAAAAAAATACGGGCAATCTTGACAACATCGGACTACAAAAATAATGATAATAATGCATCCCGAAAGCGTCAAATCAGTAAATCGGCACATTTTGTAAAGTCATTAGCATGCAGAAAGTGTTAACAACAAAAAGCGAACCAGTTATCACGGTGAGGCAAAATGGTCTTGTGGATAAAAGTGATCACTTCACAATGCAATGTACTCGGTTCGAGTCTCAGTTTCTCCTTTATACCCCATGTTATTTTTTTCTTCTTCACTCCATAAAATTGACTTGTCATCTCCTTTTTAAAGGGGACACCCCCCCCCCCCATCAACAAAGAAAAAAATAATATGTAATACTCTTTCTTTAACAAGCGACTCTCTGAATTAGTCAGAAAACATCTTTTGCTACATCTACAACAATATAGTGTAAGTATGAAGAATACATTGAGATTATCAATGTGACACTTTAGTCTAGTGGTATAGGCAATCGCCTGATAACTGGAAGGTATCGGGTTCGACCCCCAGCTGTTGCGTTTTTTTCTTTTGCTACATCTACAACAATAAGTATAAGTATGAAAAAAAAACATGGAGATTAGCAATGTGACACTTTAGTCTAGTGGGTAGGCAATCGCCTGGTAACTGGAAGGTATCGGGTTCGACACCCAGCTGTTGCTTTTTTTTTTAATCTTTGAAAAAGAAAAACTGATGTTAAACCCATTTTGATCTCACTCAAAGTCCATATTTATTGCTATTCTCTTAATTGATCTATACAATGAGCTTGCAATTAACTTGTAAGCAAGGTAAAGTATTATATTTACGAAGTACAAGAAGGACAGGAATTCTGTTTTATCTATTTATCAAACATTATTACATTCAATACTTTTTCAGTCCCAATGAGAGAGAGAGAGAGAGAGAGAAAGAGAAAGAGAGCCAGAAAGAGACAAGTGAAGGGAACCCAATACACCTCATCAGTGTAATAAAGTCTGATGATCTTAATCTACATACTTACAAATAATTCAAATATTTCGCCGGGCAGATATTATTATTTATAAAAACAAACCAATTTTGGAGTTTTATAATAAATATTATTGTTGTTGTTGTTGTTGTTGTTGATGTAAAACAATGAGAAAATAGGGACCTTTTACGGGGGGGGGGAGCAATGTATAAAAAAAACTACAGGGGAGCCTTGGGATTTTTTTTTTTTTTTTGGGGGGGGGGGTACCGGCGCGGACTCAGGATTTCTTAGGGGGGCCCAAACTTGAAATCACTTTGAAATTTAGTGTGCTGAAATAAAAAAAAAAAATCGTGCCAGCCGATATTTCACTCAGTGGTAGAGGGGGAAGGGGGGGGGGTAGAGAGCACTATTGTTTGGCCCTCGAAAATTTGAAAAATAACCCCCCCCCCCACATTAATCGCCAGGGGGTGGGGGGGGGGGGGGTCCCATCTTGCCCGCCCCCTCCTGGATCCGCTGGCAATCGACAGCTAGCTGGCAATCGACAGCTAGCTGGCAATCGACAGCTAGCTGGCAATCGACAGCTAGCTGGCAATCGACAGCTAGCTGGCAATCCCAAAGCCATGTCCATTTAAAAACTAGATTCAAGAGCCTCTTATTGCTAGGTTTACAACGTTGTTTTACATTTTCAATTATAATTTCCTAGTTTTATTCACTCTCTACAGTCCCGTACTATCCCTTTTTCAGTCTGTAAACAACTTTGCAGCACGAAAACAATGATGAACAGGGTTTTACTTCTCGTATAAATTTATTAGAAGCGCCCTATGTCATTTTGCACGAAGTGATACAAAGGGCCTTTCAAATTTAAGTCTATTGAAAGCATTCCCCCACCTAGCCTGTATGACCGAGCAGAATCATTTAGTGCTCAACAATAAAAATCCACAGTCTTGGCTAAAGAGGTCCATTATTTGTTTGTTTATTTAGTTATTTTATTTAATGGACATTTTACAGTATTATTAAATATCAGGTATATTGGATGCTCTGTTTTAAATACAGTCAAAATTGTCGAGCAATGAATTACATCCTGCTTCTTGTCCTCAAACCATATCTTTCTGGTTTTTAAAACGGTATCATTTGAATTTCCATTTCCAAGCATTATTTTGAACTGTCCCGAAATTGTTTTCCTTTCTTTAAATGAGACTACAGCCCCAGTCTAAAGTGCTTGTCCTCCCAGACAAGGACAAAGAGCTTCTACATAATAGACTACGCTATTTGATATGAATATCATTTGTTGTATTTCGATACCATTACGTCATCTTTCCTACGCCTGCCCGGCATGCATTTCGAGCAACTTGCACGTTTCTATCGGTAGCGTATGAAGGTGCTAGGCTTGATGAACATGAATAAACATGATTATATGACGTCACGATCCGTCATCTTTATCGCTCAGCTTGCGTTGTGCAATGCAATAGACTGCGGTACAGTAGTTATGTAGCATCCTTATTGATTTACTGATCATTTTCGTAATATGTGTAATTTTCTAGAATTTCAGTCAGTGTTCTTGCTCCAGCATTGCACAAGCCTATATAACCAAAAGATGATATGGAACTGTGAACGACTTCAAAATAAAAATTCATAGAATTAACGATAGATATTATTCTATTGATATATTATAGAGGTAGAAAATCTAATGACAACCTTGCTCTAAATAATAAAATAGATGTTATTTCTATAGAGAGAAAGACATGTAAAAATTTAGTTCCTTGGTGTCTATATCAATGAAAAACTTGACTGGAGCGAACATGTAAAACACATCGTTACATAAATCTCCAGAAATATTGGCATACTGTATAGAGGGGGGGGGGGGGGGTCGTGACCAAGCTTCCCCACTTTTTGTTACACTGAAATGCTTAAAGTTGAACTTCAAAGAAAATCACAAATATGTCAACTAATGTATGACTAGAAACTGGTAAGCTAACAGATGGCCATCGTACAAGTTTTAGGTCAACTACATATCGGGTGATTTATAAAAATACAAATACAACCACCGGCATAGCAGCTGGGATATACGAGAGATTCGCCGGAAAAATAAAGATGTTTTAATGACGTCACTATATGGACCAATACTGCCCAAGCAGACGACATCCCATAGAGAATGAACATAATTGCAAAGCTTTTATTTGTCAAATTATAATGAGTTTAGTGTATATAAATGTGATGGCATGTCAAACCATTCAAAAGGGGATATGACCCGATTCCGATAACTAAAATCTTTTGCTTGTAAATACACAGGATAGGGGTTAATTAACAGTCAAAGAAACCAGACTTTCGAATTGAAAACCCCCGGAACGATGTTGAGGACGGCATTTGTTCCCTCTTGAAACGCCGAACATACCGCGGTGTGTCCAGCTGAATATTCAATGGCGTCTTATTTGTTTACAAGCGACAAATTCCTTTATTTTTGTATCGCTGCATTTGTCATCAAAATAAAACCATGTGCGGGGTTAAGAGTGAGGCAATAGATTATACATTTAGCCTGACGGTAGTGGAGTAAGAGAAAGAACTCAAGAAAAGATGAAAACACAGGCACTGAAAATGTGTGAGATGTCATGGGACATCGTCTGCTTGTGCAAGTCATGTCCATACTGTGATCTCACGCATCTCAGCAGCGTTCGGGGAGCTCTTCAGGTGCTATGACGGGGCTGTATTTAAGCGTTTTATAATTTATAATAATCATTATTTCGAATGTTTCCAAGCATTGAATTTTGATAACCTTGTCGAATCAACGTTTCAACTTTGCAATAATGAAATTAAGTTAGTTTTTAAAATCAATAAACATCAACTTTAATGAAAGGTTCGATGATAATTCCTCCAAATTGCCATAGTGTGTCACGGGGGTCTCAGCCATGTAGAAAATACTGTAAGCATGCGTGATCACGGGTTTTCGAGACACCCCCTAAACGAGGATTTCTTCTGAAGCCAAAAAATACCCTAAATGAGGATTTTGCGTGTTTTTTTCCCCCTGACTTCACACCTTAAATTGGTATTTTAAAAAAGTGTACTGCTAAACAAGTATTGTAAAATTGAATCACCTTGAATATTTTGAAGTGCTATAGTAATTACCATTTAAGTTGTTGACAAAATGTGGAATAAAGATTGCGCTTTTGATGATAAGTTCCCAATGAATCCAGACAATGATGAGTCAGTGACCTCGCTGTGTGGTCTAATCCCTTCTGGCCCAGTAGTGTTGACGGTCTTTAACATTGGCCGAGCCAATCTGCACTTATATTACGAGATCTCTTTACACTTATTTCCGTATTTTATTCTTCTCGAGTTTCTTAGAATCTTACCTAAAGACTATCACTGACAGTGCTATAGTTGGCCGATAACCTGTGCTCACAATTCTTCTCCAAGCGGAGGAATTAATTGAATAAGAAGAAGAGGGCAAAAAGAAGCTTAAGAGAATGAAAATATTTTTTTTTAAATGACAGGAAAAAAAGTCAGAGACCCGTATCACATAACAAACTTATAAATCGGAAAAAAATTGCCGATATAGTTAAGTGTTGTAGAAAACATAATTTATTAATTACTTTTATTGTTGATTGAGGAGAAAGAGGTAGAGGTATACTCCGCTGTCAGGGGCAGCTTATACTCTTTTAAAAAGGGCCTATGTGAGGGGTGACCTCCCCAAAGCCGACTCACCGATAGTTTTAAAGCTATACTGCCCCCGGCCATAGCCCCCTATTTTTTTTTTAGGAATTCATTGCCATATTGTGCTTTAGACCCCTTTGCCTTACATCAACAACAACCACAACCATAACTATTATGTAACTGCAGTATGCAACATTTGAAAACATGATTAATATGTGACTTTCCCGCCCGCCAAAATATTTAAATCAATTGTCATTATGTGGATTAAGTTTCTCAGCTTACTTGACTTTATTCGATTCATGTCGTGTAATTGCAAACAAGCCTCCCCCCCCCCCCGGCCTCTTTATATAATGTCTTTTAGTATACATTAATACAGCAAAACCTTAGTAGGGAAATCCATTCTGATTGATATATAGTTGGTTTTAGAAGAAGCAGTACAATGAGAAAAACAGGTTTGTGAAAGTTAAGGCGATTAATCAAACAAAAATTGGCAACTCCGTGAGGATACTTTTGAGCTCTCCTCCCCTCATCCCTGTAATAAATAACTTCAAAATTCAATTCACCCAATATTATTAGGTTTCTATACAGCGCTCAAAATACACGGGGGCGGTGGGCGATTCGCCCCCGTGAGCTACATAAACGCCCCCGTCAGGTTGCTCACGGGGGCGATTGCAAAATTAAAAATCGCCCCGGTGGAGTTATAAAATAAAGATTATCTTTTCTGTTATAACTTTAACACAATATTGAGTTTGAATTTTCAAACCTTAAACCAATGAAATGGAACTAAGATTAGCGTGCAACATTTCTCGTTTTATGAGTAGGCC
The DNA here is from genome assembly GCF_000002235.5 of Strongylocentrotus purpuratus. Classification (NCBI taxonomy): domain Eukaryota; kingdom Metazoa; phylum Echinodermata; class Echinoidea; order Camarodonta; family Strongylocentrotidae; genus Strongylocentrotus; species Strongylocentrotus purpuratus. The sequence continues at coordinate 26,432,141 of NW_022145603.1, read as the reverse complement.
TATTATTACCGTTTCAGCTCGCAGTGCAGTGCCGCCGTCAGCAGTGGTTGTAGGCCTATCGCGCAAGGGCAGAAACATGGTCGGAGAAGTTTTTCGTTGTCAGCAAGAAATGAACCTCGACCAGTAAATCAATATTAGGGACTTTTAGATTTGCACGTTGAGAACGTGGACTGCAACGTGTGACCTCCTTTTAAGGCACTGCCAGTGCTTAAAGGGACGCCACATGACTTGTGACTGTCAGTGCCTTAAAAGGAAGTAACACGTCCACGCAAATCTAAAAGTCCCTATTGAGAAGAAGAGGAAGACCAAGATGTCGTGGAATGATATGGTAACATGGGCAGATCTACGGGGGGGGGGGGGGGGGGGGTAAGGGGTTTAACCCCCTCCTCCCACCCCCGGCCCCCTTGGGCTGCCAAGTGAAAATGTGATATTAAAGCGGGGGGAGGGGGATGCTGGAGAGGAGGAGAGGAGGACTACTAATCTATTTTATTTTTTTCAGTGAAGCGCCGTTTTAGCATGACTTTCTGTTTAACTCTTACTTTCACCTATTTCAGATAACCCTAAGTTTTTGGTTGCTGCTTTATATGTAGTTGATAATGCATGATTAAAATAAAGAGAGAGAGAGAGAGAGAGAGAGAACCACCATCATTTTGCAATGGTTCAGGGTTCGTGTAATGTACATTTGAAACCATTTCTTAGCGTCTCAACCCTAACAAAATAGCAAAACTATTTTTGAGGAAAATCATTATACTGAATTAAATAAAGAATAATAGCTTTATATTTGATCATACTAATACTGATACGGGCTAAAGACAATGTGGTATTTGTATAGAGGTATTTCAAAATGACATTCTGATAATCAACATTAAATTTTTTTCTGGTATCATATGTATATACGCATAATACAACTGATCTTTATGATTTCTTAACGTGACATAGCTTCTTCTCCCCCTGCAAACAAAAAAGAAAACAAGGTTATTTAATAAAAGGATCATGCGACATAATCATTGTGATTCAAATTGATGCAAGGATTTCTTTTCACCAGAATCTTCTTTGTAAAAACGACTTTTACAAATCTCAGCCATGCAAATCTGCCACTGTGTTGTAAGATCACTTTCAGATTAGGAGAAGTGTATTCTTTAATGAGTATTTTACATTGAATGGAACGTCTCAACGCAGTAAGCATGGCAGAGATTTGTAAAAGTTGTTTTTACAAAGAAGATTCGGGTGAATAGCAGTGCTTAATATTCGCATCAATTTGAATCACAATCATTGTTTGTCGCTTAATCCCTTTTAATGACCTTGTTTTCTTTCTTGTTTGCAAGGGGAGAAGAAGATATGTCACGTTAAAGACATCATAAAGATCAGTGTTGTATGCGTATATATTATATACACAGGCCAGTAACAGCTATGTAGCTTGTAAATTTGTAAGAGGGAAAATGCTGATTGAAATGATAATGATGAAATAGCAAATAATTGAGGAGTATCATAGGTACCAATTCAATGGATATTTGTATAAAAAAGAGCCCCCGTCAGTACTAAAAGAGCCCCCGTAAGAAGGCTCACGGGGCTCTTTTTTGGGGGGGGGGGGGGGAAGAGCCCCCGTGGACAAAAAAATAATTTGAGCACTGTTTCTATACCACAGCCTGTATAATATGAAACAAACCTTTCCCGTCATAAACTTTAATTTTCTATGTTATTGATGACGGTATAGATTTGTTTCACACAGGGGTTGTATATTAGAAACATGTTTGCAATTAGTATGATTGATTTTCTTTTAAAGGAAAAATAAAAAAAATCTGATTTGTTTTCACTCCAGGGCAAATGAGAGCTAGAGAACCTCACAAGATTATGTCACAGATCTGGTTGACAAATTTGTGTTTGATTGATCTCAACTTCTCTGTCCTTTTAAGCGAAATCAACACTTATTTTAAGTTTCGTTTCGCCGAGGAATTCTATAAATATCATAAATTATCTCTACTAGAATTGAACAATAAATCTTAATCTCTCGTTGACATCTAATAGTTAAAGGAAATAAGTCAAAGTCCGAAGTGAAAGTGAAATAAAGTGTCATCGAAACGTTATTTATCAAAAATAGTTAATAATAATAACTTTGACATGATTAAAACGCAGCTGTGCTAACCATAACGAAAAGGCTTCTCCGACCTAACTAAACAGGGAACGGTCCCGCATTCATTATGCCTCAATTAAATCAATCAATTTCAAATACAAAAGAAGCACGTGCTTAAAGGTACTATGAGGCTGTTCACACCGGCAGAGATAGCGCGCGCTAGACCGCGCTATCTCTGCGGTTTGGAAGGTACAACGTCGTTTCGGTCCGCCCAACAGCGAGCCACGGCGAGCCAAAACGGCATGCCACTGGAGCACCTCTTAGGGGTGGTCCACGAGAGATAGCGCGGTCTAGCGCACGCTAGAAAAAAGGGGGTGCTACGATAGACCGCGCTATCTCATTGCGGTGTGAACAGCCTCTAAGTCCTACTTGCAGGCCAAAAAATGAAAAGGTTAAATTCTCCCGGCATTTGAAAAATAATATTAACTTCCCTCAAAACGAAAGGGCTTGAAAAATTCTTTTTGTGGGGGAAAATAAACCGTTAGTTGTCGAATCGACTTTAGGGATTGCAATCCTTTTAGTAAGTAGTCTGATTTTCAGACCCGTGTACCGAATGGTGTACGTGTTATGCTGTACAAAGATTGTTTAATAGTTGGCAATTACAAGAAGTGGGGCATTGATGTAGACAAATGCTCGTGTAGCCTACCCTTAGACAGCTCATTTCATGTATGTTATTACCAAAGAAAAATGAAGTCAGTCAGTGACTGCAGTCACTCAATTATAGACGGCCTGACAGTGAACTGTGAACTAACACGTACGGGTTTTAATTGCATGAGTTGAATACTGCTTGGAGACTGCTAACGTTTAAATTTTACAGATTATATTCATAACTCCTGCAAAGTACTTATACAGAATTTGATATTGGCTGCAAATGGGACATGGTACCTTTAATCACCCCTCTCAAAATAGGCATAGGCCTAACTTATAAGCCTAGAATAATATGTCCGGGGACGCCGTCTGAAATATTTCCAACAGTCTAGAGTCCCCAAATCTATGAATAGGTTGTAAAACATATTTTGATAATAATGCATATGGTGTCCAATATACCGTCTGCAAATCCGGCGGCCACGTTCAGGGACCGTCTCAAAGTTATGTTGAAACACCCACTGGGCTCTGTAGTGACAAATATAATCTGATCCCCAAATTTCTATGTCAAACATTTTCATCACCCTATATTTTGTGTGTGTGTTTTCAATAAATGTTTTTGTCTACCCTTGTTCACCTGATTCCCTTTTCATAAACCTTCGCATTTTACTGGCCACCTGCATTATTATAGAAATTCAAGTACTTCATATCAAAGAAATTATCAAGTCGAGGTCGAAAGCATTTCACTCAAACAAATAATATGTAGGCTAATAAATGCGTCCGCTATATACATTAGCAGACGATAAATAGCAGACGCCATCTCAACTTAACCTATCACGTGATCTAACTAATCACATGATACTAAATTCACGCTACACAGCTACTTGAGATGCTAGATGAGCACTGCGAGGGGACTTTTCACGTCTAAAGTCAGTTTAAATCCCCTTCAAGATGTCGTCAGGAAGAGTCAATGATAGTGTTGTGCGTCACGATGCTGATGTTTTACAGATGGAAGATGGGGCTGAGCATGATGGTAAAGTTAAATAAAATATAAAGAATAGAGACAATTCTCAATACCAACTTCTCTGTATTTTTCTACGACTACGAGGCAATGACAACAACGGGAACCAGCGGCACCGCCTGCCGGAGCTCGGGTGTACTGATGCCACGAAGTTCTGTTTTGAGCTCGCGCTCGCGGGCGCTGGCCAACATATAATCTTACACTCGTGTACACTACTTTTCCTTTGGCCAAAGTTTGGTTTATAAATATCAGAAATACTCCACAACATGAAATACCGAAATTATTGTTGTCTTGTGCTTGTAGTCAATGTATTTGACTGTGTGTGATTTTAAGGTACTTTGTCTTTAGATCTAGATCTAGAGTAAAGGAGCCGGTTTTCGGCCACTAAAAACAAAATCCTATTTTTTGGACCCTTTACTTCCTATTTATTATCATTTTTTGTTCAAATCATGAAGCAAATATTATTATTATTTAAACAAAACAAGAATCCCAGAAAAAAAATCCCGAATTGCCATGACAATATTCATTTCAATTTTCACTGTTTCGGAGTCAGTTTTCGGCATAGCGTACCAGTTTTCGGCCGCATGTACAAAGTCAATAGGAAGCACGCGCCGTGCGTTTCCGCGCTGATCTATAGCACTAGCGGGCGGGGCAGATATCCCACGCCGGAGCTCCCCGGAGCTCGCCAGTCCGAAAACTAGTACTGCGGTGATCGGATATTGGAATCTGAATTAGACAGAGATATCGTGTGAGCGTTGCGGTGTGCGGCTGCATTGATTTAATACATGCGATGAGATACTTTTGAGCTTGCGACTAGCACAAAATCGGGCTCTAAATCTGAAAAATACTTGAAATAAAGCTCATTTTATGGAACCCATATTTCTTACAGACACGCGTAAGATACTTGATTTTTCAGATTCGGGTAGCGGGACCGCCGATGACATCGCTAAAATGTGATATTTTAGGATATATTTTTCATTGCAAATGTGGTTCTTCAGTGACACTGGCATGATATGGTATGTGTGGGATATGTGTTATGCTATTATATTTTACCTTGCATCCAACCAATCGGCCGAAAACTGGAGCTAGCCGATTACCGGCTCCTTTACTCTAGTTTTAGAGTTTAATCTTTATTTTACGTTTTTTAACCAGGCAATAACATTTAAATTTTAATTCGTAATTGTCATTGCAAAAATATCGAAAACAAACAGAAAATCGCAAGCTTGCTCCTCCCACAAATATCTTATAGCATTGAGTGAATAGAGAACAGCGATAGCCAATCTGAGCTGTAGGGCCCATGTCGGCTAGGCCAGGCGCCAACTTTATGATAATGAGGCTGACATCGGATGAGCGATCTGCGCATGCGCTAAATGTAAGCTAAAGTTCTTCGTATATCACCTAGTCTGGCTTTATTTGGCTTAATCGTCATGTAAATGTAAACAATGTGCAATAAACGGTACGGTAGGGCAGAAATTTAGTCATTTAAGTATTGCTTTAGACCTGGTTCAACTTTGCCTGTACCTTTATAAACAACCCTTTGATTTGTGTTGCTATACAGGAGATGGTCTTTCATGTTCCTCGGTCCACTCCCACCAATCAGGACCAGTCCCAAGCCCCAGTCGCCAGAACAGCCATGGAAACCCTTCATCCTTCCTCCGTCATCGAGCGAGGTCAAGGACGAATGAAAAGACAGAGGAGGAGGAGTTTGTGTTTGTTGAAGCGCCAGAGAATGAGGTGGAAGCCCAGAGGATGGAACAGAACTATATGGTTTGTATTAGTGAAGAAATCAGGGAGGGGGAGGGGTCGGTGGGTGTGTTTGTGTAATACACCCTTTCACGGTTACAAGAGTGCCATTTTAAATTACGAGTAAACAAACTTGTAATTTGAAATAGCGCACATGTCAGTATGATGTAAGCGCGCAGCCAGGCAGTGACGCTACAATATATGCGCATCTGAAAACATTGATGGAGCAATGTTTACTCGCAAATTAAAATGGCGGCCTTAACCCTAATAAGGCCCAGGGGGGGGGGGGGGGGTATTCCCCTCCGCGTTTTTTCTGATTGTTTGGGTTCACATTCGGATGGTGCCCCGCCGCTCGCTGACTTTTTGTGTTCGAGTCTTGCGCAACTTTTAAAACAATTTTTTGAAAATCAAACTTACAGTTACAAAGTCATGTGACCTTTTGTCCTTGCATGTTAGCCGGAAAATCGCTCATTTTCGTGATTTGTGTACAAAACATGGAGTTTTTCCTGAAAGAGGTGAATTTTATGATCTTATTTGCATAAATTACCATAAATGTGCAATATCTTGAGCTAATTTGTCGAGCTCGCATTTCGAGTTTCAAGGTCGAGTCTCGAGCTGATGAAGACGCGATTTGTAACTTCAGAATTATTTCGTAATAATTTGGCAATGTCAAGTAAATATACCACTAGACCAACGCACACCTTCATTCTGTCTTTTAAAGGAAATTTTCCTACAGACCTTCTTTCATTTCTCTTTTTTAACATTAGGGACTTTTAGATTTGCACGTCGACACGTGACTTCCTTTTAAGGCACTGCCAGTGCCTTAAGAGGACGTCACACGTAGCAATCCCCTATGTCCACGTGCAAATCTAAAAGTCCCTTATAACAAATGCTAAAACTGTGACAGGTTTGAATATCTATGTGCATGTTTGAATATCAGCAACAGGTTAATTTTTTTCATTCTCAATTGTGGTGGTGGTTATTTTACTTGACTGCTAAGACAGCATAAATGCTTGTTAGTAAGCAACCAGACGGCCGACGGCTTTAGGTCCTCTCCGAGGGACCTGGTAATGAGGATTAATGCCTTACCAAAGGGCACCAGCGCATCGACTTGGTTTTGTCCCGGGCCACCGAATTACAAGACCACTGCTCTACCGACTGAGCTATTGCGCCTCCAACCAAAACTGATAAAATATCAAAGAGTAAAACAAAAAGAAAATTAAGGATCAGGGCAGCGTTTTATTAAACCGTCATAAGTACAAGTTTGCCAACATACCATTAAAACGTGTGTTGATTTTAATTCATGCATTTCAATGGGATGTCGGCGAACTTGTACTTATGATGGTTTGATGAAATGCTGCCCAGGGATACTGATTAGCATGGCAGAGACTTTACAATTTGGAAATTGATTATTATCACCATGGCTTTCTGTTGTCATTTCAGTTTGGATTTAAGAAGTGGAAGAGTCATGTGACGAAGCGCCCTCTACAAGAAAGGTCAGAGGTCGTCCAGGAGCTCTACAAACCACCGCTAGAGATCAAACCATTTTCATGTTAGTATGCAACATTGACCTAAAATTACTGAAGATGTTTATCTGATTGCAAATGGGAAGTGGAAAAATTAGTTCTTTCTTCACAAGGTCTGGAAGAAAATCTCCAAAGCCTTTTTTCCATGTACCATTTCATATTTTGGTGACTAATAGTTCAATGTACATATACTATTTTCTAAATCAGCATTAAAAAGAAAAAGAAAAAAAAAAATCAGATTTGAAGATGATGCATTGATAAATTTTAGGAAACGGTTAGAAATAGAAGAAAATAACGGGAATATGCTATGATGTACACTGGTTGTAGGAATCTGTTACTTGTAGGAGCTATCGCAATCCATATCTGTAGTTAAAATCAAAATAGGTGATCACAAGACTTCCCCATAAGATCAGTATCTAACAGCTATTTATTTTTAAATGTTAAAATCAACAATAGATATTCAAGTGGGTTAAGGAAATGACTTGCAATAGAGGAAGGTACATGTAGAGGGTAAAATGCTGCATCACTCACGGAAATAAGCTATTGAGATCAAAATAGATGATTACAGAACTTCCTCTTTTGATGTATTTCTTCATGTTGATTGATGCATTGTGCAACATTTCACTTGGCCACATATCCAAGTGTACTAAACAATATTACAAACAGGGCATCATTATAATAGAGAATAACCAGGCTTTTCAATTAAACAATGTCAAGTATGATAATATCGTACCACAAGAGATATCAACACTCAAACTTGAACTGCAGAGCTATTTTAAGGGGTTTATGTGTTATTTTCAGGAAATCATATATTTTTAATGTATCATAAAAAAAAAAGAAATGGGTGATCACAGAACTTCCTCAAAATAGATGTTCACAGGATTTCCTCATATCATCAAATTGCTTCCTCTAAATTTAGATCCCACGCTAGGTGTTTCCAACGTGGTTTATGCGTTGCTTATTGGATGGTTCATGGCTCTGATATACACCCTGGTAGGGGTTCTGATGCTTATCACTGTCGTGGGATGGAGACATGGTAAATATCTTATTCCAGTCCTGATGAGTTTCTTACTTCTTGCAGTGTTTTCTTTCCTTGTAACTCTTCCCTCATTTCTTTATCTCAAGATAAGTCCATCCAATTCGGTTCTGTTCTTCCTGAGCTGTTTATTCCTCTCTCGTTCTCTTTTTCTCTCTCTTTCTCCAATCCCATATCTTTATTAAAGCCTTTGTCCTTTTTGAAGAAAAAAAAGGACAGTGTATATAAGGCCATCTTCTGAAGTCTTTTACCTCCCCTGCCCCATACCCTTGTCCCCCTCCCCATTTGTATATTCCTACTTTTCCCTTTTAAAATCACCCTTTCTTTCCTTCCCATTCAATAACTTTCTATATACTTCAATATCACACAACATAGCAATTTCAAATCTTTTGATCCTCACTGCTTTCACAATGTATAACTTACTTTATAATTGACCCTACTGCCAATATGATGTTATACAGTAAAGGGCGACCTTCCTCCTACACTGCACAGGTCAGAATATGTGCAAATAAGATAACGGGGAAGCCGATGGAACAATGTTCCGGCTTTCTTAGAGAATGTAACGCAGTGTTGACAAATTCCTGATTTTACTTTAATATATTAATAACCACCAACAATAATAATAATAATACTTCACAACATTTATTAGGCGCTTAATACGGTTGTTCCTAAGCGCACCATTGTCTGTCTACAAATTACCAACCAAAACTTATAATAAACACACAAATTATAAATCTGTTCTTTATGATTTCATAAGGCACCATCATAATCTGTTGCTTATATTGTATTGGCCAGGCCTGATAAAAACCTGATTTAAATCGGTTTCCTGATTTTTTCCCGATTTTTTTTTTTTTTTTTTTTTACCAATTTTTTTTCTTCTTCCCTATTTTATCCTGATTTTCCAGATTTTCCTCTTATTTTCTCTATTCTTCCCTAATTTGCCCTATTTCCCCCTCGATTTTGTCCCAATTTTCTTACTCGAAATGGGGGAAATGTTGCCATAGATGCCATATTTTTCCCGCGAATCCTCTTTTTTTTTTTACTCTAGGGGGGCGTGGTTGAGGGGAAAACAAAAAACCTATTTTTTTTAGTGCTCACTATCACCCCTGATTGGCTCCAAAATTTCATTTCTATCAGACTTTCTAGTTCTCAACTCATTGTAAATGTATAGTTTGTATGGGACCCGGAAATGCCATTGCCATTTTATACCCATGGCCTCTGCCTCTATGGCTGAATACTATGTGATAGCGAGAATTTGCAGTAGTCTTATTATATCATTATCTCTTTTGTTTCAAAAGGTATCTACTGTTTCCAGCTTGGGCGCTACTTTTTATGGCCATTTGGATATTTCGTACAGGAGGTATGTAACCCCAATAACTCAGGTTTTTCCAAACAAATAATAATGGTGGTGACGATGATAATAAGGATGATGGTAATAATAATAAAACAATGTTTGTGTAACCTCAATTATTCTCAAATATAGAATTATTATCCTCATATTGTTAGTTCTCAAGGACCAAAAATACCCAAACTAAAATAAAATAGACTTTAAAAATCAGGAATCCATCAGTAAATATTCTTAAATCAAAGATATAGACCGGTAGGGGTAAAATTGCGGTTCAAGGGTTTGGGTGCAAAATGTCCATTCAATATTGTTTAAATATTTCCTTCAGAGGTTTAGATGTAAAAGTAGAAATATGTGCCCAAATGGTCAATGTTAAAGTGCATTCGCGATATCTATCCAAGCCCGATCAATATGATAATTTACCAAATATATCAATTAGTAGGCAGTTTCCCAGCAAATTTGTATCATCACGCATTAGTAAAAACACATTCCTTCACACACCCCAGTATAGTACGATAATACTCTGTAAAGAGGTCTGTACTCAAAAGGAAGAAGAAGAAGAAGAGCGTCCATTTCATTTTTTGAAAAGGGGGCTATTTCCAGAACTGGTCTATACCTTTGAATTAAAGAATACTGATTTTTAAAATTTTAATTAGTGAATAAATTGTAGGTTGAATCTATAATCCTTTTTGACCTGCTAGTTATGTTAAAAAACAATGCAAAATCAGCCACTCCATGAATTATCTGTGGTTTTCAAATCACATGCCAAATGACCTCTTTTTGTGTTAGTTAGTGGTCAACACAATAAACACCAGATATCAAGGAACGTGTATGGAGTTTGCAAGTCAGAGTTATTCTTTCCCATCAGTTAATGACCACATCTGTTCAATTCGATTCAATTCAATTTATTCACTCATTAAAACTAACATAAAATACAAATACGGTACAAGTAAAAATATGAAATTACAAACATCATGACAATAAATGCAAGTAAAGCTTGGTTTTGAAATGAGTTGGGACAAATGAAAAATGTCATCCCTACATTGAAAAAAAGAAAATTACAAGTTACTGTTAATACCCTCTAAAAAATGAGGGAGAAAAAAATACAATAAACTTCACCCCCAATGTCATGTGTCTATGATCTTTAATGCTGTTTTAAGACCTTTGAACATGTAATGTTGATTCCTTGGGGGATAATGAGTAGAGGAAGAACAATATTGATAGAAGGGTTTTATTTGCACACATCAAAATTTACAATAGGCTGCCTACCATAGCTGTTATGCTTGAAAACATAGTAAGGAAGAAAAGAAAAGTCATCTGTGGTTTTCAAATCACATGCCAAAATGACCTCTTTTTGTGTGAATCAGTGGTCAATATAAAAAATACCAGATATCGAGGGATGTGCATGGAATTTGCAAGTCAAAGCTATTTTTCCCATAAGTTACAGACCACATCTATGATTTTGTCATTGTTTTAAGACCTTTGAACACGTGATGTTGATTCATAGGGGGATAGTGAGTAGACAGGAAGAACAATATTGACAAAAGTGTTTTATTTGCACATAGCAACATTTAAAATTGGCTGCCTAGCTGTTTGCTTGAAAACATAGTAAGGAAGAAAAGGAATGTCCTTGGTATGATTTGAAGGGGATGTTTATATGTTTGGAGATCCTTGAGCTTAGGCACTACGTGTGAAAGGAAACTGAAACTCAGTTGGCTGATAAATGACAAAGGAGTTTCGAGCATAATGTTCGAGAGGTTACTCATACTCAGTGTTATAAATATGCCTTTATTGAAATAAATGATCAACCCTTGTCATAAGAACAGAACAAACACAATTGATAAGAAATACAATCAAGAACAGTATATACATGTATTGGAAGTTTGGAACATAATTCAGTTCTCACTATTCCATTGCTTTGTATGGAATTCAGTATGATATGTCATTTTTGTTGTTGTTTGTTATGGTATTGGGTTTTAAATGAGATTGAATGTAAAGTAATGAATACTGGGTGTGAGATGAAACACATTTCTCTCTTGCCATGATGGATAACTAGGAGCTAACATAGTACATACATGTGTACACCTATTGAAAGGGAGAGGGTCGTTTGTTTCCATGTGCAGCAGGTCGTAATTCACTGATACCAGACTTGATGTGAATACCAGTAATGGGTGTACAAGTCTGCACACGGCAAACCTATTGTCCTACCAAGAACTACACCCCTAGTCTATTGGAGAGTCTTTGGGTGAGGGAATAGTAAGATAATGACCAGATATGGCAATGGGTGGGAAATGCAAAGCATTACATAGGTTGTGTTGGTCATGAAACTGAAGGCTAATCCTGGTGATTGATTGATTGATTGATTGATTCAAATTTATTCCATTTCATATCAATTGTTTGCACATTAAAGAACATAGTTGACAAAGAAAGTCCAAAATTGTGAAATGAAACAGGAACCTACTGGAAAGCAGCTTGTTTTTGTAGGTTCCCAAGAATAAATATAATATGAACATTGTTTTCATAAACCTTTTTAAAGTGTCTCAATAATCACAGTGAAATAGATACAATATAATAACATATTTTCATAAACCATTTTAAAGTGTCAAAATAAACAAAAGAATGACAAGACGGGACACAAAGGACAGGAAACTGACATAATAAGATAAAACAGGACATGACAAAACAATTCATAACAGGACAAGATAAAACAAGACATGACAGGACAAGACAAAACAAGACAAAGCTACAGAAATTAGAAGAAGAGAGAGAGAGAGAGGGGGGGGGGTGTGAGAGGTCTTCCCATATGGTCAAATCTCTTGTTAATCTGGTGGTTTAAGGTCGAAAACATACCCCTTATCCCCGCCTTGAAGTTGTCGAGTACGGTTGTATTAAGGCAATAGCTGGGTCCTTATGCTGGGTTGTCTTGGACGTCCTAGGGTCAGCATTTGTGCACGGTGGCTAGTCCTAGGTTGGAGTCACCGCCGGGCTATCATATGAACAAATTTGATCCACATTCGGCCAAAAGATCAATGAGGCATTTTGTGTACCTCCCACACAGACGACGAACGTTCGAGTGCACTAGAGCGTAACACCAAGGTACCGGACTCGTCGATATTTATGAAATAGGGGTTTATCGTAGAAAACTGGTGAGAGTGTGAATGTCAACACCGCTGTGCAAGCGTGACTTGTCAACTCTCTCCCTCTCTGTCTCTCTCTCTCTCTTCCCTCTTCTTCTCCCCCCAAAAAGAAAACAAATCAGGAAATTATATATGTTAGTCTAGAAGATGCAGATGCACATCACAATGCATAAGTCCATTGTCATCCCTCCGTCTAAGATGGGCGGGATCACCCTGCAATATGAATAAACGATTCCTTCACTACCAGATCGACCATGAATATTTAGATCTGCTCATAAAGCGAGTTCAGAGTGCCACTAATTTGCTAAATTTCAGGAAAACTAAAGAATTCAGTGTCTCATGAGAGATATAATCTAATCCCTACACATCTTTTTTGTAAAAGATCGTCAATAATATCTAAATTCCTTTCAGTAAATTGCTGAAATCAACATAAAATGTGTCTTTTCCATCGCCGCGGAGCTGAGTCAAATTCGATGGTCGAAATACGCACGGCTGCGAGCACGGTGTGTAAGCCTCATTGTCCGCTGTGTTAAAACCTCGCTTACGCACAATGCATAAATTACGGAGGTCGATGCGTAAATTTCAGAAAGCTTCTTTTTATTGGATTGAAATTGGCCCTAATTTCTCGACAACCAATCAAATTATGTGTTACATCAGACGACACGGGATTATATACCCTATGATTTGGCGCCCGAGATGGCCCAATAACAAGTCGCAGTTACGAGCATTAGTTCCTTGAAGTACACAACCCCAGTGAAAAAGGCGAATTTTCCTGTGACCTCCATAGAGAAATCACAAATTGAATGATTGTTGTCCATTTTTGAAGACGAAAAGGCCCTATTTTTCAGTATTCAAATCAGTTCGAAATTGGTATCAGTGGAAAGAACAGTATTTGAATATGTGATTTCCACCCAAGATGGTGTGTAATCAAAGTTTGTTTACCTCGTAGGAGCATTTCTTTGCACACTTAGCGCATTTTCAAAGACGATTTCACGTGTTGTAGACCGCTGAGCGAGACCGCGTGAGCAGATGCCCAAAATTTGTTCATATGCAGTTGAGCCTGCCACACCCAATTAGTCTAAATCATCGTTTTCCTGTATATTTGATCGATTATTTTTCCTTTGATAGTTGAAAAATGCATATTTTTCATGAGGATTTTCTATGGAGGCTGTCAATGCGTATCTCAATGGCCCCATCTATCCATCCTTTTACATAACCCCTGTTTTGGGTAAACGCCTGAATGGTGTTGAATTTCCCATGAGAGCGCACTTCCAAGTGTCATTAAATAACCACAATTTGTAGAAGTGCGAGACTGAATTTATTTGCCCAGTGCCATTTGATTGTAGCCCAGATCTGCCTGTAGAATGTATCAATGTCAGTGACATGCATAATGTAACAATATGTTTTTGTCTTTCTGTAAAGTACATATTTACACCAGAAAATGTTATATACTTATTCAATATAATAGTTCAATTGAAATGAACTCCTGCTGTAACATATTATTGAGCAAAACATACTTGTACAAGCACATTTAAGGTTTTGTTTTGTTTTGTTATATAAATACACACAGCAAATCAATGTTTTATGCATTTTTTTCCTGCAAAGCCATGCCATTAGAATATGGAGCTTACTTGATATTGAATTAAATAGTTTTGTTTTGTTTCTCCTTACAGCAAACTGAATATAAGTTTATAGAGGTCGATGAATCGACAAGCATAGGTGAAGATGGTGTGGTAAACACGGCTTATAACGTCCGAGACCCATCGGATAACGAGAAGCTGGTGACATCATTGACCGGGAGTGACACTTATCACCGAGTTGACAACAGTAAATACTGGGTAAGATCATAGGCGGGGGCTTAATTAGCCCAGGGATGTCGGTTAGGGGAGGGGAAGGAGGACGGTGGGAGGGGGGAATGGGGTGGGAAGGTCGATGAAGAGTGACACCTGTCACAGATCAGACAACAGTCAGTTCTAGATAATATAATTGGTTGGCTTTATTATTCCGGGGATGGTAGGAAGAGGGGGGGGGGGGGGGAATGGGGTAGGAGGGTCATGGGGGCGTGTTCAAAGGCCAATTGTTTGATAAAAAGCGTGTGATGTTGCAAACGTCGTCGACTCGTAGTGATGCCTTTCACAGATCAGACATCTGTCAGTACTAGATAATATAATGGGTTGGCTTAATTTGCCACGGGGGGGGGGGGGGGTCTTTTATCTAAAATATTTCATTCACCTGTTATAAATAATTGTTTTTTCAATACTAATCTGAATGCAAAGTGAATACTTTAACTTTTGCTAGATAGGATGAACATTATGGCTTATTCCATTACGAAAATGGCCTATTTAGAGGGACCAGAATATTTACTGTTTACAAATATTGGGAAAGGGGAGGGGAAGCTACTGCTCAGTCTGGTGAAGATGCATATAATGTTATATTGGTTTTAATTCACTTCTTCTTCTCCATTGCTGTTCACAGAAAAGGCCATCTACGTATGTATGGCTTATTCTAGGGATGCCGTTTGTTTTCCTGCTTCATCTTTTGGTGTTTTTAATCTCATGGATGCTTATTATATCCTTGCCAGTAGCAAAGGTAATGCAAGACTCTCACATGCACATATTATTGATATTATTATTATTATTATTATTATTATTATTATTATTTTTATCATTATTATGATGGTGAATATCATCAATATTGGCCGCATGTAGTGAAATTGCATAATCACTATTTTCATGTACAAAGAAGCATTTTTGTGTTGCATTTGTAAATTACATTAAAATATATGTTATTCAAAATATTTTTTCTTTATATTGTTTTGATATACACTGTATATCAAAATGAATGTATTATTGAAAATGAAAATGTAAATGGTCAATATGGATCACTTGATCATGATTTTAAATCTGTGGTGTGTTTTGTCTTTCCACAGCTCAACATGATAGCAATCAAAAGGCTCTTGATTCTACCTCCTGAGAAGCTTAAAGTCAGCAAAACAACTGCCATCAAGGTAAGTCAAGTTTAAAGCCCATATGTACTAGTTTGGCCAGGAGGGATTAGACCACCCAGCATGGTCGCTGACAGGTGGTTATCTCATCAACTCAGCTCTCAATTAACATAAGAAAAAAAGAGGATCATGGGGTACTAATGGTCACTGATTATGCATTTTTTTATATATAAAGGGAGCAACTACAAGTAGTGTAGTGGGGCTTCAAAGTGAGAGAGTTTTCAGTTTCTTCGTACAGAAGGTCATAATTCGCTGACACCAGACTTAGTGGAGATATTATTAACGGGAGCACAAATCTGCACTCATCAAACCCGTAGGCCAATCAAGAAATACCCCCCTCGTCTCTCGGAGAGTCTTCAGGTAATGCAAATGTCAGATAAGGACTTTACCATATGAGGAAAAGACATAGCATTACATAAGGCCTGTCAGTCACAACAATTTTGTGTTTTCAATAGACATGAATGAGAATGTTCTCTAGCTTTTTAGTCAGTGGGTTCACATTTCATGAAGTTTTATGAAACTCAGGCCTAAGTACTTTTTTATTAAAGCCGACACTTAATCTCATTGGTGATAATACTATATTTTGTGTTTCTTTCTTCATAACCACCATAGCCTGGAGAGCAGTCCCATGAAGTGATTATGTGTTCATACCAAGCTGCTAACTTCTACTCATACAAGTACACAGTAGATGGCATGAACATCTTCTTTGTCAGTATCCTTTTAATACGGAAGATATCCCTAGCTACTGTTGAAGTGTTTACAAACAGTGAATGCAAACGACTGTACTATTAATTGGTAATTAAATATGTTATTCTTCCTAATCGATGTAAAGCAGCAATATCTTTAGTTCAGTTCAGTTTATTTATTTATTTATTGCATTTCTAAAATGAAAAATCACTTTTACACGTACATAAGAAAACATATTTTCCATAATAAGTTATTCATTTTTGTATTAAAAAATAAAAGGTGAATATCAATTAGGGTATAATGTATCGTCAGAGAATAGAATAGGAGAACTTAATATGAAACCTGAGTTGGCCTTCTAGAAAAACGGTCACTACAACTTTATTAAGCCGAAAATGAAACATATGGAAAGACATTTAGGACACATATCTTTCCCAGGGGAATGCTCAGTACTCTAACAACTACTTTTTAAGAGGGCTCAGTGTAATAGAGCGGTGGTCTTGTAACCAGGAGTTCCAGGGTTCCAAACCAAGTGGATGCGCTAGTTTCGTTTGGTAAGGCATTAATCCTCATTACCACGTCCCTTGGAGAGGACTTAAAGGACAAGTCCACTCGAAAAATAACTTACTTTCAATAAAAGCAGAAAAATCAGACAAACCAATCAAAAAAAGTTTGAGCAAAATCGGATAACCAATAAGAAAGTTATGAATTTTTGAAAAAGTATGTAAAACTATGGAACAATGAGAATCACAACACAAATTGCCAAGATGGTTATCAGTTTGTGACGTCATGTCCTCACAACTTATCAATTGCTTTATATAGTTTAATCCCTTTAATTTCCCTTTTTATCCCCCAAAACTAGATTTCCCCATGCCTTTGCCCAGGTTATATGATTTGTATCATATTGCGTGCATGACATTTCCCAAAAACCTATAAATTTTGAAAAATTGATACTATTTTCTGAATATTGTATATTCATAATTATTGATTTTTATATAAATAGTTTATCAAAATTCAATTTTTCATGATTTAACTGGACAAAAATCACTCTTTATTTGTGCACCCACACAAAAACATATTACTAACAATCTAACTTGGATGCTGGTGTGAAGAAATAAGATTCTTAGGGTGAAAATAGGAAATTTATATTATCAATATAAAGAAAATGGATAGTGAGGACCATACGTCACAGACTCATGAGTGAGTTGCCAATTTGTCTAGTGATTTTCAAAGTTTTTCATGTCATTAAAAATTCATAACTTTCTTATTAGTTATCCGATTTTGCTCAAACTTATTTTGATTGGTTTGTCAGATTTTTCTGGTTCTATTAAAAGTAAGTTATTTTTGGAGTGGACTTGGGCTTTAATAGCTGTCGGTCCACTGGTTGTTTACTTACAAGCATTAACATGCTTTCTTAGCAGTCGGGTAAAACAACCATCGATCATCATCTATCATCATCTGTACTAATATTACCCTGGCTTTATCCCGTATCTGCCCAGAGGTACCTGGAGCATTCAAGGAATAAATTCCTACCAGCGACCTATTTAACACACCTGGGTGGAGATAGGCAAATGTAGCTTAGTGTTTTGCCAAAGGATGTCCGTGCCGTATCGAAACAAACCATGTGATCCAAATTCTGGTGTTTTAAGCAATGTTATCCATGTAAATAATAGATACCTTTTTCTTGGACTTGAATACATGTTATGTTTCCTTAAGTTTCTTTTCCCAGATATGCTTCTATTTGTCGTCATTGCAATAGTTGTAGGATTTGCAGACACGAACAACAGGTTCACTACAGCTAAAGGGGTATGCTATTTCCTGTTTACCATTATCCCCATATACTGTATCTCTCAACCCCCTCCCCCCACTATTTATCTGTACATTACATATACCGTATTCCAGTGTGCTCTGTCTCTGTCTCTGTCTGTCTCTCTATCTCTGTTTGTCTGTCCTTGTCTCTTTCTGTCTCTCTGTCTCAGTCTCTGTCTCTGTCTCTCTATCTATGTCTGTCTGTCCTTGTCTCTTTCTGTCTCTCTGTCTCTGTCTCTGTCTGTCTCTCTATCTCTGTCTGTCTGTCCTTGTCTCTTTCTGTCTGTCTCTCTGTCTCTGTCTGTCTCTCTATCTCTGTTTGTCTGTCCTTGTCTCTTTCTGTCTCTCTGTCTCGGTCTTTGTCTCTGTCTCTCTATCTATCTCTGTCTGTCCTTGTCTCTTTCTGTCTGTCTCTCTGTCTCTGTCTGTCTCTATATCTCCGTCTGTCTGTCTGTCCTTGTCTCTTTCTGTCTGTCTCTCTGTCTCTGTCTGTCTCTCTATCTCTGTTTGTCTGTCCTTGTCTCGTTCTGTCTCTCTGTCTGTCTCTCTATCTATCTCTGTCTATCCTTGTCTCTTTCTCTCTGTCTCTGTCTGTCTCTATATCTCTGTCTGTCTGTCTGTCTGTCCTTGTCTCTTTCTGTCTGTCTCTCTGTCTCTGTCTGTCTCTATATCTCTGTCTGTCTATCTGTCCTTCTCTCTTTATTCCTTTCATTTCAAGCCTGCAATTTAACCTGAAAGAAAGGGGGAAGAAATACTTGCAATCAATTCATGCCAATTTTGCGAGCGATCTAGTTTCTTAATTTATGGAATGAATTACAGTAGTGAACATTTGCAATACATGTAGATATGTTTTTCAGGGGCAGAAATTATTCACCATTTGTAAAAGTTTATATTTTTATGATGAATGTTATTGTGAATTCAGATCACTTAAAGGCATCGTTTAACAATGTTAAATCTGAGATGCACGGCCCTACGTGTTATCATTGTCTGTGATATGGTGAAATATTGAAGCCCTAAAAAAATTGCACTTCAAAATGATCAAGAAGTGCCCCCCAAAAAGTGGAAATATTTGAGTGACCGGTTTTACAATACTCTTTTCCTCAATAGCTGTATTGTTAGGAAAACGCGAAATTTGAATTGATTTCCAATCATAAATATCTTGATAATCAGCGATCGGCATGTAAAAGTCATGGGGTTCCTGACTGACCTAAAGGTTTATAATTATCATTGCAGCATGAGCTAAATCCAGGTATTTGTTTCAGAATCTAAGACAAAGTTACCCAATCCCTTTAAAGGTACTATGTCCCTTTTGCAGGCCAAAAAAATGAAAAGGTTAAATTCCAATGGCATTTGAAAGATAATAGTAATTTAGAACTCCCCTTAGAGAAAATGGGGCTTGAAAATGTCGTTAAGTGGGAAAATAACGACTTTTAGTTGTCAAATCGACTTAGGAGCTATAGAGCCAATACGTAATAGTCTTGATTTTCAGACCATTGTACCGCATGGTCGTACGTTTTATGCTGCGCAAAGATTCAATCAGTTTAATTTTGGCCTTTACAAAAAGTGGGTTATTGTAGTAGACAAATCCTTTACAGCTCAGTTTATGTAAGTTATTACCAAAGAAGAAGAAAAAGCCAGTCAGTCACTCAATACTGACAAAAGTGTCTGACAGTGAAGTCTAGCAAGTAAACGGGTTTCCTTGCATAATTTGAATATAAGGACACTGCTAACGTTTAAATTTCACAGATAGGATAAACATGACATATTCAAAATTTCCTGCAAAGTTCTACAAAATTTGAGGTTGGCTGCAAAAGGGACATAGTATCTTTGATATACCTGTTTTTCAAATAATTTATGAAGGGAAAAAATACCAAACCAATCATCACAAATGCACTGAGAATATAATGTTAAAAATAAACTCATGATTATGTACACATTATTTTACAGAGATTTGCAATGGGTCTTTTGGCTATTATACCATTGGCACACTACATTGGGATGGCTATTGCAAGGTATAGTTGAATTTGTTTCAGTTTTGTAAACTTGAGGGCATTCTTTATCTCTCTTTGATATTAGACTTTTTCAAGGCCAAAATACTCACTTCATATTAAATAAAAAAAAAAATTCTACAGTAGACCGGTTTACTAATATACCGGTATTCAAATTTATGGATGTTTCTTTCCTTGGTACCTATTGACAAGATATTCCGTTAACCTGTTGTTGATGAATGAACTTCAATACCGGTGCGTGTGTGTGTGTGTGTGCAGGTGTGGGTATGTGAGGATGCGTGTGTGGGTGAGGGTGTGAGCGTGAAGGTGTACGTGTGGGTGGATCTTTGTGGGTGTGTGAGGATGCATGTGTGGGTGAGGGTGTGAGCGTGAAGGTGTACGTGTGTTTGGATCTTTGTGGGTGTGTGAGGATGCGTGTGTGGGTGAGGGTGTGATTGTGAAGGTGTGCGTGTGTTTGGATCTTTGTGGGTGTGTGAGGATGCGTGTGTGGGTGAGGGTGTGATTGTGAAGGTGTGCGTGTGTTTGGATCTTTGTGGGTGTGTGAGGATGCGTGTGTGGGTGAGGGTGTGATTGTGAAGGTGTGCGTGTGTTTGGATATTTGTGGGTGTGTGAGGATGCGTGTGTGGGTGAGGGTGTGATTGTGAAGGTGTGCGTGTGTTTGGATCTTTGTGGGTGTGTGAGGGTGCGTGTGTGGGTGAGGGTGTGATTGTGCGTGTGTGGATGAGGGTGTGATTGTGAAGGTGTGCGTGTGTTTGGATCTTTGTGGGTGTGTGAGGATGCGTGTGTGGGTGAGGGTGTGATTGTGAAGGTGTACGTGTGGGTGGATCTTTGTGGGTGTGTGAGGATGCGTGTGTGGGTGAGGGTGTGAGCGTGAAGGTGTACGTGTGTTTGGATCTTTGTGGGTGTGTGAGGATGCGTGTGTGGGTGAGGGTGTGATTGTGAAGGTGTACGTGTGTTTGGATCTTTGTGGGTGTGTGAGGATGCGTGTGTGGGTGAGGGTGTGATTGTGAAGGTGTGCGTGTGTTTGGATATTTGTGGGTGTGTGAGGATGCGTGTGTGGGTGAGGGTGTGATTGTGAAGGTGTGCGTGTGTTTGGATCTTTGTGGGTGTGTGAGGGTGCGTGTGTGGGTGAGGGTGTGATTGTGCGTGTGTGGATGAGGGTGTGATTGTGAAGGTGTGCGTGTGTTTGGATCTTTGTGGGTGTGTGAGGATGCGTGTGTGGGTGAGGGTGTGATTGTGAAGGTGTACGTGTGGGTGGATCTTTGTGGGTGTGTGAGGATGCGTGTGTGGGTGAGGGTGTGAGCGTGAAGGTGTACGTGTGTTTGGATCTTTGTGGGTGTGTGAGGATGCGTGTGTGGGTGAGGGTGTGATTGTGAAGGTGTACGTGTGTTTGGATCTTTGTGGGTGTGTGAGGATGCGTGTGTGGGTGAGGGTGTGATTGTGAAGGTGTGCGTGTGTTTGGATCTTTGTGGGTGTGTGAGGATGCGTGTGTGGGTGAGGGTGTGATTGTGAAGGTGTATGTGTGGGTGGATCTTTGTGGGTGTGTGAGGATGCGTGTGTGGGTGAGGGTGTGATTGTGAAGGTGTACGTGTGGGTGGATCTTTGTGGGTGTGTGAGGATGCGTGTGTGGGTGAGGGTGTGATTGTGAAGGTGTACGTGTGTTTGGATCTTTGTGGGTGTGTGAGGATGCGTGTGTGGGTGAGGGTGTGATTGTGAAGGTGTATGTGTGGGTGGATCTTTGTGGGTGTGTGAGGATGCGTGTGTGGGTGAGGGTGTGATTGTGAAGGTGTGCGTGTGTTTGGATCTTTGTGGGTGTGTGAGGATGCGTGTGTGGGTGAGGGTGTGATTGTGAAGGTGTATGTGTGGGTGGATCTTTGTGGGTGTGTGAGGATGCGTGTGTGGGTGAGGGTGTGATTGTGAAGGTGTACGTGTGGGTGGATCTTTGTGGGTGTGTGAGGATGCGTGTGTGGGTGAGGGTGTGATTGTGAAGGTGTACGTGTGTTTGGATCTTTGTGGGTGTATGAGGATGCGTGTGTGGGTGAGGGTGTGATTGTGAAGGTGTATGTGTGGGTGGATCTTTGTGGGTGTGTGAGGATGCGTGTGTGGGTGAGGGTGTGATTGTGAAGGTGTACGTGTGGGTGGATCTTTGTGGGTGTGTGAGGATGCGTGTGTGGGTGAGGGTGTGATTGTGAAGGTGTGCGTGTGTTTGGATCTTTGTGGGTGTGTGAGGATGCGTGTGTGGGTGAGGGTGTGATTGTGAAGGTGTGCGTGTGTTTGGATCTTTGTGGGTGTGTGAGGGTGCGTGTGTGGGTGAGGGTGTGATTGTGCGTGTGTGGATGAGGGTGTGATTGTGAAGGTGTGCGTGTGTTTGGATCTTTGTGGGTGTGTGATTGTGCGTGCGTAGGGAAACGCCAGCAACCGCGGACCACTCCATAGAAAACTACCTCAAACCGCGGACGTACCTGCAATGGGGGACCGTCCACGGTTGCGATACCGGTTCCGCCGTATCAAATTTACGACGTAGGGGGCGTTTGAATATTAGATGTCACAGCGTGTAGGCAACATCGACTGGATCAGTCCGATGTGTATCGCGAAATGTCACAGCGCCCCCTTTTGACTGTGCGGGAGAGGCGCTCGCTACCTGGATCATCCCATAGGAGGTACGTCCGCGGTTTGATGTAGTTTTCTATGGAGTGGTCCGCGGTTGCTGGTGATTACCTACGCACACACACACAAGTACTAAACTTTGTCCACGGTTGACAGCATTTCCCTGTAGTGGTGTGTGGGTGAGGGTGTGATTGTGAAGGTGTGCGTGTGTGCGTGTGGGATGGTTCTGCTTGTTTCAGTTTCCCCTTTGGTGGTCGGGTGATTTTGGTGGTTGCCCAGATGGTGTAGATGAGAATTGACTATTGGTCGCTCGTCTGTATAGGTAGGGTTGGTGTCTGCAGAGGTCCTCTGTTTCACCTTTTTTGTCTCGGGGGGGGGGGGGGGGCTTCCATTTGTACAATATTTATTTTGTTACTTTTTAAATTTTCTTCCATTTAAAAAACTATTTTGTACTATTTACTTTATTTTATTGTTTTATTTTGTTCGGTAATTTGGATTCGAATTATGTAAATTAATTGTAAATATTGTGATTTCTTTTGATTTTCCAATAAAATCACAAATTAAAAACAAACAAAAACAAAAAACAAACAGGCACAAAATGACTAAATACCCTACATTTTCCTATTAAATGTAATTTCACTATTCATTCCTGCAGTATTTCAGCCCAGAGTAACCACGTTGTAGGAGCAGTCCTGAACGCAACCTTTGGATCTATCGTAGAGATCATCCTCTACATCTCGTCTCTCCTCAAGCAGCGGGGTAATGTACCGCAGGGTATCTGCTACTCTGAGATAGTCAAGTCAGCCCTGACAGGAACCCTGCTTGCTACCATGCTCTTTATACCAGTAAGTTCTCATGAATAATCGATTTGCATGAGAGTCCTCATGAATAATTCATTTTGTAAGATGCTTCCCAAATTGCAGGGGTTTGTAAGTAAGATGATCATGACTGCATTGAAGCAGGGGGGTAATGTACCGCCGGGTATCTGCTACTCTGAGATTGTCAAGTCAGCCCTAACAGGAACCCTGCTTGCAACCATGCTCTTTATACCAGTAAGTTCACATGAATGGTCGTTTAGAGCCCTCATGAATAATGGTGTGTATTGCAAGGTTTTGGAATCATCAAAATTATAGGAATTTTGGCCCAGTCTTGGTAAAGTTACAAGCACTGTACACAGAAAGATGTATATGGGACTACACGAACATGTGGTGTAAAAATCTGTCCTGATCTTTATCCTGTTACATGCAATATTTAGAATATAAAGGCATTTAAAGAGCCATGATTTTCAGGGAAGATTTTTAATATAATGTTCTTCCACACTTGCATAATAAGCTCACAAATTATTTTTCACCTCTTGCCCAGAATTCAACCATCTCTTTAATACTCTGTACCCTATGGTTTTCACCCCTATCTCTAGGGTATTTGCATGATGGTTGGAGGACTGAAGCACAAAGAGCAGCGTTTCAACGTTCGGTCTATGTCGGTCAGTGCAACGCTTCTCTTCATATCGGTAGTGGGAGTGTTCACTCCTACGATCTTCACCATCACGCTAGGAGGCTTTGAGTGCAGTGTGAGTAGGCAGGCCTGATAATTACCCAATTTAAATTGGTTTCCCCATTTTTTTTTTTCCAGATTTGTTTTTTCTTCCCGATTTCCCCCTTATTTTCTCTATTCTTCCCAATTTTCTTACTCAAAGGGGGGAATGGGGGGGGGGGATTAACAAAGTTGGGCTTAACAATTATGGAAAGCCGTTAGCATCTATGAAAATATTTTGTAAAAGTTATTTTTAAAGGTATAAAATGTTGATTTGAATCATTCATATTTGCTATTATCAAGGAGATTTCATGTTCTTGATGTGGAATTTATCAAAAGTCTAAAATGCTTATATTTATTAGAGGTTTGCCTTGTAATCCTTTACAGCAATGTTTCAACTCTACAAATCATACGGCACTGCTATGCTCGGGATGTACCTATGTCTACAAACTTGTAAGTCTTTTGATTTTTCTCTTTTGTACCTGAATGCAATTCTTTGCAATTCAGCTGTTTAGGTTGCATTTCTAATCTTGCAGAAATGGCACTCTACATCTAGATCTGTTGTCATATCTGTATTTGTATTAAGTAAACATGTTTTTGTAAATGTAAAGTAAATGAATGGAGTACATAAGGCTTTAGAGCCGGACAGCATTACTTGTAGTTACTTGCGCCCTCTATATAGCAAATAATGCCTAAGTGGTACCAGTTCGTCCCCCATGGTCCCCTTTTTCATATGTTAATTGAGAGTTGATTTGATGAGATAACCACCTGTCAGTGACCATGCAGGGAGGGCCAATCCCTCCTGGCCAAACGAGTGCAGATAGGCTTTAATATTTCACTGTTGTTTAAAGAAATTTGTCTTTGTTATATTTGTAGTATAAATAGTACATGAAATATTAAACGGTGAATAGTTTTAAGTAAAAGAAGTAGCAGACATGTGCATTGATTAATTTATTCACAAGTCGCTTATATCTGTGCATAGAGATGCTACTCAGGGCATAGAGATGCTACAGCAAAGATATGCACTTTAAAATGCAAAGCACCGTAGTATTATTGTTTTCAGTTTCTAATTTAGTAATATCTTTTAAAGAAATTGTATTTTAAGATGAGATTTGCATAAAGTATACTGTCGTGGAACCCCAAACAAACATATGACAGAAATACAGTTCACAACTAATTTGTTCATACCCCTCGTAAATTTTATTCTTTTTGCATTTTTTCGTAACTCAAGAATAAAAGATGCACTGATAAAATTATGACCTTTGTTAATACTTTTAGATGTAAGCTTTAATATGTCACAATTTCAAAAAACATTAATCTAGTCAAATGATTTTTTCCTAACTGAATAAATTACAAAATTTGGTAAGGGTATGAATAACTTATTTGTCAAATGTATGTCTCTAAGAAAGGCTTTCTAGACGATGTAATCACAGAATGTGGAGCAACAGGGTATGAAACGGATGGCTCAAGACCGAGGAACTCGGAGAGACACTTGATATAGAAGTTTGATTGGGTTAATGAACCTGTCATAAACTGACAGATCACTATTGATGATGTCTCTAACATATTGCGATTCTTTGACTTGTATTATTTCTCTGCTTATTTCTCGCTCTCTTCTAGAATGAAGACTCTGACTTTCTGAATCACAAGTTGCGTCCGTTGGTCTATGTCTGTATCGCCTTGCTCTTCTTAGCCTACGTCATCGGCCTCATATTCTCTCTCAAGACTCATACACATATTATTCAAGAAAGTAGCTCCCATGCGGGAACATCACAAGGTATTTTGTTGTTTGTATTTATTTGTTTTTGTTGACATGACTTAGCTCTATCAGTTGTTGTTGTTTTTTATTAATTTGTTTTTGTTGACACAGCTTAGCTCTATCAGTTGTTGTTTTTATTTATTTGTTTTTGTTGACACAGCTTAGCTCTATCAGTTGTTGTTGCTGTTTTTATTTATTTGTTTTTGTTGACACAGCTTAGCTGTACCAGTTGTTGTTGTTTTTTACACAGAGTAGCTCTATCGGCCAAGTAAAAGAATTGAATGGTGTTCAGATTGTTGTGTCATGGTCTAGGGGTTTCAACATTTGACAGGTCTGAAAGTCGTTTGTTCAAGCCCAAGCAGGACACTTATCTTCCGCAAGACTGTTACAGTTGCCTCACTGATGGAGTAAATTGGTACCTGGTAGGAAAAGATTCATAAAACCTCTGTTTACTGCAAAATGTGTAGGTGGCCTATCGAAAGTTGAGATAATATTTGGAGTATATATCCATTTATATCAATCTATATCCACCTAACTCACTCACTCTCTCTCTCTCTCTCCCTTTCCTCTCTCTCTCCCCTCTCTCTCTCTCTCTTTATTTCAGGTAACTCACACATTAAAACCTGATGTACACTGGGGTAGAATCAAAAGCACCGTCATCTTAATGGTAGCTGTAGCGCTGATGTCTCCATCCCTCCATCCATCTATCTATCTATTTATCTATCCATCTATCCCTCCATCCATCTATCTATCCATCTATTTATCCATCTTTATCCAACTATATCAATCTCTTTCTCTCTTTATTTCAGCTAACACACACAGTAAACCTGATGTACACTGGGGTAGAATCAAGAGTACTATCATCTTACTAGTAGCTGTAGCGCTGATGTCTCTTAGTGCCGAGGTGGTTGTGCAGAATCTAGAGCCAATTATAAGTAGTTCTACGGTCATAAAACCTGTAAGTGTGTCTATTTTCTAAACGGTTGAACTTTCAAAACTGTGCTATTACTGTTGATTTAGCTATTTTCGTCTTTTGACAGTTGGTGCAAACTTTGCAAATTTCTTGGATCTATAATAGTCAAATTTATTTACTTTTAAAACTATTGTTATTAATTTTGTTGATACAATATTTTACATTTTTACAAATTCATCATTTGTGAATTCTGTTGTAATTTTTGTTTTTCTAAAATTACCTCAATTTTTGTAAATGTGTACATTTCTCTGTCATCAAAATTAAACCAATGAACATTTTATTGAAAACCATTTGGTCCATAATGCAAAGACATTTTCGTTTATTGCAATATATTCATATGCTGACAATTAAATAATAATACTCAGTTTTTACATAGCACTTATTAGAATCACTAAGTGCTTCCAAACTTGGACATTATTACCCCGGCTTTAGCTGTGCTGCCATTGCGGCGCTCTAGCATTTCAAAGCATTGATTAAATATATTTATATATTTCCTATCAGGTATTCATTGGTGTGACAGTCTTAGCTGTTGTTCCTGACTTACCTGAAATCATTAACGGCATCCAGTTTGCTCTGAAAAACAACATTAATCTCAGGTAAATCTTCTACGTCTTTATGGTGTTCAGGGGGATGTTTCATAAAGCTGTTCGTAAAGTTACGCATGACTTTACAAACAACTTTTGTATGAAGTGCCAGATAAGATGCCCAACATTTTTCCTGATGTTTTAGCAAAGTGTGACTATATTTCCAATAGCCTCAATTAAATTATGGAAAAAATATTCTTTGAATTAATTTTTTTTGTTATAATAAGAATGTTGATCTGCATCTCCATAGTTCAACTTTAGTTGATGCAGTTAAAAATGATCGAGCATCCCATTTGGCTTTTCATATTTAAGTCATTCGTAAAGTCATGCGTAACTTTACGAACAGCTTTATGAAACACCCCCCCTGAGTGCACTTACCAGAGACACCTTGCATTAAACTTACTGCTGATGGTAACTTTACCATCAGTAAGAACTACCATGGCAACGTCACTCAACAGCCAATCAAATCAAGGTTTCCATGGACGTTACCATTAATGGTAAAATTACCACCAATGCCAAGTTTTATGCGATGGGGCTCTGGTTTTCATGTTTTTAAGGGTCTTTAACTTTTTCTATTCCTAGATTTATCATTATTTAGTTACCGGTAAGTTTCTTTCTACTTTTTTTTCTTTATATCGTTGGATAATCTCATTTTGTGATTCTGGGTAAATCTATGAATTTACATCCATGTCTCTAGTCGCTGATTATTTCATATAATGGCATATTATTTAGTATCCCTGTACTATATTGTACGTTTGACCATATTTCATTGTTATTTTGTATGTTACCAAGTCTGGTGTCAGCTGATTATGACCTACCGCACATAGAAACTGCCTACTATGTCCCATTAAGTGACTGAAAGAAATTACCATTTTTTATTTCATGGCATGATTTTTGTTCCCAGCTTGGAGATTGGATGCTCAGTAGCTGTTCAAGTGTGTCTCTTGCAGATTCCTGTCTTAGTCATAGTGGATGCCATTGTGGTAAGTGAAGGCGTGATAGCTCAGTCAGTAGAGCAGTGATATCGTAATCCCGTGACCCGGGCTCGAAACCAAGTTGATACACTAGTGCCCATTGGTAAGGCATTAATCCTCATTACCAGGTCCCTCAGAGAGGACCTAAAGCCGTCGGCCGTCTGGTTGCTTACTAACAAGCAATAATGCTTTCTTAGCAGTTGGGTAAAATAACCACCACCACTAAAATAAAGACGTGTTCTCTTCAATAGTAAAGTTAACACAATCCTGATAAGGCACACTGCATTGTATGATGATAAGGACTGCACTTTGAAAAGAAATTTAGATAGATTTGGAGATGTGGAATTCTTTGAAATATCGGTCTTACATCAGGCCTAAAAAAAAAGATGTTGTATTGCCCTTTAGGTGCTAAAACACGGACTGTTCGGTCGCAAATCTTTTTTTTTTCCCCTATTTTTTTTTTTTACTCCCTTTTTGGGCTGATATTTCTCAGTTTTGAATACTTTAATACAATTTTTTCTCTAAAACATGGGGGGGGGGGGAAAATAAAAGTCGACCGTAGATTTCAAGATTTTGGGGTCGGTCGCAAAAGGCAATACATCATCTTTTTTTTTAGGCCTTAGTAATATCCCAATAGTCATATGAATAGTTCATGGAAGTTGTGTGATGCTGTAAGTCTACCAGATCAAGAAAATGCCTACCGTATTTGCCGGCGTAAAGGCTGCAGTATTTTTGGAAGAGTAAATATCAAAAAGTCGGGGTGCGGCCTATGCGCCGAAAGAGTAAACAAATCGTAAGTCAAAACCATGAAAAAACAGCACGAATTTGTACATATGGGACTACAATAACTATACCACTATGGTACAGGACATTTTCACACATCTTACTGACAATTTTATCTTGCATTGTTAACATGAAGACGAAAATAAACTTCATAAAACAACATCTGCCGATAGATCTTGATCTGAGTTCGTGCCAATGCATCGCAAAAGTAAAAGAAGGGACCTATGCTAGATATTTATGGATGGAAATCAAAATTTCATTTTTCGTTCTCCTGACGGTTTTTATAACACTATAGTCTATTGGGGAAAATTGAGTGTGGTAAAACCGGTCACTCAGAGATATTTACTTTTTTGAGGCACTTCAAGAACATTTTGAGGCGCATATTTTTTAGGGCTTCAATATTACACCATATCCCAGACACTGATGACATATAGGGCCATGTATCTCAGATTTGATATTGTTAAACAATGCCTTTAATGTATTTTGTCCGTAGAACCTAGGATTTAATCTGGTGTTCAACGAACTCCATCTCTGGTCTGTCATCATTAGCGTCATCATCATTAACTACATCTTTGTCGATGGAAAGTCAGATTATTTTCAAGGTAAGCCGTTCACTCTGATATATATAAGGGGAGGCGCGATAGCTCAGTCTGTAGAGTAGTGGTCTCGTGATCCGGTGACCCGGGTTCAAAACCAAGTCAATGCGCTAGTGCCCTTTGGTAAGGCAGTAATCCTTATTACCAGGTCCCTCGGAGAGGACCTAAAGCTGTCGGCCGTCTGGTTGCTTACTTACAAGCATTTATGCTTTCTTAGCAGTCAGGTAAAATAACCACCACCACATCCATTCAATATACAGGTGCTTTCCTAAGGTACATGCGGGGCCCAAAAGTTATATCCATGAACCGCCCCCGCCCCCCTCCAAGTTTAAACAGTGAAACCTGTCTATAGAGACCACCCACTCTTCATAAAAACATTTGAAACATACAAATACAGAATGGAATGATTAAAAAAAAGATCAAGATACCGGTAGTGATAAAACTTACAATAGCAATTTATGTGAGCATTTGGAATAGGCAGAAATGAGGGATACCTTAAATGAAGACCTACCCTACACATACAGGGAAAAAGAAAACAAAAAGAACTTACTTTCATGAACAATCAGAGATAAAAACACTAACAAGAGAGTGTAACAAATTTTCTTTACAAAAGTGTCAAAGTGCCCATGCTTTTTCCTGATTATTGTACATATTTAAAGGCACACTTTCCTACTTGTAGCTACTTGCTCCCTCTATATAGAAAACTTCCCCAATCGGTGCCTGTTGGTCCCCCATGATCCTTTTTTTCTTATGTTAAATGAGAGCTGAGTTAATGAGATAGCCACCTGTCACAGTGACCTCGCTGGGTTGCTGGGTGGTCTAATCCCTTCTGGCTGAAATAATAAAGCCTGCCTTTAACAGAACTTGTTTATATTTCATTTCAGGTTGTATGCTGTGTATCATCTATTTCTTTCTTCTTGCCATGTTCTTCTTTGCTGGTGATTCCACCAAGACAGACTGCAGCATACTTAATGGATAGTACTTAAAGCCCCACTGCACTACTTATAGCTACTTGCGCCCTCTATACAGCCAACAATGCCTAAGCGGTACCCGTTGATCCCCCATGATGCCCTTTTTCTGATGTTGACCACCTGCCAGTGACCTTGCAGGGAGGTCTAATCCCTCCATGCCCAAATAGTGCAGAGGGCCTTTAATATGTGAGGTGATTGAACGCTGTACACTCAGTGTGTAGAATTAATTAGCAGAACACGCCCTTAATTAGAAAATCCAATCACTGTGAGTTATCTCTTAATACGATTTGCTGGATAATTTACTGTAGTTTATTTATGTTTGTGTAATTATTTATGTTTTTATGGAATGTACAAAATTCTGCAATTCAGCCATCTAGCTCCAAAATAAATTTTCAATAAAACCATTACCATTAATACTGGACACAACATTGTATGGAATGATACCCATATTATTGAATTTGAAACATGCTTCTGGTCAAAAAAGGTGAAATTAAGCATCCATCTTGATAAAAAAGGTTTAATCCTTCACTGACTAGGGCTCTGGCTATGTATTTTCAACTATCTTCGCTCCTGTGATCTCAAAGCAGTAGACAGCAAGAAACTGTGTGAATATAATAACTGAGCTTGAGAAGGTCCACAAGAGTGGATGAAAGCTTGCCTGCGAGATGTTAAGGTCGATTGAAGTTTAAACTGCATGTTAGAATGAACCCATTTAGTGTCTCTATGGTTTTTCAACAATATATTTTTTAAATATTTCAAGAGAGACCAAATTTGACCTTCTATGCTTTGTTGCATTGTTGGATTGGGTATGAAAAATCCGAGTTCCATGAGAAAAATCTTCTGCTTACTTGCGCCCGTCTTTTATGCTAGCTGAACGTGAGATAGCTGTCAGTGTCCATGTGCAGCAGGTCATAATTCGCTGACAATGTATTATTGACAACACCTATTATTTGGTAAAAGCCCAAATTGTGTTTAATTACCCATGTGAGCCTTCTACAATGCGTCTTTAATTATTTGTGCTTATATAGAATGAATTTTCAGGTTTTAGCGTTTTTGAGAAATCTCATTGTATGATTCAAGACGTATTCATTTTAAACATAGTTCTCAAAGAATGAACTTTTGTGTGTGTGTACTAAATTGGACATGTACCTACAAATTGTTGAATATTGCCCCCGTTTTTTGTATAGTGTGCTTTAAACTTGTGTGATTTCCTTTTTATACTTTATATATGTAGGTCAGGGGTCAGGAGTGGATGGGGGAGGGAGTGCTCACACTCGTCCAGACCCCCTCCCCCGTTTTTTTTTTTTTAGGGGGGAGGGGGGTACAAAATCATGAAGCCACCCCTTTAGGATTTACACATGTATATGGGCACATTTATATTCTATACGACATTCCAGATTTTCAAGTATTAGTGTTTTAAAGATTTAAGGTGCTTAAGGGGGTATCTCACTGAGGGAAGAATGCTTGCGAACATAGCGAATTTGGGGTTTCGCCAGGGTTCGTAAAAGGTTGCAAGAAAGTTTGCAAACAGTTTTCATTGTCGCAAACATTTTTTCTTGTCTGCAAATTTATTTTATTATAATTTGGGGTTTCGCCAGGGTTCGTAAAAGGTTGCAAGAAAGTTTGCAAACAGTTTTCATTGTCGCAAACATTTTTTCTTGTCTGCAAATTTATTTTTATTATAATTTGGGGTTTTGCCAGGGTTCGTAAAAGGTTGCAAGAAAGTTTGCAAACAGTTTTCATTGTCGCAAACATTTTTTCTTGTCTGCGAATTTATTTTTCCGCAAACAGATGGAAGCGTTTGCAGAACAGTCGTAAGCCTTTGCAAACGGTTGTAAGACTGTGTCGCTCTTTGTTTCACCAATGCTAGCGACCACGTTACCATATCGTTCCTTCATAAAATTGACCCATTGAGTACCAGGGGTTAGCAAAAGGTCCCAAACGTACACAAATAGTTGCTAATCTTCGCAAAAACTGTCGCTGACATTTGCTTACAGTCGATAATAGTCGCCAACTGCCTTTTGCAAACACTTTCGGAAACATATGTTGCTAATTGTCGCTAATAATCACTAAAAGTCGCTGATTTTTGCCAACCTTTGTCAGAAAAGTTAGTGAATCCAAATTCGCAACGTTTGTAAGCATTTGCCGCTCAGTGAGATACCCCCTTTAGGAGTTGATGGGTAAGAAAATGGTTTTAAACTCATTACCCTAGTATGTATACATACTTTTGTATGCATTTTAGTATGTTCTTGTAAAAATCTCTTTGTAGCCCAGAGAACAAGGTCATCACTTTGAGACCCAGTTTTCTTTACAAAGACTAAGATCGACTTTTAGTTAGGCTTGACTATGGCAGTTCATTCATGCCACTGTTTGCTCTTACCATTCCGATCTTTAGATAATATTTTCCCTTCAATAATGTATTATCAAAAACTGTTAATACTGTAGATTTGTGACCATGATTTGAACGACCCGTGAGAGACCAATGCCAGTATTAAAATAGTGAGAGCAAACAGTGGCATGAACAGCCTGCCATAGTTAAGTCCAACTTAAAGTCAAAATTAGTCTTTGTGAAACACCCTCCCTCCCCTCATGTTTATGGAACCAATTATTAGCTCATATATATATACCGTCCTTTTTATAAAGCAAATAGTACCTGAATGTAATTCAGCACAATATATATTATCCTGTGATCTATTTTGTATTTCTTCTTCCTTACTCTCTCATTTTCATGGTGCGCTTGAAATAGATTTACTAGATAAAGATGCCGCAATATAATTGCGCGTTATTATTACTAGTAACACCATACTGAAATCTTTGATGGAGTCGGTATTCTGTATTAATGTATAGGACATAATAGCTTGCCTCATAACATGTTCAAGCAGCAGTGGAAATTGTACATGAACAGTACCTCAATTCATGATCATTTTTGTAAACATGTATTGTATTTATTCAATTTCATTGATGTACATTTATAATCTGTTCATAAACATATCAATCAATTTACAATGCAATGTAACTAATCAATATTCTGTTTGTAAACATATATATCGTATAAATCAATTTACAATGCAATGTATGTAACGTTAATCCCTTGAATGCTTTAGTGCCTTATCATGGCGGCTGAGTTACAACCGGGGTAATAATGTGATACTTTGTAATACTCGCAGTAGAATAATATTCACATAATAGTTGCGCTTTATGAATGGACATATCATTATTCCAAAAAAATATTCCTTTATTTGCATGTGGTATCATTATTAATACATTCATTTGAATTTTGCAAGTATTATGAGTATTTTGAAGATTTAAGGTGCAATTGTGTAGAGTATATTCATATAGTACCTGCACTTTATTGTAATCATTGCTCATATGATTCGTGCTAGGTGTTTCAGAATCAATAATTTGACTTACACCTTCATATGTGTTCTCCTATAATGTTTATTTTTCAATCTTTTTTCCAGAATAGTGTTCCTTATGAATAAATGTTCTAACATACTTGTATCTATAGCATTTTAATATTAATTAATTTCCCTTCTTTAAACAAAAAATGTATACAAATGTTTATATTTGATTGTATGAAGGGTAAAAATTACACTTTTATGTCCAAGAAAGAATTATGATGGAATAAGAGTGTATATATTTAAGAACAATCATTTTTTATATGCTAATAATCTACTTAACATAATTAAATTGTATTGTATTGATTGCATAAAGGGTAAAAATTACACTTTTATTTCCAAGAAAGAATTATGATGGAATAAGAGTGTATATATTTAAGAACAATCATTTTGTATATGCTAATAATCTACTTAACATAATTAAAATGAATTATGGATAATGGTTGACTTACAAAAATATATTCGAAATACCAATTTATCACAGATTTATATTCTTTAAAAGAAAAAAAAGTTAACATGATATATATTTTGTCAAATGGTTTATTAATCAACTTATACCCAATATGTATATATTGAATAAAAAGTGGATGCGTTGAACCTATCAGTACATTTCATGTGTTTGGAGCAAAAGGAGCTGTAACTCATAATTGTGTTCTGGCCCCGGCCCCCCCACTCAGTGTTATTTAGGGTACGCATATGCTCGTTCCCTCTTTTTGAAAGTACCCCCTATCTGAGGACAGCCAACATTTCCGAACCCCCCTTTCGCGGGCTTTTTGCGGGCTTTTCCTGCCTTGGAGACCCCCCTAAATCAGGAAAAATGCTCAATGTACCCCCCTAAATTCGGAATAATTTCTCAGGAGTCCGAAGAGATTAGAGAAAAAAAAGAAAAAACACCCCCTTTTTAAAGAAATATCCGGGTGAAAAGTCAAATACACCCCTTTTTTTACAATTCTCGGGCCGGACTTTGTCGCACGAAAAGTACCCCTTTACCGGACATTTTGGCAACACGCATGCGGTCATACCGAAACCTGAGTGGGGGGGCCGGGGTTCTGGCTCAGTGCCCCGTTTCATAAAACTTGTTGTAAAAATCAAATTTTCTCTCTACCAACCAATCAAATGCAATGATTTCAGTAGTTTATAACTTGTTTTCCAACATGTTATAGATAACATGTCAAGTTGAATGCAACAGGGCTCTGAACAGGCAATGTGTTATATACATGTACTTAGATTAGTATTATTGTTGATGACGCCTTTAAAAAAGATGTTATATTGCTCTCTGCGACCGACCCCCATTTTTTTTTTACCGTTTTTTAGAGAAAAAAAATATATTAAAGCATTTAAAACTTTTATATTTCAAGTAACCAAGCGGTCTCTTCTTTGCTGAGAAAAATTATAAGAAGGTTTCATACTCATACAATCTAGATCCACTACTGATCAAGAACCCTTACACAATTAATCACAACAAAAATCTAACTCCTAATTCTTCTACTTATTATGCAGTGAATATGTATTTCAATCGTTCAATCTATAATTCAGTATTGATTTTCATATTTTTGTACATATCTTTTTTTAGTTCATTCATGGTGACAGACTGCTGGAAGTTTGCAGATGAAGAACATTTCATGCCAACAATTGCGGTCATTCCAAAATAATGAGGGCAAACGAAAAAGATGAGCGCAGTCTTCGTTGTTATTAGCATTATTTGGTTCTTTCGATTTCCAGGCGGTGTAGTTGACTGGTGTCCCGTCAGACCAAAGAAATGGACCATTAGGGTCTGGCTGATACAGTCCGATCCAGTACCATTCACCATTGCAGGGAGACTTTAAGAAAGGGCACAGAAAATAATCTATAAGTATTATGAATCAATTTTGCATGAATAACGTACCGATATAAAAGAAAAATAGAAACGAAAATTGTGTGAACGTTACATGTTTTGTTTGATTAGAATCGTGCAGCTCTGGTTGAGTTCTGGAAAAGTGAAAAATAATTGTGAGGTTCTCTCTTTTTATGTCAGTGTCGAAGAGTATCATTAAACAAATTGTTCCCTGAAAAAGGCGTCTATTCAAATCCTGGACAGGTAAAGAGGAGGAGGCGATAAGTGATTCATCAGGGACCAGAGATTATTATAAAATGCACAAAGTGGACTTCTCCATGTGTTTAAAAGTTCGGTGGATATTTGGGGTCAATTGAACATTGTCCTGATTACGAACTAGGTCCGTCTTATAAAGAGTTACGATTGATCCAAATCAATCGTAAGCCCTCCAATCAATAACAAGTTTGCAGTCTTCTATCTCTTATGTACATAGTTGCAATTGATATCGATCGCAAATAACTTGCGCTTGATATCAATTGTTTATAACACGGGGGCCCTGGTATATTGGTCTCTTAAAGTAGAGGTGCTGTGATTCAGAGGAAAAGTCTACGGACAGTGAACCATTAGGTACAGGGTTCGAATCCCTGTCACAACACTGACATCCTTCGGCAAGACGTTGATCTTCATTTGCCACACTCCACCAAGGTGAGGTAGATGGGTTCCTGTTGTTTTATTCCTTGAAAAGCACTGTGCAGGGTATCAATTTCTAAAGCTCTTTGGAATCACCTAGGGACGTTATATCACAAAATGTTTTGCGCTATACAAGAACAGTATAGTATTAATGACTGCTTTGAGAGAAATAGTTGTTTTTATACGCTCTCGGGAAGGTTAGAATTGTGCTATTGCCCGTGGCGTGCCGAGGGCAATAGCCCAATTGTAACCTTCCCGAGAGCGTATAAAAACAACTATTTCTCGAATATTTAAGCAGTCATTAATACTTTTATATGCCGAAAACAAAAGAGTCAACTAATGAAACCACCTTGGCCTTTCTCTAGTTTATCTGCACGGTTGTTTTTTATGAGTAGACTAGATTTAGATTCTAGTCTTGCTGTCAGCGTGTCTTGCAATTGATAAGTTGAAACCTTGGGAGAGTTTCTTTAGTCATTTTTGTCTTGTTTGGAATTGTCTTGTATGAAAATACCGACCAATTCTTCGCACACGTACGGTATCCGCAATCGCTCAAACCATTTTTTAACATGTAAACCTATGGGTATTTTACCAAGACTGAACTATTTTTCCCAGTAACCATGG
Organism: Strongylocentrotus purpuratus; assembly: GCF_000002235.5. NCBI lineage: Eukaryota > Metazoa > Echinodermata > Echinoidea > Camarodonta > Strongylocentrotidae > Strongylocentrotus > Strongylocentrotus purpuratus. Next base: position 26,394,809 of record NW_022145603.1, on the reverse strand, counting down.
TTACTGGGATTTTAGAACTATTTTTTTGAACTATTACATGGGTTTGGAATTTTACCGGGAATTTTACAGGAATAGTTAAAGTTTATGAATGCAATTTCGACCAATCAGATGGCTGGATTTCTTAAGTGAGGTATATAATTTATTTTAATACATACTTGTTCATGACAGAGACTGGCGATGAATTCCTGCTCTTCTACACTATGAATAGAAACCAAGTCTGCATGGCATGACTGTCCGTTGGTCAGATTCCGACAGGCAGACATGGCCTGAGTAAAGTTGGCTTTATTGTCGAAGTATTTGTAGCAATTTCCTTGGAAAGGGGTCCAGGACGCATCCGGGCATTTCGCTGAAATAAATCCACCAAACAAACGTTCGCTGATACTATGTTGTTTTTTTTTAATAGTAGGCGAGCGTGAGAAATATATCCCCGTCTATACAAGATATATCTTTTACCCACTTATTTCATTCAATAATTATAGACAAATAAATTTCTTAAAATGACTACTGATTAATAATATCTTCTTTATCAATAGATGTTCATTTCTTAATGGGACAGACCGTACATTGCAAGTAATGTTATCATTGCTTAATCCATATCCAGGGTTACAAGAAAAGGTGTAAGAGCCGACTGAGTTCATACACAATCCATTGTCAGAATCACAGACCGATGGATTCGCAGAGCATTCGTCAGTATCTAGGAGAAGTAAAATCTGTGAGACATTCTTGTTTCACAATTTAAACAAAGACTGCGAAAGAAAAAGTTAGATTGAGCTCGGATGGTTTTGACAAGCACGGCCAAAATGTTTCTCTTTTCTACCCAAGTTCGTGGACAAGCCGTAGGATACCTCCCATACTCATCAACATTTATATCGCCAAATGCACAAGTTTTTGCAATTATCTATCAGGGATTCGTTTGTTTAAATGGCTCTGCTCACTCATGCATGAAGGTATGACTCTAGTTGCATATCATCTTAAGATGATCATGTTATGTTTATTTGATAAATGAATGACAAATATATTCATCATTAATTGAATATTTATTTGAAAATCCTAATATAGGTATAAATAGTGTCCACTTTTTCTTCTTTGTTGTTGCTGTGTGTATTTACAAAAAATCATGCTTACCAATCGCACAAGTTTGACCTTGAAAGCTTGTGAGACAAGTACAGGTAATGCCATCGAGTGTCTCCTTGCAGGTTCCTCCATTTTGGCATGGAGTAGAAAGACAGTCTGTTTGTGAAAGATAGATGATTGAGAGAGACACGGAGAGAGAAAGGAAAAGATAAAGAGAGAGAGAGAGGGGGAGAAATAGACAGTCAGACAGAGATAGCAAGAGAGAAAGGAGGTGAGGAAGAGCGAGAACAAGAGAGAAATATTAAAAGAAGAAAAGAAATAAGATGACACAAAGACATATAAAAGATAAAACAGAGACACAGAAGGGAGTGAAAGATAAAAAGTGAGAGAGAGAGAGAAAGAAAAAGAGTGAGACAGTGATGGAGGAGGCAAATTGAGTAAGAAAATGAATAGAAAGCAAATATCAATATAAATATTGTTTGCAAACTGTAACAGAATCTATATTGAGAAAGCAGGTAAAAGTTTTGATGAATCTTACAGACCCTTTATAATTATTAATGAGAGATACGCTATTTGATAACAAAGAAAATGCAATAAATTTGCAATAATTCATTGCATTTCCCTCAGTCCCCGACAGGAAAAATTCCTCTGTAGGGCCATGCATTATAATTCAAGGCATGCCCACATAAAAGATTTGTTTATGTAGGGGGTCGGGGCAAAATAAATTATTGAAAATTTATTGCATTTTCTTTGCTTTTTGTTTTTGTGGGGGCGTCGACGTACCCTAGCGCCCGCTGCGTACAATCATGATCCATTAGCTAAGCAATGGCCTCGTTACTGTGAGCTCCAAGGATCAAAACCATGTCGATGTGCTATATTAGTGCCCTTTTATGAGGTAATAATCCCCATTACTGACAATTATGACTTAAGGACGTAGGTCCCCAAGTTGATTAACATAGTCACGCAAAACAAACACGCCCCAATTGTCATTCAATAAAATCTGAGAATGTATACTATTATCTAGATCGATTGAGATAAATCATTGTCAAAATCATTCAATAAATTGGGGTAAAAATTATTATTCCACCATTATGACCAACAGTGTACTTATTATGACCAATTAAACTGTAATGCACTTGACATTTTTTAATGTTATAAAACAGAGTTCAGTAAACACCCGTAGGGCCGTTGTTGCTCGCAGTTGCCATCCATTAATACGCAAAAAAAAAAAAAAAAAAAAAAACAGCGGTTATTTCTGTTTAAATGAATATAATCGAGTTCCCACTTACTACATCTGGGTCAAGTTTGGTTAATGCAGGACTGAGTGCTGCGGCAGGGGTTCGAACCCTGTACCTTGCGGAGTTGTGGTTTACAGTCCGGAGACTTAGCCACTGGACCACAACACCATTAGAGCAGAGCCGTTGACACAATGAATTAAAAGCAATATAATTTTGAAGCCAATGCATCGTAGGAGCTTTAAAAACTCACATGGCAGTTTGCAGATGAGATGATTTGCAGCAATTCTCTTCATCTCTGGCCACCAGACATCCTCGCTGGTTACTGATTTGGTTTTCAAAGCAACAGTATCTCCGTTTGGAAGTGTGATGGTGCCGCATCTCGGCTCAGTTAGAGTGACCATTTTCAAAACTGGAAATCGATGCATACACGATAGGTGTCACGATTCAGGATTGATAAAAACATACCTTCGCAGCCATATGGGTGAATCGTGACAATGTTTTACAAATAATTTTTAAAAAATACAACAAAATAGAATGAAAAACCTTCATAAAAAATGTTCACCTTTCCCAGAACGCAACTTTGAAATTTCCAACACTTACTTTAGGACAATCGCCTATACATATGGTGGTCTCTCTCTCTCTCTCTCTCTTTCCCTCTTGAACTTTTCCTCCCTCCCTGTAAATATGTACTTTCATATAAATATGCAATTTTTCAATACCTGTTTTTGTGTGTGTGGGTAGATGAGTTTGTGTGGAGTTTGTGTAGAGTGAGTGTGCGTATGTGTGCGTGTGTATCCAATAGAAATCGTAACACAACAGATTTCATAAACCCAACCAAGGGTCAGGAGCGTCACCCAGATAGTACGATATTGTGTGGGAGCGTGAGTGCGTGTATGTGTTTTGTGTGTGTGTGTGTGTGTGTGCGTGCGTTTGCGCATACTGGATAGAGATAGAGAACATATAAGGTTGCAAGGGTGTAAAATTCTAATAAAACGTGGTTTACCCGAATTTTTACATGAGCAAAACAACTTTACATTTTAGAAAACTGTATTAAAATATAAAGTTGAACAGTTACTTTTGCAGATAGCTCTCTTTTAAATTGGAAAAAAGGTCAACTGAGGAAACACTTTGGTATTATAAATCTTGAATCGACTATTATGGAAATGACACACTTTGCTTTGAAACAAAGTTTTAGTTTAGGTTTGAAGGAACTTAAAAATAGTATTCTTTTTGTTCTTAACAATGATATTCCTGATCGAAAGTACAATATATAAGCCAATTCTTTTCTATTAAAAAAAAGAAGAAAAAGGGAAAGAATATAAAGTTGTTATATGTTGTATAGGAGGGTAATTAATGTATATGATATCAAAAAGAAATAAACAGATCAAATATATATACTTACTCAAAACGACGAAGCTGGTGCAAATAAGTTGTCTTTTAACGAATCCACTTTTCATCTTTGACAATGCACAGCCTTATTATAATCAATCATTTAATTCAAAAGATATTTGATACAGCGCTTTTTCCTTGCGGTTACAGAGCGCTGCACATTCACACCGCTCCACAATGTTTGGGCCACTTATATAGTTATACACAAAAGTTAGTCACTTCTCGGGGATCAGTTAAGTATGAGGCTGGTAATAAAGTAATTTCTAGCAGAATAGATGTGACCAACAGATGAGGAAGTCTGCACGGCAGCAACGACAGGTACAAGATATTTTGCTCGACTCTGTTTCGGAATTCGGTAATTAAAAATAGAATGACGAATGGCGGGCAGGGAACAATTGACGGGGATAAACATTCTGACTGAGAGGGAGGAGAGAGAGGGGGAGAGGGAGAGAGAGGGAGTGTGTGTGTGTGTGTGTGTGTGTGTGTGTTAGAGAGAGAGATAGAGACAGTGAGACAGAGAGACACACAGCAAGGGTGATGAACTAAGCTTCATGATGCAGAACTAGCTTTATAACAAAAACCAAAAAGTACTACCGGTATTCGGTCTCAAAATGAATTGATTAATTAATAATGAGATCAATGAGGTGGACTTTTTTAATACGGTTAATGGGTTTAGAGAAACGTGATCATTTTTGATGCACCTATCGAATAGTGACGGCAAACCCGGAGTATACATCTGGGATATTGCCTTCCCCTATATACACACATACGTGCCCCCACCTGCATTAGAAATGCTCATTAGACGTGAGAAGGCTCTTCAGTGGGCAAAAGCCTGGCAGAACATTTGAGAACAGATGATGGACACGAAAGAAGACGTGACAAAATGCTTCAATTACGAAAATAAACGCTTTTAAATTCGAATTTCCATGTCGAAAATATCGTTCTATATAAAACAAGAATGTGTTTGGAAATACTCTCATTTTTCAAATAAAAAAAAAGTAATTGTATTTACTGAGCAGGCAGTCTATTTAATGGACAAATCTTTTGGACTATGCTTGTACTCCCATCTACCCAAAAGCTTTAACGATTTTTAAAAAAGTTTTTGTGACATTCATTCATGATCTAATGATGTTTTGTAATGATTTTGAAACCTCAAAATACACAAAAATAATTATTTTCAAACTTACCAACATAATTTCGACAACCACACTCGATTCAAATAACAAATACATTCCGAAATTCTATAGGTTAGGGGAAGAAGTGAGAGGACCTATAGTCCCCCGACATTTTCTCAAGGGGAAACTTTCCCTCCGTCATGTATAAAATACCTAAGGTGTAACACAAAAAAGGAATAGTAAATTGTTCATGTGTTTTAGATATGAATAAATAAATATATATATATATATATATATATATAAATATATATATGTATACCTCTTACAGCATCAGTAGACGGACTAATGAAGTGAAAACATGAGTCAATAAGTAGACACATGGTCATTAGCAGGACACGAACACGATTGAACATTAGAATTACTTCCCTCTACATTTTCAGGCAGCGGAAACTTATAGGCCTCCCAAGAAACAATAGTTTTAATCATTAGTCATTAGTTTAATTAGTTATATTGTTTTCAATTTAGGGTTAGGGTTAGGGTAATATACCTGTTTTATGATGTCCGGTTAATGTACCACTTAGGTTTATATGAAGATGTCCTGTTAAATACAAGGCATGTAGAGTTAATTATATATTAATGTATATATGTATATTCCTGACAAAACCTTCCTAAAGTGAAAATTAAAAGTTTCAAACATTCCATTGAATCATTTATTTACTTTCAACCTGTACCATTTTCTGAAGTACTCCGTAGCAGACAAAATTCAAAATAATCAATGTTTACTAATTTTGTAATACCTGAGATGTGTGTGAGCTCTCTGCCTCCCACTCCCACCCCTGCGGCCTCGTAAACTAATACAACGAGTACGACAATGCATCCCAGCCCCCCCCCCTCCCCTCCCACCTCACCGTGACGCCAGCACCCACCTAATATCCTATTTTATAATGTAGCCTAGTTTATTCATATGCCTTTGTGGAGCGCCTCGATACGTATTATTTCATTCACCTGTTACAAATATACACAGCCGTGTTCACACGATGGCAATTTTGGTCGGCGTAAAGGTCGTGTTTAGAGCTAGTCGGTGTCAGTATGGTAAGGTCGGCGTAGTGACCGTCTGAATAGGCGCGTTAGCTACGCCGACCTTTACACTGACTGATTTACTCCTGGATTTTTCCAGGAGTAACGCGCTTACACGACTAGAGATAAGCTTAAGTTGACCGTGTGGATGCTCTTGTTTTTTCGATGCCTTAAGACGGAGTGATTTTCTGAACGGTTTAGGAATATGTTTGTTTACATTCGAAAATGTAAATGAGATTTCGCGCGGTCTAAATGCGAAAGCTACCGTCATCCTCGAAAGTCATCAAGTATTTATCACTAAAATTGCCAAAACTATACCGTGACATTTCAATGTTTATCTCCTGCTACCAATATCCCTAATGGCAGAGGCACATCCTCAATCCTCTCCGCATGATCAGTAGACCATTTTTTCTAATTAAATTTGATGCAGACATCTTTGTTATTGTGCCTCGCTACAATTAATTGCATTAATACCTAGGAGTCACAGACAAACCTCCTTTGTGAATTCGGGCCAGAACGTTGTAAAAGTTGTTGGGTGTCAACGTAATCAAGGCACCTTCCTGCACAATTTCTAGGTGGACTACTTTTATGCTGCAAAAAAATTGCTTCCATACAACAACTGTTGTACGATTTTGGAGATAAATTTTAAAGGGAACCTCATTTTACCTTGTGTGAGGTGTCATATGAAAGGGCATTAAATTTCCTACAAGATGAAATCATATTTAATAGGTTTGAGGATAATATGCATAATAACTTTGAGCCAGAAATGTGAATTTTACCGTTTTTCCCGAAAACATGAACTACCCCAAAATACCTATTTCTCCATATGTAAAGACTTATTATGACTTTTGACTAAGAACTTCGAGAAAATCTGTTCACAAGTATGGTATTTATGATTTTTTAATTCCAAGTTTATTGTATTTATCACAAAAAAGCTATAGTGCTCTAAAGTCGCATTTGATATTAGCTAATACGGGAAGTTTTGTTCTTAGGGCTGTCTTCTCCTTAGCAACGCTAACATAGTGAGATGAAAAATAGAGTTTATAGCGAGTAGATGCTAACATCAAGCAGATGCAGTGGCGTACGCAGGATTTTTTCAAGGGGGGGGGGGGGGGGTTTAAAATCGGGCCCGAAAAATTTGCTCCCGAAAATTTGAAAATCGGGGGGGGGGGGGGTAAGAGGATACTTTTTTTTTTTTGGCCTCGAAATTTCAAAATTTGACAAGGTCACCTTTTTTAGGTCAGCCATGAGCATAATTTTTTTTTTTTTTTTTTTTTTAATAATTAAAAAAAAGGGGGGAATTTTAGGGGGGGTTATAGGGGAGTTTACATACATAAAAATACCAATACGAGGTTTTGTCACCCCACCCACGATATATCTTTTATTTCCCGTTGCTTTGGTAATAATATGCCTGACAACCGACATATAATGTGTTCTCAAAAACAAAATTAAACTATCGGTCAAACAATATATACAATAAGACCCGATTCCGAGTTACAGACATGATTTGCAGGCTAAATCATGCATATAGTGCATGGTGCGGTTTAGAACTTTCAAACTACCATCTCCCTCCTTTGAAAATGCCCCTCCTCTCCCCCTTACCCCCTCCCCCATTAAGATCAAGCGAAATTTTGGGATGGGGGGCAACATGTTGTATAGGGCATTCCAGCAAAGCATAAAGAGTCAATGCTAATGCGTATTGACCTTTAGCACCGGATACTTGCTGTGAGACGGGAATTATTAGACCTATACACAAATATACACACCACACATTATAGCATAGACTGCACACAATCATGCCGATGCAGCTGTAAGCAAGGATTGACACTAGACTTACAGTTTGAATTTTGAAATCATTCTTTTTAACATCTGTAAGTTGAAGGAAAAAAAGTATTTTACTGCTATTTAGGTGTCATCAATTGTCACTAAAGTATCGATTTTGAGTGAAATCAGTTGAGTTTTGTACAGTGGTGTTTGAAATGTTGAGAATCAAAAACACAGCTTTTACTACACAGCCAGGATAGTGATGCTCCGATGTGTGATATAGGGCATAGTGTATGTTCAGAAACGATGTACCGGGTAGGCTATCGGTCGAGTGGTACATAAAATAAGATCTGGATCCAGGTGATAGTTACGATTTTCAGTCTTAATCATGAATACTGTATGGTGGTGAATTTATTAGCCAAATCGGACCCTACCCTGCTTCTGTGACATCTCCACCCCCCCCCCCCCCCAACTTCTGTAAATTCCCCCTTCCTCCTTAAAAACCAGAGCAAAAGCAAAACAATATTCATTAACTAAATTGAAAACGAAAAAGAGATCAAAGAATCTTCACACAGCATTTGAAATCTCCTGGTAGACTATTTTGAAAAAGGTCTGTCTGTATGTGGGCTATAATTCTTTACTGCCCCACTCCCTCCACACTCTTCATCTTCAAACTGTGGCCTAATCCAATAGTTATTACATGTATTGTTTTCGTACACACAGAAATGGCGATCAAAGACATATTTAATATGAACATGTCAAAACTGGATGTCTTTGGTTCAAAATTTGTACGCCTGCACATTTCTTTTTTAATCGAAAGTAAGATACTGGTGATCAAGTCATAAGTTCCTGTAACCCAACGCTTCTATCACTTCTATGAAATTCCAATGCCCCTACCCTTCCAACTCGCATACACTCTCGAAATAAAGAGGAGCTGGTGCAAAAAACAAATCTAAAATCAAGATCTACATTTATGTGAAAGAAAACGATTATCAGGACATCACTGACATAAGACATATTTAGATAACAGTAAGGACTTACACTGTGAAATAATTGTACATACTTGGTAATGGGGTTTATAATGTAGGAGCTCAGTATAGCTAAGTATGTAGGTTCAATCCAACACACAAGAAGTAGGTAGGTGTTACTCGGTTGAAGACTTGTGCTCATCTGCCCTGGGCTTGGCCCAGCCCTGTTTTTTTTTATTTATCTTCTTATTTGCACATCTTAGCATGTTGAATTCATACAACATAAATATTCATCTCAACTCTGAAATAACAATGACTGAGTATTACATATTCACAAGGAAAGGTCCAATCACATTAGAGAGTGTACAAAATAAATATTCAATAGCTATAAAATCAACCAATGGAGAAGAAGGATATATGCAAATATGTGAGGTTAAGCATAGTAAAAAGGTATTCTATAACAAAGAGAAGGATCAACTTGGGAATGTAAAGCATGAAGGAAGTATGATGATTATGTAGTGGTACGCTGATTTGGGCAACACATTGGCCTAAAGGGGGCGCTAGAGCCATAGAAGAGCCGGGTTGGGTTGATTAATTGTACGGTTATTAGTTTGACTTGGTATACATCTAAAAGTTAAACAGCATTAATTATGTTTCCAATAGTATGCCGGGAACGGGTAAACAACCCCTGGTTTTGAATTCTTGCATTAGATTAAAGTGTTCATTTCGATAAGCACGTTGGAATCTTGTAATTGGTTGGCTTCGTAAGGGTCCTCCTGGTTGGCTGGGTATATCATGTGATATCTAAGCCTCTTTGGGTGCCAGAGTATTTAAATGCCATGTGCGGGATTTTGTGGTCAGTTTTATTTCATTCCGTTAACATGTTTAGGATGTGTTGCTAGTTTACTGTCGATAGGGCCACCCAACCTCTGAGAGAAGCAGCTTATATTTAAAGTGTTTCTAAAATAATTACTCTTCGTTTTTAACGATTGGAGCTTTGGCTGACTTATATAACTAATAAAGTGGACTTCAACTGTATATCCGAGCTTCTTTTGTTTTCATTTATAGTTGAACTTGTCGTCTCCAACCCATTTACTGGCCCACCACAATATAAAAGCAAGAGGTAGCATGTGTTAATGAGCGTAATTCTGAGAGGCTATGGTACAGATGGAACTGAGGTTACAAGAGGTGAACACTGGCTAGGAGAAAAGTAAACAAAGTAAAGATCATTAACCCTGACAGCTGGATGTAAAAAAAATCTTATCGTGTACAAAATAGTTCACCACAATAACTTGCACACCCATCCCACCCCACCCTTCCGTGTGACATGCAGATCCACCCTCCCCTAGTTCAAAACAAGAGAAAATGATGCAAAGTACAATATCATTTTGAAAAATGAGTCTTAACTTTTGATGTCTAAACGATTGAGATGGTTGCCAATACCATACCCTTCTCACGTCCTTCCCATATTCCTCTAAATTTGACAAAAGTTTATTTCTATGAGTATTCCTCTTATTTTGTCATGTTTAATTGATTGATTTGTTAGATGCAGGGTGCAAGAAACCAACTGAAGTCATTATAGTGAAATAACATTAGATTTGGACTGGGTCGGTGGAAGTCGTGTTAACTTAATCGTGGAAAGTTGGTTCGAGTAAGAGCGTATGGACAAAAGTTGAGTTTTTTTATTTGGTCTGTTTGGAGCCAGAAGGGGGTTAACTTTGTGTAAAATGATATGAAATAATGCTCTTCTGGCTCCAAAACAGACGAGTGCGAATATGGGTCAGGATTCATAACAGTTTCGAGGGTGATTTTCTTCGTGAGCTATCAGCTAAATTACCATCACTATCATCCATACCATCATCGGCTACCATCATTAATGAATCTCATCAAGTATTTATCACCAACATTGCCATCACTAACGTGACATATTCATTATCATCTCCTGCTACCAATATCCCTAATGACACTGACACACATCCTCAATCATCTCCACAATAGACCATTTTGGTAATGAAATGAATGTGATGCATACATCTTTGTTATTGTGCCTTGTTACAATTTATTTCATTAACCTGCTACTAAGTAATAATATTCGGCTTTCCTATAGCGCTCAATACATCAACAATGTGTCTAAGCGCTTTGTATATATTACCCCGGTCATCGGATTCAGGCTTATCCGCACATAATGTATGCACATGTTCCACTCCCTAGGGAGCATTCTAGCCCGGTGTCATTTTTACAAGCGCACACTTGTTCATCTAACCGCATTAACTTTCGCATCTTACCGGGTACCCATTGAACACCTGGGTGGAGAGTGGCAAATATTTACGTCTTGCCAAAGGACATTTGTGCCGCGGTAGGACTCGAACCCCGTATCTTCTGCTGTCGGGTGACCTATCCATTAGACCACAACACCTCTACTAAAATAACTGTATTTCAATAGTCATAATGCTAATTGAAGACATTATTTGTCGCTAGCTAGGTCAAACATTACGGCTTGTCCTACATTAATAGTTGCTATAGGTAGAACGCTTATGTGCGTGCTTGATAGGGTGTTGGCCGGGGTAGAATGGATGATTAAAAAAATAACAAAAACAGATGATGGTGATGATGATGATGATGATGATAGTGATGGGGTTCATAATAATGATGGAAATAAAATGAAAAATATGTTCATGTAAATATTTCTATATAATTATCTACATCTGAATTATAATAATAATGGGAGCCCAATGAAGGCCCAACTAATAATTTATTGGACTCTAAAATGACGAGTAATTTCTATTATGTTCCTCTAATGTCGAATCTCTAATCTCATGCCATTCCGTATGTTCTAAGCAGTAAGTGTGCCAAAAATCTAGAGCATAAACATTGCATTTTTGATAATAATAATAATAAAAATACATAAGATTTATAAGGCACCAAATCCACTTGACAGTCAAATGCTCAAAGCGCAGCTTGTGCAAAAGATGAAATACGTACATGATACATTTATACAAAGTGCAATAGGAAAGGTACAGACATGAAAGGTTATGGTAATCAATTATAAGAAATGATGGCCGTGTCAACGTTGCAAAAACAAAGGTTCTAAAGCGCTCCTTCATTTTGTATACAGGACGGGATTTTTTGACGTGAGACAGGGATATCATTGCGAGGCTATGAATAAAATTTAAAAACATAGACAAACTATGACTGTTTTTTTTTTTACATGAATACGTATCGCTAGAGCCTTGATAACAGACGTCAATTTAGTATAATTTCATGTTTTGTTTGATCAGAATCACGCATTTACTCGTATGCGCTGACATAGTCACTCCGTTCAGTTTCAATCATCCCGACATAATGTACATAGGCTTAAACAATTAATAAATCGTACATTTTCATTTTGAATGATTCTTAACTTTTTCAGATCCTTCTTGCCAAGAGGGCTGTATCAAACATGAATATCACAATGAAGTATACATTATTTGTAATCCATACATATTTTTTATATCTGTACAAAACATTAATCGAGCATTAATTTACCTTTTTTTTCTTAAGAATCTGTTTGTTAGATCACTCATGAAATCCATTTCCAGATATATGATTAAATACGATCGCTAAGGCTTTCGAGAGAAAAATTAACCTCAGGCAATTTTAATAGCCTTCACTGCATTGTTTTGATATGTGTGAACTGTACAATGTCATTTCTAAATGCGAGACAGCGTATTATATTCCGTGTAACCAAGCGGTCTCTTCTTTGCTGAGGAAAATGATAAGAAAATTTCATACTCATACAATCTAGATCCACTACTGATCAAGAAGCCTAACACAATTAATCACAACTCCTAATTCTTCTACTTATAATGCAGTGAATATGTATTTCAATTGTTCAATCTATATTTTAGTATTATTTTTCATATTTTTGTACATATCGTTTTTATTTCATTCATGGTGACAGACTGTAGGAAGTTTGCAGATGAAGAATATGTCATCATAATTACAATTGAGGTCATTCCAAAAAAATGACGGCAAACGAATGTGGGCGCAGTCTTCGGCGTTATTATAATTATTTGGTTCATCCGAATGCCAGGCGGTGTAGTTAACTGGAGTCCCGTCAGACCAAACAAATGGACCATTAGGGTCTGGCTGATATAGTCCGATCCATGCACAATGCCCTTCATCGTTGCAGGGAGACTTTAAAAAAAGGGCACAAAAAATAATCTATCAGTATAATGAATCAATTTTGCATGAATAACGTACCGATATAAAAGAAAAATAGAAACGAAAATTTTGTGTAGGTTACATGTTTTGTTTAAATTAGAATCGTGCAGCTTTGGTTGATTTCTGGAAAAGTGAAAACTAATTGTGTGGTTCTTCTCTCTTTTTATGTCAGTGTCGAAGAGTATCATTAAACAAATTGTTCCCTGAAAAAGGAGTCTCTTCAAATCCTTGACAGGTAAAGAGGAGGAAGCGATAAATGATTCATCAGGGACCAGAGATTATTTTAAAATGCACAAAGTGGACTTATCCATGTGTTTAAAAGTTCGGTGGATATTTGGGGTCAATTGAACAATGTCCTGATTATGAACTGGGTCCGTCTTATAAAGAGTTACGATTGATCTAAATCAATCGTAAGTCCTCTAATCAATCACAAGTTTGCAGTCTCCTATGTCTTATGTACATAGTTGCGATTGATATCGATCGTAAATAAGTTGCGATTGATATCAATTGTTTATAAGACGGGTCCCTGGTATATTGGTCTCTTAAAGTAGAGGTGCTGTGATCCAGAGGAAAAGTCTCCGGACAGTGAACCACTAGGTACGGGGTTCGAATCCCTGTCACAACACTGACATCCTTCGGCGAGACGTTGATCTTAATTTGCCACACTCTACCAAGGTGAGGTAGATGGGTTCCTGTTGGATTTTTCCTTGAAATGCACTGTGCAGGGTATCAATTTCTAAAGCTCTTTGGAATCGCCTAGGGACGTTATATCACAATATATTATGCGATAGACAAGAACGAATTATTTAAATACATACCTGATCTCGACCGAGACTGGCGATGAATTCCTGTTCTTCTACACTATGAATAGAAACCAAGTCTGCATGGCATGACTGTCCGTTGGTCAGATTCCGACAGGCAGACATGGCCTGAGTAAAGTTGGCTTTATTGTCGAAGTATTTGTAGCAACTTCCTTGGAAAGAGGTCCAGGACGCATCCGGGCATTTCGCTTAAATAAATCCAACAAAGAAATATTGGCTGATGCATTGCAATATGTTTCCCCAAAAAATAGTAGGGGATTGTGTGAAATATATCCCCATCTATACAAGGTATTTCTTTTATCCATTTATTTCATTCAATAATTGAAGATAAACAAATTTCTTGAAATGACCATTGATTAATAATATTATCTTTATCAGTAGATTTTCATTTCTTGATGGGACAGACCGTACATTGCAAGTAATGTTATCATTGCTTAATTTATATCCAGGGTTACATGAAAGTTAAATGTCTATTTCAGATTAAACCGTTATTATTAATAGCACAGCAAGTGTACTGTCTTTAACAAAAGTGGGTGTAAATTTTCTAGTATCTTTTGGACTTGATGATCGTGTATAACTTGTAATTCAGAGCATTCTGGATCAAAAGATTTTTAACGACGTCACTTAGAGGTGACGGTGATTACATCCTTACCATTGCAAGTAATGTTATCATTGCTTAGTTCATATCCAGGGTTACATGAACAGTTGTAAGAGCCGACTGAGTTCATACACAATCCATTGTCAGAATCACAGACCGCTGGATTCGCAGAGCATTCGTCAGTATCTAGGAAAAGTAAACATTTGTTCACGATTAGCAGAGTTTTCTAAAAGTCTAGATGAATAATTTTTTTCCTTTTAATTTGGCAATAATTATTTGTATCTTCATTCTTTCAAAGATTAAACAAAATAAAAATGGATGTTAAGTGAAAGTGTGTAATGAAAAAAAACTGCGAAACATCAACAAGAAATTGCCAGCTTGTACACGAAAAAAGGGATTATAAATGTTACTCCCCATTGCTAATTTAAAAAGTTTAATGTCTATTTCAGATTAAATCGTTATTATTAATGGCACAGTGTATTGTATGCACCAGACAGGGATTAGTCTCTTTGACTTGATGATCATGTACAACTTGTAATTCAGAGCATCGTGGATCAAAATATTTTTAACGATGTCACTTAGAGGTGACAGTAACTTGACATTACATCCTTACCATTGCAAGTAATGTTATCATTGTTTAGTTCATATCCAGGGCTACATGAACAGTTGTAAGAGCCGACTGAGTTCAAACATACTCCATTGTCAGAATCACAGACCGATGGATTCGCAGAGCATTCGTCAGTATCTAGGAAAAGTAAACATTTGTTCACGATTAGCAGTCAAGAGTTTTTTAAAGGTCTAGATGAATCATTTTTTCCTTTTAATTTGGCAACAATTATTTGTATGTATCTTCACTCTTTCATAGAGTTAACAACAAAAAATGGATTTTAAATGAAAGTGTGTAAATAAAGAAAACTTCGAAAAATCAAAAAGGAATTGCCAGCTTCTACACGAAAAAAGGGATTATAAATTATACTCTCCATTCCTGATTGATTGAAAAAGTGAAATGTCTATTTCAGATTAAATCATTTTTATTAATCGCACAGTGTACTGTCTGTAACAGAAGTGGATTTAAATTTTCTAGTGTCTTTTGGACTAGATGATCATGTTTAGCTTGTAATCCAGAGCATTCTGGATCAAAACATGTTTAAAGATGTCTCTAAAGGTGACAGTAATTTGACATTACATCCTTACCATTGCAAGTAATGTTATCATTGCTTAGTTCATATCCAGGGTTACATGAACAGTTGTAAGAGCCGACTGAGTTCATACACAATCCATTGTCAGAATCACAGACCGATGGATTCGCAGAGCATTCGTCAGTATCTAGGAAAAGTAAACATTTGTTCACGATTAGCAGTCAAGAGTTTTCTAAAGGTCTAGATGAATCATTTTTTCCTTTTAATTTGGCAACAATTATTTGTATGTATCTTCCCTCTTTCATAGAGTTAACAACAAAAAATGGATTTTAAATGAAAGTGTGTAAATAAAGAAAACTACGAAAAATCAAAAAGGAATAGCCAGCTTGTACACGAAAAAAGGGATTATAAATTATACTCTCCCTTCCTGATTGATTGAAAAAGTGAAATGTCTATTTCAGATTAAATCATTTTTATTTATCGCACAGTGTACTGTCTGTAACAGAAGTGGATTTAAATTTTCTAGTGTCTTTTGGACTAGATGATCATGTTTAGCTTGTAATCCAGAGCATTCTGGATCAAAATATGTTTAAAGATGTCTCTAAAGGTGACAGTAATTTGACATTACATCCTTACCATTGCAAGTAATGTTATCATTGCTTAGTTCATATCCAGGGTTACATGAACAGTTGTAAGAGCCGACTGAGTTCATACACACTCCATTGTCAGAATCACAGACAGATGGATTCGCAGAGCATTCGTCAGTATCTAGGAAAAGTAAACATTTGTTCACGATTAGCAGTCAAGAGTTTTCTAAAAGTCTAGATGAATAATTTTTTTCCTTTTAATTTGGCAATAATTATTTGTATCTTCATTCTTTCAAAGAGTAAACAAAATAAAAATGGATGTTAAGTGAAAGTATGTAATGAAAAAAAACTGCGAAATATCAACAAGAAATTGCCAGCTTGTACACGAAAAAAGGGATTATAAATGTTACTCCCCATTGCTAATTTAAAAAGTTTAATGTCTATTTCAGATTAAATCGTTATTATTAATGGCACAGTGTATTGTATGCACCAGACAGGGATTAGTCTCTTTGACTTGATGATCATGTACAACTTGTAATTCAGAGCATCGTGGATCAAAATATTTTTAACGATGTCACTTAGAGGTGACAGTAATTTGACATTACATCCTTACCATTGCAAGTAATGTTATCATTGCTTAGTTCATATCCAGGGTTACATGAACAGTTGTAAGAGCCGACCGAGTTCATACATATTCCATTGTCAGAATCACAGACCGATGGATTCGCAGAGCATTCGTCAGTATCTAGGAAAAGTAAACATTTTTTTCATCAATAGCAGTCAAGAGTTTTCTAAAGGTCTAAATGAATCATTTTTTCATTTTTAAATTGGCAACAATTATTTGTATCTTCACTCTTTCATAGAGTAAACAAGTAATGGATGTTAAATGAAAGTGTGTATAAAAGAAAGCTGCAAAAAATCAACAAGAAATTGCCAATTTTGTACACGAAAAAAAAGTGTCACGAGTGTAATAATAATCGCAACGTGTACTGTCTGTAACAGAAGTGGATTAAAATTTTCTATTGTCTTTTGTACTTGATGATCATGTACAACTTGTAATTCAGAGCATTCTGGATCAAAATATTTTTAAGGTGACACTTTAATTTAACATTACATCCTTACCATTGCAAGTAATGTTATCATTGCTTAATTCATATCCAGGGTTACATGAACAGTTGTAAGAGCCAGCCGAGTTCATACATACTCCATTGTCAGAATCACAGACCGATGGATTCGCAGAGCATTCGTCAGTATCTAGGAAAAATAAACATTTGTTCACGATTAGCAGTCAAGAGTTTTTTAAAGGTCTAGATGAATCATTTTTTCCTTTTAATTTGGCAACAATTATTTGTATGTATCTTCACTCTTTAATAGAGTTAACAACAAAAAATGGATTTTAAATGAAAGTGTGTAAATAAAGAAAACTTCGAAAAATCAAAAAGGAATTGCCAATTTGTACACGAAAAAAGGGATTATAAATTATACTCTCCCTTCCTGATTGATTGAAAAAGTGAAATGTCTATTTCAGATTAAATCATTTTTATTTATCGCACAGTGTACTGTCTGTAACAGAAGTGGATTTAAATTTTCTAGTGTCTTTTGGACTAGATGATCATGTTTAGCTTGTAATTCAGAGCATTCTGGATCAAAACATGTTTAAAGATGTCTCTAAAGGTGACAGTAATTTGACATTACATCCTTACCATTGCAAGTAATGTTATCATTGCTTAGTTCATATCCAGGGTTACATGAACAGTTGTAAGAGCCGACTGAGTTCATACACAATCCATTGTCAGAATCACAGACCGCTGGATTCGCAGAGCATTCGTCAGTATCTAGGAAAAGTAAACATTTGTTCACGATTAGCAGTCAAGAGTTTTCTAAAAGTCTAGATGAATAATTTTTTTCCTTTTAATTTGGCAATAATTATTTGTATCTTCATTCTTTCAAAGAGTAAACAAAATAAAAATGGATGTTAAGTGAAAGTGTGTAATGAAAGAAAACTTAGAAATATCAACAAGAAATTGCCAGCTTGTACACGAAAAAAGGGATTATAAATGTTACTCCCCATTGCTAATTTAAAAAGTTTAATGTCTATTTCAGATTAAATCGTTATTATTAATGGCACAGTGTATTGTATGCACCAGACAGGGATTAGTCTCTTTGACTTGATGATCATGTACAACTTGTAATTCAGAGCATCGTGGATCAAAATATTTTTAACGATGTCACTTAGAGGTGACAGTAATTTGACATTACATCCTTACCATTGCAAGTAATGTTATCATTGCTTAGTTCATATCCAGGGTTACATGAACAGTTGTAAGAGCCGACTGAGTTCATACATATTCCATTGTCAGAATCACAGACCGATGGATTCGCAGAGCATTCGTCAGTATCTAGGAAAAGTAAACATTTTTTTCATCAATAGCAGTCAAGAGTTTTCTAAAGGTCTAGATGAATCATTTTTTTATTTTTAAATTGGCAACAATTATTTGTATCTTCACTCTTTCATAGAGTAAAAAATTAATGGATGTTAAATGAAAGTGTGTATAAAAGAAAGCTGCAAAAAATCAACAAGAAATTGCCAATTTTGTACAAGAAAAAAAAGTGTCACGAGTGTAATAATAATCGCAACGTGTACTGTCTGTAACAGAAGTGGATTAAAATTTTCTATTGTCTTTTGTACTTGATGATCATGTACAACTTGTAATTCAGAGCATTCTGGATCAAAAGATTTTTAAGGTGACACTTTAATTTAACATTACATCCTTACCATTGCAAGTAATGTTATCATTGCTTAATTCATATCCAGGGTTACATGAACAGTTGTAAGAGCCAGCCGAGTTCATACATATTCCATTGTCAGAATCACAGACCGCTGGATTCGCAGAGCATTCGTCAGTATCTAGGAAAAGTAAACATTTGTTCACGATTAGCAGTCAAGAGTTTTTTAAAGGTCTAGATGAATCATTTTTTCCTTTTAATTTGGCAACAATTATTATACTCCATTGTCAGAATCACAGACTGATGGATTCGCAGAGCATTCGTCAGTATCTAGGAAAAGTAAACATTTTTTCACGATTAGCAATCAAGAGTTTTCTTAAGGTCTAGATGAATCATTTTTTCCTTTTAATTTGGCAACAATTATTTGTATGTATCTTCACTCTTTCATAGAGTTTACAAATAATGGATTTTAAATGAAAGTGTGTAATTAAAGAAAACTACGAAAAATCAAAAAGGAATTGCCAATTTGTACACGAAAATAGTGATTATAAATTATACTCTCCATTCCTGATTGATTGAAAAAGTGAAATGTCTATTTCAGATTAAATCATTTTTATTAATCGCACAGTGTACTGTCTGTAACAGAAGTGGATTTAAATTTTCTAGTGTCTTTTGGAATAGATGATCATGTATAGCTTGTAAGCAAGAGCACTCTGGATCAAAAGATGTTTAAAGATGTCTCTAAAGGTGACAGTAATTTGACATTACATCCTTACCATTGCAAGTAATGTTATCATTGCTTAACTCATATCCAGGGTAACATGAACAGTTATATATTTTTTTTTTTTTATAAACCATCAATAAAATATATATGAAATTTTAAAGCAAAATTAATACACCAGCCTCAATTAATATCAAGTGTTGAACTTTCACGTTGTGATATGCACATTCACTTAACTGTTAGAATGTCCGTTTTTCATACGAAAATAGGAAAAATCGAGAAAATAGCCATTTAAATGTTAATGAACGTGTTTATCTGTAAGTCATTCTTGTTTAACAATGAAAACAAAGAATGAGAAAAAATGATGATTGAGCTCTGTATGGTTTTGACAACCACGGCCAACATGCCTCTCTTTTCCACCCAAGATCTTGAACAAGCCAAAGGATACCTCCAATGCTCATCAACATTTGTATGGCGAAATGCACCATTCTTGCAATTAACCCTTAGATACTCGTTTATTGTTAAATGGCTATGCTCACTCATACATGAATAGCATGATTCCAGTTGCATATCATAAATGAATGACAAATATTTATTATAAATTATATATTTATTTAAAAATACTAACTATAATTATTGTCCTCTTTTTCTCCTTTTTTGTTGTTGTTGCTGTGTGTATTTAAAAAATAAATGTCATGCCTACCAATCGCACAAGTTGGACCGTAAAAGCTTGTTGGACAGGTACAGTTAATGCCATCGAGTGTCTCCTTGCAGGTTCCTCCATTTTGGCATGGAGTAGAAAGGCAGTCTGTTTGTGAAAGATAGATGATTGAAAGAGACAGAGAGAGAGAAAGAGAGAGAGAGAGATAGGGAGAGGAGACAGACAGACAGACAAAAAGAGAGAACGGGTGAGGAAGATAGAGAAAGAGAGCAAGATGGTGAGGTAGAGCGAGAACCAGAGAGAAATATTGAAAGAAAAAAAGAAATAAGATAACGGAAAGACATATACAAGATTAAAAAAATAGATGGAGAAGGGAGTGACAGAGAAAGAGATAGAGGGAGTGATGGAGGATGCACATTGAGTAAGAAAATGAATAGAAAGCAAATATCAATATAAATATTGTTGCAAACTGTAACAGAATCTATATTGAGAAGGCAGGTAAAAGTTTTGATGAATCTTACAGACCCTTTATAATTATTAATGAGAGATCCGCTGTTTGATTTCTATTTTTCATACATGAGTATTGTGTACAGTGCAAATCTGTGACGGTTGGTAAAGGTACACACTGACTGCTTTTGTTACAACCATCTTGATTCCATAATGAATTTATCCGTAATCTTCTTCAATTGATCCCTTCCTTAGGCTTCCATTTAAGCCTATTTATGATTCAGTATCCGTTGCTAGATTAGGCTTCGTGCTGATATGAACCGGCAAAACAGTGGAAGTGTACTAATTACTAATAGAGTAAACTGTAATGCACTTGAAAAAACCTGTATGATATATAATATATATAACAGAGCTCAGTAAAGACGCGTGGGACCGTTGTTGCTCGCAGTTGCCATTTATTAAAAAACAAAAACAAAAAAAGGCCCGGCAGTTATTAATTTTAAAAAGAATATATCCAAGTTCCCACTTACTACACCTGGGTTAAGTTTTATAAATATAAATTAATATCTTGCGAAAGGATTTAGTAATGCGGCAGGGGTTCGAACCCCGTACCTTGTGGAGTTGTAATTCACAGTCCGGAGACTTAGCCAATGGACCAAAGCACCTTTAGAGCAGAGCCGGGGACACAATGAATTAAAAGACAAATAATGTTGAAGCCAATGCGTCGTAGGAGCTTTAAAAACTTACATGGCAGTTTGCAGATGAGATGATTTGCAGCGATTCTCTTCATCTCTGGCCACCAGACGTCCTCGTTGGTTACTCTTTTTTTTTCCAAGGCAATGATGTCTCCGTTTGGAAGTGTGATGTTACCGCATCTCGGTTCAGCTGAAGTGACCATTTTCAAAACTGGAAATTAATGCATACACGATAGGTGTCAAGATTCAGGATTGGTCAAAATATATCTTCGCAGCCGGATGGCCGAATCGTGACAATGTTTAAAATAATTATAATTCTAAAAAATAAAATATACAAAATCAAGGAATACAGATATATAGATATACAGTGTGAGCCAAAAAAAGGTTTACACCTAGAAAATTGCTAATTATTTTATAAATCATCTATTAACAGTAAATTATTATACATCCTATGAAAGAGTGTTTTTATCCCGAATCATTTAGTATCATTTTGTGTGGTATGTGTTCACGCTTGGATGAACAGGAGGCATTGTTTGCGAGAGTGCAAAAACGGAATTGCGCCAAAGTTGCTTATGTGATATGTTTGAATAAAACCATTGAGTTTTGGGTATTAATTCGGTCATTGCAGATCCAAATAACATCCCTAACAAAATTAATCATGCCACACATATCAAATATCGAATATAAAATATCAACGAACATTTGCGCACGAGCGCGCGTGTGTGTGTGTGAGAGTCTTTGCTTCTGCAAAAAGCATATGCAATGCATCTCATTTGATACATTCAATTCATTCTCTCACTTTAATCCCAACATAATATGCCTACATACTGTAGGCATCACTTTGACGCAAGTCGATTTTTGCACTGTCGCAAGCAATGCCTCCTGTTCATCCAAGCGTGAACACATACCACACACAAATTATACCAAATGATTTGGGATAAAACGTTCTTTCATAAAATGTATAATAATCTTCTGTTCATAGATGATTTATAAAATAATTAGCAATTTTCTAGGTGTAACCTTTTTTTTTTACTCACACGGTATATAATAATAATAATAATAATAATAATAATAATATGTCTTGTTTACCCAGGGTAAAATCCTTGCATATTTAACCAATTCCTATGTGAATACATTTACTTTATTTTATTAAGTTGAATAAAAAATGTGATTTAAGCGGATTAAACCTAATACAAAAATAAAAGAACATGTGCTTATTAGTTTAAGACAAGATAGGTTATTTCTTTACAATGACACAAATGAAATGAGGAAATGGCCCTCAACCAATCCTTAAAGTAGCCACACGAAGAATCAGAAGTGTTTTGAATGATGCAAAACTCATATCATTGCGAAGGGGAAGCCTTGCTGATCAAATACAACAACTCTTTTCTTCAAAATATGTTTGGGGCCCGCAGTAATCAACTCTCAAAAATGTTAGTTTTAAGATCCAGATTTTCTGCCTTAATCAGCGGTCCTTTATAGAGCGTCAATATTTGTGACGTCACATACGGGACACGGCTGGATAGCTGCAGACTGCTACACGGCACTGAGCTGTTTGTCCAGTGTGAGGTCACTATTCAGAGCTCGCTACGCTCGTGTGTTTGGCTTACGTTCGGGGGCGCTTGGGGGTATAAGAAGGGTTTTGAAAAATTGCATTTTACGCCTTTCCTTGATATCTATATTCAGAACTTTATTTCAGACTCAGCTGCACAAGGCAGTGGTCCATAAAACATATGTTACATAATTATAGATAGGGATAATAGCGGAGTATGAACATGATGAGTATAATAACAAGAAATTAACAACAAATCGTACAAATACTAAAGAATATAACAAACTAAAACTAAAACTATACTACGTATATACAATGTAACTGTAACATGTAACCTGTATCTGTAAAAATTGATAACAGAAGGCCTATAGCAATCTAACTCTAAGCTGTACCTGTAACTGCAATATTAAAATAAATATATGTATAACAAAGTGAAGTTGTAACTTAATTGTAACAATCCCTGCTCACTAACTAGAACAATTAATATACTAATAATAGATAACTAGATATTATAACAAGCAACAAGGACTAAGGACTATACTGCAACCATAAGAGGCTGGATAATCCTTGGTAACATCATGCAAAATATGATTAATTCCGAGGTGTAAGCAGGCTTTTAAGCCAAAATTTCCAGAGGCCCGATGTGTACCTAAGACTACTATACGAGGGGTTCACTAACATCTTTAAAATACTATTCTCAGAGATATCCACTCTCTGGATGAACTTATACATAAGATTTCGTAATACAGCCGAACAGGCTGGAACATTCAACTCAGCAAACATTTGACTAGCACTAAAGTATCTAGGTACCCTAAGAAGCATTCTCATGGCATCATTATAGGCCACAGTAAGCCTGTGCAAACTGCTCTTCTTAAAATTACTCCACAGATGCGCAGTGTACAAAGGTGTACAGTATGCCCTAAATAATGCCGACTTCACGTCCGGAGAACACATATGAAATTTCCTAACGAGCATATTACCTTGAGCATATAATTTACGACACTGTCGACTAATATCTTTATCATCACAAAGGTCCTCAGTAAAAAAAATGACCAAGATACATGACCTCTGTACATACATTGAGTTTAGCTCCACATAAATAAAAATCCGGGAATACTAATCTACGGTGTTCCTTACATCTAATTATCATAACATGACTCTTTTTTGCATTATATTTGACATCATTATCATATCCATAATCAGAACAAATCTTGAGCAAACTCTGCAACCCAGCAGTTGACGGGCTAATAATAACGAGGTCATCTGCATACATTAAATGATTGACTACTATACTGCCAACTACACAGCCTTTTTTACAAGCCTTCAAATTGTCGGATAGACCATCCATGTACAGGTTAAAGAGAAAGGGAGAAAGAATACCTCCCTGTCTAACTCCATTACTGACATGGAATGGTTCAGACACACTACTTCCCCATCTAGCCATCATTGTTTGATGGGTATACCAAAACACGAGTATCCTAATCAGGTACTTAGGAATACCTCCATCAGCCATTTGCGTAAACAGCTTTTCATGATTTACCCGATCAAAAGCTTTGGAAGCATCAAGAAAACAAAGAAACAAGGAAGAATTTCTGCTACGATAACTTGCAATAATTTCCTTTAGAGCAAATATACACATGTCAGTGCCATGTTTGGCTTTAAAACCGAACTGGTTATCTTTAGTAAGAATATACATCTCCAACCTACCAAGCAATATCTTTTCCAGCACTTTGGACAGGACACTAGCCAATGCTATAGGTCTATAGTTGTCCTTACTAGTAATGCGACCAGCTTTATTTTTAATGACCGGCACCAAAACAACGGAAATCATACTATCTGGTAAGATACCATGAATCAAAAATCCGGAAATGCACATTGCAAGCAAGGGCATGAGTTTCGGA
This sequence comes from Strongylocentrotus purpuratus, assembly GCF_000002235.5. NCBI lineage: Eukaryota > Metazoa > Echinodermata > Echinoidea > Camarodonta > Strongylocentrotidae > Strongylocentrotus > Strongylocentrotus purpuratus. The sequence continues at coordinate 26,370,132 of NW_022145603.1, read as the reverse complement.
CTTGCAAACTTTAAATGTTCAGCTGTTATAGTATCAAGACCACATGACTTATTGTCATCTAATTTTCTAATAGCTTCTTTAACCTCCTCAGGAGAGATAACCATATTTACATCAAAGTCAACATTAGTAACATCCTGCACCGTACTCTGTACACAATTAAACAAATCCTTATAATGGCTACACCACAATTCACTTATTTTGTCATCACCAGAGATACCTTCAATATTAGTTGGAAGAGGCGCTTTACTATTATTAACACATTTAATTTCTTTCCAAAATTCATAATAACTTTTACCCTGCAATTTACGAGCAACAGAGTCCGCCCGCATGACTTTCTCATTATTCTTAATAAAACGGAGAGCATAGTATTACTTGAATCGTGCATTGGCCCTCTTTTTTAGCTCAAATAACCGTCCCTGTCTGTTTTTGCCAGCTTCAACCCAGAGTAGGTGAGCCTCACGAGCAGCAGAGTGGAGCTCTGACACATGCTCATTCCAGCCAGGCCTAGTATTATGAACCTTATTTTTACAGTGATATAGAGATTCACTAGCATCACATAAGCATTTCACAATATCATCATATGTATTACATACATAATAAACATGGTCATTGTTCACACAATTGGAATCTCGACATAAAAAAGCATCGTGTGCATGTACATTAATTCCCTCAAGCAATAAATCAGTATCACGGCAATAATTATTCCTACGATTTATATCAATCTTAGTCCAATCTAGCCTGCCTTTATGTACAGTGTTAGCCATGCCTGAATCACGTTGCCCAGGCAAATTGTCAACATCAATTGATAAATTAATAGGAATATGATCAATTGTAGCAAATCTATACATAATTTCCATCTTCTCTATAGAGGCATTAGCATCTGCTGTACATATACAATGATCCAACCATGACGTGGTATGCCATGCTTCACTAACATAAGTGTAACATAATATCATATGATTTCTCAGCAAATTATTCGTGTTTTTCAAGAGAAAATCTCTCCATCCATATGAAATTTGTTCTAAATATCAGTTGTTAGTGAATTTTCTTTGTGTAGCTCCTTTAAACCTCCTTTACAGTCTTTTCGAAAAGACTGTAAATATATTAACTTTAATAAGATCAATTATATTACCCTATACATTTACCTATTAATCCCGCTGAGATCACGTAATATCTCATTCACGAATTTTAGTAGGTGACGCACAGGGCTTTTTCAGATAAAGTAGAGTTCTGGTAAGGTGATTGCATTGTGACAGAAACTGTGTTGGGTATCAGTATTGGTGCATCCCCAAAATGGATTCAAAAATGGAAGCTAAGCGAAACAACTGTTTACGTAAACAAAATACATCAACAGCTAAGAAAAAGTGGTAATTAAACCGAAATGTTAAAAATCGTCACGATTTTTAACATTTCGGTTTATTTACCACATTTTCTTTTTGACGATTCGATCACCCCTCCCCCACGCCCTGTTTTGATGTGTCCAATGGCAAAGGTTTTACCAGTATACCACGTAGCTTTGCTTAACACTCGGCATGCAGTATAAAGGTCTGATATGACCCCAAACTTTGCAATATTTTTTGTTTAAAGGAAAACTGAAGAACAAAAGATATTTGTGGCATTTTCTTATTTTCCCCCTATTCGAGGTGAGCTGGCCCTTTGTCCCACATTATACCAGTTACGTGTTCGTTAGAAATGGCAAGTTCAACCATTCTTAATCCATGGTAGTGTTTAATGAATAAATATTAATTATGCTTTAGAAAGTGTTATAAACATTCATAAGCCAATTCTTGATGACAGATTGTTCAAAATACTTTGGACAAACTCTTGTTTGACAGACTGTTAAAAAACTTCGGACTAACTCTAATGTTATTGTAAATCTGTATTGTTGTGAGAAAAAAAAATGACAGAACTGCTTGTCACTTTATCTAATATTTCTGCAAAGGGTATTTATATCACTAGGTCAGTTTTACAAGTGACTACAAAAGTTTCCTATTTTAAAGGTAAAGACCAGTTATGGTCATGCGATTGCATTATGAAAGAAACGTTGTGGAATCGATCAGAAAAGGTTCATCATCTAGCATATAAGTATTGGTGTGTACTGCAAAGTTCTGGAATCATCAAAATGATAAGAAATATGGCCCAGTCTTCGTAAAGTTACAAGCACTGTACACAGAAAGATGTATATGGGACTATACGCACACGTGCGCGACACGTGCGTTTATCTCTCACAGACCATGTAGATAAACTAATTTACCAAATATATCAATTAGTAGGCGGTTTCCCGGCAAAATTTTATCATCATGTATTAGTCAAAACATATCATTTCACATGATTGGAAATAAAAGCTTCCATTTCATTTTTTTGAAATTGGGGAGTTTCCAATACTGGTCTTTACCTTTAAAGTGATTTATTACCTCTCATATTTCCAACAATTACTTTAGGACAATCGCCAATAGAAATGGTGGTCTTTCTCTCTCTTTTTCCCTCTTTATCTTTTCCTCACTCCCTCTAAATATGTACTTTAATATAAATATGCAATTTTTCATAATAACTTTTTTTGGGGGGTTGAGTATATGAGTTTTTTGTGGAGTGAGTGTGCGTATGTGCGTGTGTACTCACTAGAAATCGTGTTCGGATTACGTTACACAATATATTTCATAGCACCTTAGAAAAGCCAACCAAGGGTCAGTAGCGTCACTCAGATTATACGATCTTGTGTAGAGAGCGTGAGTGCGTGTATGTGTTGTGTGCGCGTGCGTGTGCGCGTGTTGGATAAGAAGAGAGAGAGAGAGAACATATAAGGTTGCAAGAGGGTTAAAGCCTAACAAAACTAAACAGTTTACTAGAATGACAAAAATATCTTGTGTTTTAACAATGTTTTTACATGAGCAAAACGTCCAGAATCTTTTAATAGAATGCCTTAAAATATAAAGTTGAACGGTTACTTTTTGCAAAGAGAGGAAACCGTTTGGTATTAAATCTTGAATTGATTATTATGGAAATGACACACTTTGCTTTAAAACTAGGGTTTAGTAAAGGTCTGAAGGAACTTTAAAAAAGTATTCTTTTCTTCTTAACAATGGTATTCCTGATCGAGTTTTAGTATGTATAAGCTCATTTTTCTATTTAAAAAAGGGGAGAAAGGGAAAGAATATAAAGCCTTTATATTGTATAGGAGGGTAGTGCTTGTATATCATATCCAAAAGAAAATAATAAGATCAACTAAATATACTTACTCGAAAGCACGAAGCAAGCTCGCATAAGTTGTCTTCTGACAAATCCACTTTTCATCTTCGAAAATGCACAGCCTTATTATAAGCAACAACAGATACAAGATATTTTGCTCGACTCCGTTTCAGAATTCGATAGAACAGAATGACGAATGGCGGGCAGGGAACATTTTGACGGGGATAAACATTCTGACTGAGAGAGGGAGGGAGAGAGAGAGAGAAAGTGTGTGTGTCTGTGTGTGAGAGATATATAAAAAAATAAATTACAAAAAGAGAAAGAGACAGAGAGAGGAATAAAGAGAAAGAGAGAGAGAGAGAGAAAGAAGAGAGAACCGGACGCGTTTCTTTTTTCAACCTAACCTAGCCATCCAGTAGCGCTGCATTTGATCATGATTGGCTGAAAAGAAAATTATACGTCATGCGCTTGTCATAAATATTCATAATACACACGCACACATGATTTATAATTTTAAATAATGAGATTTCATACAAATATTACAAGTGCAATGCTATGTTTGCTTAAAATAAGTGACATCGCGAGAAAATTGGGAGGATTACCGTACACGAATGACTACCCAAGTCGGAACTTGTCCATTATCATTGCGACATACTGGTTAGTCTAGAATCTGGCCGATTTAATTTTGATATCCACTACACCGTACCAACGCAAATATTCAAATATTCAAATACAGCGTAGTATTGCTAGATTAGGCCAGGGAGATGTAAACTCACATCTCCCTGGTTAGGCCTAAAAAAGTCATGAGCCAGAGAGATCAGAGAGGGGGAGAGAGAGAGAGAGAAAGAGAGAGAAAGAGAGAGAGAAAGTGTGTGTGTGTGTGTGTGTGTGTGTGGTAGAGAGAGAGAGACAGAGAGGCACATAAAAAGGGTGATGAACAAAAAGGGTGATGAACTCGGCGTTATGTTGCAGAACTAGCTTTATTGCAAAAACAAAAAAAGTACTATTCGGTGTCAAAATTAATGAATTGATTAATTATTAGTGAAATCAATGACGTGGGCTTTTTAATGTTTCATTATTAATAAGATTTATGGGTTTAGAGAAACGTGATCATTTTTGATGCACATATCGAATAGTGGTCGCAAACCCGGAGAACATCCGGGCTATCCCCACGTGCCCCACCTGCAATAGAAATGCAAATTAGACGTGACAAAATGCCCAATCTTAAATTACGAAGAAAAAAAAAACATTATTCTATAATATTTAACAAGGATTTCATGATTCAAATGAAATTTTAAAAAAATATATTGATATGATATATATTTCGCAGCTAGTGCAAGCCCATGTAAAGTTGAGTTTTTAATTTGGTCTGTTTGGAGCCAGAAGGGCGTTAACTCTGTGTAAAATGATATGAAATAATGCCCCGCTGGCTCCATGCAAAAAAGACGAGCGCGAATATGAGTTAGGGTTCATATCAGTTCAGAGGATGATTGTTCCACCTGAGCTACCAAGTAAATTGCCATCACTATTATTCATACCAATGTTATCACTTTCCTCACGAATAAGACCAATAATCATCAGCAGCAACCATCATTCTTGAAACTCATCAAGTATTTATCACCAACATTGCCATCACTACCGTGACATGTTCAGTATCATCTCCTGCTACCAATATCCCTAATGACACTGACACGCATCCTCAATCATCTCCACAATAGACAATTTTTGTAATTAATTGAATTTTATGTAAACATCTTTGTTGTTGTGCCTTGTTACAATTTATTTCATTAACCTGTTCGAATAATTGTATTTCAAAAGTCAGAATGCTAATTTAAGACATTATTCTTGCTAGGTAGGTCAGGGACGTGATAGAGAAGGACTGGAATCAAGCCGTTCTCCTTTGACCCCATGCTCCAAGCCGCCGGAAAGTTATGCGCTAATCTGCAGCTGTTGACCAGGTGGTGAGATAAAAGAGCGCATGAAATTTTAGGATTTAGAATTCCTACATCAGAAAATGGTATCACAGCAACTGTTCGCTGTCCCTTCCAATGATTTATCATCCATTGTTGAATGTGTAAAGAGTAGAACAAGCGCACACAAACTTGTGTAATTTCATTCTTTTTTAAACTTGAAAAATACAAAAAACACGCGAAAACACGCATTAGCAAACTTAATGTTATTGAAGATTGTAAATCATGGATCAAATAACGGGACATTAAAGCATGCACAAATTAGCGCATCATCCTAAAATATTGAGTTTTTGACAGGATGTAATTTTTCTTTTACCAACTCTGGCACACAATTTAAAGGCAGGACGGAGTTCTAAATTAGAAAATTTGTTTGATGCACTATTCCCAATAAAATTCCCATATAAAGTTTTTAATTTACACTGTAATTTTGCCGGTAATTTAATATTTTGTAATAAATGTAAAACTGGTGCCTGGCTTCCGAAATTCCCCGCAGTGGAAGCGCGGTTCGGAGCATGGAACACGTACTTCAAAGCCAAGTGGAATGTTACACATCCCATTGTAACGCTTTAAAACTCAAGAATGCGTTTGAATAAATTACAAGAGTTTCGCCTCCTTTTCTTTCACCTCCCTGGGTAGGTCAAACATTATGGCTTGCCCTACCTAGCAACACTGAATATATGCAATTCGCATTCTGACTATTAAACTTAAATTATTCGCAACGGGTGAAAGGGATAATTCGTAAAAAGGCCCCCCAAATGTAATGACATTTCTGTGACCCTCACGTTACGAAATCCTGGATACGTCCCTGCTCGGAAGATTCGAAATTCAAAAAGTTAAAAATGATCGCAATGCATTCCTCATGTAAAAGTTAAGTTTTTAGTTTGGTCTGTTTGGAGCCAGAAGGACGTTGACTCTTCTGACCTTCTGGTCGCCAAAACAGATGAGTGCGTATATGGGTCAGGATTCATATCGAGGATGATTTTCTTCGTGAGCTATCAGGTAAATTGCCATCACTATCATCCATACCATCAGCGGCTACCATCATTAATGAATCTCATCAAGTATTTATCACCAAAATTGCCATCACTACCTGTGATATATTTTTTTTCATCTCCTGCTACTAATATCCCTAATGGTACGGACACATCCTCAATCATCAAGCTCCACGATAGAGCACTTTTGTAATTGATTAAATTTGATGCATACATCTATGTTAAAGTGCCTTGTTACAATTTATTTCATTAGCCTGCTACAGATAACAATTATGATAATAATATTCGGCTTTTATATAGCAACGATGTGTTTAAGCGCTTTACAGATATATTATTACCCCGGTCATCGGAGTCACGTCTACCTGCACACAATGTATGCACATTCTCCACTTCCTGGGGAGCATTTCAGCCAGGCTTCATTTTCACAAGCGCACACTTGCTCATCTAACCACGATAACTTTCCCATTCTACTGGGTACCCATTTAACACAATTAAGGGAGTTTACAGATAGCACATGGTACAAATGACCCCAAATATCCACAGATCTTTTACACATGGAGAAGTTCCACTTTGAGCATGGTCTTAGAATAATAACTGCCATAGTCCTAGATGTGATTCATGAATACCTTTTGTTTGCCCTCTTGAAAAGAATACTTCCACCTGCGTATCTTAGAACTACCGTTGGTGCATAAATTAATAATGTTACATAACTTTCATGAGCGCATATCCAGTATTTATCTCTGTGGGTTTTACCTTTTTGGTACAAAAATCTGCCCATGCTCGGAATGCAACCGTAAACTGGCTTATTGGGTGGCACTATGAACGTGACGGACAAAGAAAGAGGACAAAATGTACAGTTTCTCAGGTTGACAAAGGAACATCCCTTCACTGCTATTATGTAAAAATGTGTAGAACAGGTGAATATGCATGTGACACCAGTTCTACACATTTTTACATAATAGCAGTGAAGAGATGTTCCTTTTTCTACCTGAGGAACTATATTTTGTCCTCTTTCTTTGTCTGTTATGTTCAAAGTATGGAGAGTGGAACATGTGGATTAACGTCTTCCCAAAAGACATCTGTGCCGCGGCAGGAATCGAACCCCGTACCATATGATCTGCAGTCGGGGAACTTATCCACTAGACCACAACACCTCTACTAAAATAATTTCAGAAACAACAAAATGCTAATTGAAGACTCATTAATTGTCGCTATTAGGTCATACATTATGGCTTGCCCTACCTATAACAACACGGAATGTATGCAATTCGCATTCTGACTATTCAACTACAATTATTTGCAACGGGTGAAAGGGATAATTCGTAAAAAGGCACCCCAAAATGTAATGACGTGACCCTCAGGTACGAAATCCTGGATACGTCCCTGCTCGGAAGATTCGAAATTCAGAAAGGCAAAAATGTTCGCAATGCATTCCTCATGTAAAAGTTAAGTTTTTAGTTTGGTCTGTTTGGAGCCAGAAGGACGTTGACTCTTCTGACCTTCTGGTCGCCAAAACAGATGAGTGCGAATATGGGTCAGGATTCATATCGAGGATGATTTTCTTCGTGAGCTATCAGGTAAATTGCCATCACTATCATCCATACCATCAGCGGCTACCATCATTAATGAATCTCATTAAGTATTTATCACCAAAATTGCCATCACTACCTGTGATATATTTATTTTCATCTCCTGCTACCAATATCCCTAATGCCACGGACACGCATCCTCAATCCTCTCCACTATAGACCACTTTTGTAATCAATTAAATTTGATGCATAAATCTATGTTTTGTTACAATTTATCTCATTAACCTGCTACAAATGACAATGATAATAATATTCGGTTTTTATATAGCAACGATTAGGGTTGTACGGTATGTCACTGAAACAGCTTCCGTAGGATTTTTGTGCCAAAGTTAATTTGTTGTTGTTGCTGTTTTGGCTTTAAAAGGGTCCCAATTGGCCAAAAATGATGGGGTTCAAATTTTTAGACCCCTCGTTCATTTCCTGGGGGGTCCTAGACCGGGAGCCAGGGGGGTCAACCTAGCTGGGAAGGAAACCAATTTTCATGTGCACAGATGTAAAGATCGCATAGCTCCACATAACAAATTGACCGTCCGGCATGTTCTAAGTGGTGGGGTTTGGCCAGGGGGACGCCCCCACCAAAAAAGTGGCCCTTTTGATGATAAAATAGTATTATGTGAATAATATTTTAAGGAAACCTTGAACCACCATTAGTTTGGTGTCATATGAAAGAGAGTTAAAATATCTACATTTGATACCAATTTCAAAGAATTTGGGATTAATTAACATCGCAAATTTAAGTAACAAACATGATTTTTCCATATATCGAAATCGGTGAATTGCATTTTTTCATAACTTTCCAGGAATTTGCTTATGTACAACGACAATATCCTGTGCGAGGGAGAGGTTTATATCTCTTTTCAATGAAAAGTTATAGCAATCCAAATTTATTGATTTGATTTCCACAAAAACAACATTTTTTGCCCTCATGTGTATTAACTGTATGCATATACGTGCATTAGTGTATTAAGGACCTGTTTGGTGTGTTTACATCACGTTTTAAAGATAACTTTGAACTAAAACCTCTAATCACCATGTATTTGGTGTCAAAAGATGGATAATTAAAATACCTTCATTCTGATATCAATTTCAATGAGTGATGTAGTGTGTGAAATATAAATTTTGAGCCAAAATGGTGCTTCATTGTAGATATTCCTCTGATTTTTGCCAGTATATCGGCATATTAACTGGACAAACGTGATTAGACATTTAGAAGTGCAGAAAGTTCAAACGATTTGGAGCGCTGATATGGAGATGCGCACCATATTTGTCTTTATTTAGTTGATTGCCACTGTTTTTCTTACCTTATCTATGTTACTTTTGTATTTTTGCTTTTTCTTCTAATTTAATTCTACGGGTTATAGTCTTCTCTTAATCAGAACACTGTGCGCTTAGAAACATCAGTATTAAGCGCCTAATAAATGTTATGTATTATTATTATTATTAATTGATCAGTTCTTCTTCTGTACTCTGGGGTGTTTTTAGTAAATGTGGACAGTGGCAGTTGCCTCCCCCCCCCCACCACCACCCCACCCCTCGCCCCCCCCCCCCCCCCCCTCTCTTCCAGTCGCTTGTCATAATCTTCCCCATGACCAAGAAAAGTTAGTGCATCGATCAACATGAATATAATATAATATCGCCATGTTTGGTTTAATGGTTTATTTTGCCTGACTACTAAGAAAACACGTGTTTGCTCGTAAGCAGTCAATACTCTGCATTATCCCTATTGTGATTAGATTAGAATGACATAAACTTTTCTCATAAAATAGTTTCGGCTAGGTATGCAAAGTTATTTTTTCTCCCGATTACAAGAAATTCGGTACGAAAATCGAAGGAACATTATGAAACTACTTGATTCGATTAAATCTCAGTTTTAGTCTTTGTGTGTTTCAAATAGGAAGTTCCATAATTACAATTGAGATCAATTTGAAATCTTTTGTGCACATGAAAATTGGTTTTCTTCCCAGCTAGGTTGACCCCCCTCCCCCTGGCTCCCGGTCTAGGACCCGCCAGGAAATGAAGAAGGGGTCTGAAAATTTGAACCCCATCATTTTTGGCCAATTGGAACCCTTTTGAAGCCAAAACAGCAACAACAACAAAACAAAAAAAAATCAACTTTGGCACAAAAATCCTACGGGATTACGTACCATACCGCACTAGATGTGTTTATGCGCTTTACATATATATTAATACCGGGAGGGGGGGGGGGAGTGAGCAAATTTAAAAAATCGGACACCCCCCCCCCCGCCCTTGAACGCGTTTTTACACGTTTTTTCCCCAGGGCGGAGCCCTCAGAAGATCATGGGTTTTATACATTAAATTATCGTCAGATGAGCATATGTTATACCTTATTTGTGACACTGGCAGGTCACGAATTGGCATGGGGTCCAGGGGGCGGAGCCCCCAGAAGCTCAGGGGTTTTATACATTAAATTATCGTCAGATGAGCATATTTTATACCTTATTTGTGACACTGGCGCAGGTCACGAATTGGCGTGGGGTCCGGGGGACGGAGCCCCCCCCCGGAAGCTCAGGGATTTGGGGCAATAAATTACTGTCAGATGAGCATATTTTGATACCTTATTTGTGACACTGGCAGGACACAAATTGGTGTTGTGTCCAGGGGGCGGAGCCCTCGGAAGCTCAGGGGTTTTTGGGCAATAAATTACAGATGAGCATATTTTGATACCTTATTTGTGACACTGGCAGGTCACGAATTGGCGTGGGATCCAGGGGGCGGAGCTCCAGGAGGCTCAAGGGTGTAAGGCAATAGATTACGGTCAGATGAGCATCCAGGGGCCCGCCTTAGGGCAATTGGTTGGGTTCGGGGGTAGAGCCCCGGAAGCTCAGGGCTTTAGGCATTTAATTACATCAGATGACCATGATTGTACCTTATTTGTGACACTGGCAGGTAACTCTTTGGCGTGGGGTCCGAGGGGCGGAGCCCCCTAGAAAGCTCAGGGGTTTTAGGAATTTTATAACGGTCAGACAAGCATGCAGGGGCCCGCCTTAGGGCCCCTGGTGTGGTCGAGGGGTTGGAGCCCCGGAAGGTTAGGGGTTTTAAGCATATAATTACGGTCAGATGAACATATTGTGATACCTTATTTGTGACACTGGCAGGACAGTAATTGGCGTGAGGTCCAGGGGGCCGACACCCCAGAAGCTCAGGGGTTTAAAGCCGTCCGCCTTATAAGGCCCTAGGTGGGGGTCCAGGGGCCGAACCACCGGAAGTCAAGGGATTTTAGGCATTTAATTACGGTCAGATGAGCATATTTTGATACCTTTGATATCTTTCTCCTTTTATTGCCATCTTTTCTTTCCTTTTTCCCCCCTTTTTTGTCCTTCTTTTTTTGTTCCCTTCTTTTTTGTCCTTCTTTTTTGTTTCCCTTTTTTTTTTTTTTTTTTTGCCAGGGGGGGGGGGGGGGCCTGGATCCGCCACTGGGTCATACATTATGGCTTGCCCTACCTTACAACACGGAATGTATGCAATTCGCATTCTGACTATTCAACTACAATTATTCGCAACGGGTGAATGGGATAATTGGTAAAAAGGCCCCCCAAAATGTAATAACGTGACCCTCAGGTACGAAATCCTGGATACGTCCCTGCTCGGAAGATTTGAAATTCAGAAAGTTAAAATTGTTCGCAATGCATTCCCCATGTAAAAATAAAGTTTTTAGTTTGGTCTGTTTGGAGCCAGAAGGGCGTTAACTCTGTAATAATGCCCTTCTGGTCGCCAAAACAGATGCATGCGAATATGCGAATATGAGTTAGGTTTCATATTCCGAGGATGATTTTACGCGTGAGCTAGCTATCAGCTAACTTGCCATCACTATCATAATACCAATATTATCACTTTCCTCACGAATAAAACTGATTATAATCAGCAACCATCATTCTTGGATCTCATCAAGTATTTATCACCAACATTGCCATCACTACCGTGACATGTTTAGTATCATCTCCTGCTACCAATATCCCTAATGACACTGACACGCATCCTCGATCATCTCCACAATAGACCATTTTTGTAATTAATTGAATTTTATGCATACATCTTTGTTATTGTGCCTTGTTACAATTTATTTCATTAACCTGTTACAAATAATTGTATTTCAATAGTCAGAATGCTTATTTAAGACATTATTCTTGCTAGGTAGGTCAAACATTATGACTTGCCCTACCTAGCAACACTGAATGTATGCAATTCGCATTCTGACTATTGAACTACAATTATTCGCAATGGGTGAATGGGATAATTTGACAAAGGCCCCCCAAATTTAATGACATTTTTGTGACCCTCAGGTACGAAATCCTGGATACGTCCCTGCTCGGAAGATTCGAAATTCAGAAAGTCAAAAATGTTCGCAATGCATTCCCCATGTAAAAGTTAAGTTTTTAGTTTGGTCTGTTTGGAGCCATGCAGAAGGTCGTTAACTCTGTGCAAAATGATATGAAATAATGCCCTTCTGGTCGCCAAAACAGATGAGTGCGAAACTGGGTCAGGATTCATATCGAGGATGATTTTCTTCGTGAGCTATCAGGTAACCTGCCATCACTATCATTAATACCAATATTATCACTTTTCTCACGAATAAAACTGATTATAATCAGCAACCATCATTCTGGGATCTCATCAAGTATTTATCACCAAAATTGCCATCCCTACCGTGACATATCTATTTTTATATCCTGCTACCAATATCTCTAATGCCATGGACACATCCTCAATCACCCCCACAACAGACCATTTTTGTAATTAATTAGATTCGATGCATACATCATGTATCATGGGATAAATATAGGCCTACCAAGGGTTCATGCAAGACTGTTTTACTTTTTTCAGTGGAAAATTAATTATTACCGGTGTTCAGAGGATTCTTCAGACAGTCCAGGGGGGTGTTTCACAAAGATCCTAAGTTGAACTTACCTCTAAGTTGGACTTAAAAATTATGGACAGCCATTGGAGCCTTAAAATGAAATATATTCAAAAGCAGAAATTCAAGTATTTTAGACTTTTTTTATAAATTCCACATCAAGAACATGAAATCTCCTTGATGATAGAAAATATGAATGATTTGAGTCAAAATTGTATGCATTTAAAATGAACTTTTACAAAACATTTTTAAAGATGCTAATGGCTTTCCATAATTGTTAAGTCCAACTTAGAGATAAGTTCAACTTAGGATCTTTGTGAAACACCCCCCTGGATCTAGGCGACAATTACACAAGTAATTCTGCAAAGCCCCTGTGTTGCACATGGCAAACCCTCCATCAATTGGTGCCTTGTTTTGTCAAATTTGCACATGTGGGGGCACTGGACAAACTTCTGGGGCGTTACAAGAAAGTTACGATTGATTGCAAGTTGCAAAATTTGCAACTTATATTTGCAATTGATTGCAGCTCAACTTTCTTGCAACGGCGCACTAGTCTCCTAAATTTCCTAGGATTTTGATAGGATTAAAGTTTTAACAATGAAATCAAGTTAACTAGATCTCGCTTTTATACTCCCCCCCCCCCCTCTCTCTCTCTCTCTCTTACTAATGGCAGAGCTGCCAACCTTGTGCGACCAAAAAAAGGAATCATGATGGCAAAAAAAGGAATTTCAAGCAAAAAAAAGGAATTCATAAAAACGAAACTTACAACCACGCGCAACACACTTCCAATGCAGAAATGTTCATTCATCATGCTGTTTTTTCCATACAAGCAGAAACTTTGTTTGGTGGTTATTTTGGTATTATCAGCATTTCATTCTTTTTGAGAATATATTTCTTTTCAAGTATGTTTTAAATTTAGTTTTCTATTGAATTTTTGATCAAATCACCATTTTAGGGCAGTTGTTTGACGTGCGGTATGTAAAAAAAATTTAAAAAAAGTATTTTATGAAGAAAAAACGTAATACCATAATTTGGAGGAAAAAACAGAGTAATTCCGGCAAAAATGGAATGGTTGGCAGCTCTGTAAAGGGGGTTGCAAGAAAGTTGCCTTGCGATCAATTGCAAATTCGCAATTAATCGCAAGACTTGCGCTTAATTTTGGGGATTTGCAATTGATTGCCCATAAATTTGCAATGTTACGCCCCATTAGTCTGAAAGAAGTTATATCAAAATTGTATGCTTTTTTTAAACAAAGGTGTTCTCAACAACCTGTAAGCTTGCCCTAGGCTTGTCTAACACAGCAACAAATAGTGTATGCATACTTAATTCTAATGATTGTAGTTTATACATTAATAACAACAAGCATATATATCCAGTGCTCTGTGCAGCGTTCCAAGAAACCGTCATAAGTCTAACTTCTTGACTATCCCATTGAAACGTGTGTTATAGAATTAACACGCGTTTCAATTGGGATAGTCAAGAAGTTAGACTTATGACGGTTTCTAGGAACGGGCCCCTGTTGGATAGTACTGGATACTATTGCATGCTTTGTCATGTAAAAAACATGGGATGGACTCAGTAAATAGATCATTTGTGACAGCGATTGACCAATCATTTGATTCGGATCTAAAAGTGAGTAGTATAATAAAAGTGTATATTCTATCATGTACATATCAACACAATGAAAGAGAGGAAACTATCATTAATCTTCCTGACGATTTATTCTGCTTTTCTAACAGGTATTCTGAATTATACATCATGATTTGATAACAATACCAATATCTACATAACAATATTTCATCCGCACTGATTGGTGAGGGGCACATAACCAATTAGGAAGCATGCAAACTGAAATAATAATAATATTCCGCTTTTATTAAGCGCTTAATACAAATGTCTCTACCGGTAAGCGCTTTACAGATATACTATGGACTCATGTTCAACAGATATAGATTTTAGAGTAAATTGTTCATTCATTCATAATTCAGTTTTCCTAGACATTTCCATTGTCACAGTTTGTACACAACAATTATTGAGAAGAACAAAAATGGAAGTGATATCAAAACTTAAGTGGTAATTCAGTCCAGCTAAAATACAAGTAAAAACAAGACAATCGTTATTAATTAAAAGTTAGCTATGTAAATACAAAATTGTGGGCCAAGCTGGAATGAATAAGAATTGCAGAAATTCCTTTATGTCTTTCATTTCTACTTAAACTTTAATTCTTTTTGAGAACAAGTTCCTTTTCAAGCAGTCCCTAATAGGATAACATCTGTTGGTCTTGCTCATAGCTACCTTAGAGAGATAGTTACATCACCGGAAATTGCTTCTGATTGGTCAATTTCATGAAGTTCCAAATACATGTACAGTCAAACCTGCTTTAATGACCACCTGTCTACAAAGACCACTTTTTGTGTTTCCCTTGGGCGGTCGCTGTAGACAGGTTTGACTGTAGTTACCTCCATAGATATTGTACGTATTTAGAGCTCCATGACTGAACCTCTGGCTGTGCTTGCGTACACTTATGTACCCATGTCACAACTATGTCTCTCAATACGCTACGGTCTTGCCCCATCGTACTGTCATTACCATAAAAACCTACAAACCAAAGAACAGCAATTTTGCTTGAATTTTCCTAAGTGGGAAACTGACAAATTTGACAATATTGGGACAACATTATACATGAAATAGTACAATTACTCATTAATTACACGCAAACTACACGATCCAATTTTCAAAGAAATTGCAGCTGCATTTAAAATGGAAATTTAAACATATATCATCTTCCTGATCAATTGAAATATTAGCCTATTCAAGCCTTCTAGTCGGTGTCAAAGCCAAATCTGCTTCAAATCAGACATGACCGCACAACTAAAATAGCGTTGCTACGATTCAGAACCTATGTGAATTTTCCTCCTTTAAAAAAGCTTGCTGTCCCCTGGAATTGTTATTTTAGAAACCTCGATTATCAGGATGTTGATTGCTATTGCAAATTCTTCCAAAATGGGATCCTAGTCTGGTTGAAATGTGTAATGGGCTTTATATTTATTCAGGAACACTTCATTTATGATTCAACTTAATTAATGATACTCGTAGGAAAAATTAAGTAATAGAATGACTGTCGTATCCTAAGCTCAATTTTAGAATTTCCCTTTTGATAGGTTTGCTAGAAGCTATCAACTCTTCATATCTATCTAACAAATAAAACTACCTAATGTACCATTCCGATCCCATCTTTCACTTCATTTCTGCCATCCCATATTCAGAATGACTACATTACAAGTGTTATGTAACCAGTCTCCCTACCAAGAAAGAATATACCACTCTGATCAAATCTTGAAGTTCTTTTCTGCAATGCCATACTGAGCACAAGTACATGAGTAAGGTTCACTAACCAGTCTTCCTGTCACAAAACAATATGAACATACAACTGTGACTATATTTTGGAGACAATTTGGTTGCGCAAAATTCAGTGCAGGTGTGCGAGTATCAATCAGTCTTCCCATAGCATATAGAGTACCGAAGCTGTGACATCATAACAATCTATATTTAGAATTTCTCAATTTTTTCTTCATTTTCCAAAAGAACATCAAAAATAATGTCCGAATGTCGAAAACCAATTGAATATGTTACCAGAGCACTATAATACTGAGTTCCCATAGGACATATATTTATCCAGATGGTCATATCTCAGCCAATACTTAATATATTCAATTGGTTTTCGACATCGGACATTATTTTTGATGCTCTTTCAGAAAATGAAGAAAAATTGAGAAATTCTAAAAATAGATTTTTGATGACGTCTTACTTCACTACTCTATTGAGAGAGATAGTTGGTGACGAGCACATCTACATGTACATGTACGCAAGATGGGTCATCGGTTAATTCATGGAGCTCCAAAAACATGTAGTCCTCTCCCATGTACAATCTCTATGGGAGGGAACTATTTTGGAGCTTCATAAACTGCCTGACCAATGAGAAGCAACTTCCAGTGAGGTAACTATTTCTCTCAAATAGCTATGAGTCTCCCTATCAAAAATACCCGTTTGATCATGTCTTGAGTTTCATTCCTGCAAAAACATATTGGGAATAAGCAAAAGAGAAGAGTTCTTTGTACCAGTCTCCCTAACCCTGTCACACACATGTATCATGCTTTCATTGATTCTTCCTTCCCTCAATCCTCTGCTGGTAAACTCTCCTTAGGTTCCTTCGATTCTTCCTTCACTCCGGCCTCTGCTGGTAAACTCTCCTTAGGTTCCTTTGATTCTTCCTTCACTTCGGCCTCTGCTGGTAAACTCTCCTTTGCTTCCTCCTCTATCTGTTCTCCACCTTCTTTGGAGCCTTCATTCTCCTCCTCTGATCCAGTCGTCTTCTTTTCTCCATCACTGAACACGCCCACCTCTAAGTCTCCCCTTGCCCTTTCCCTAGCAAGCTTTTCCTAAGGAGGAGAACAAAAGAAATAAAAGATAAAGAAGTTAAATATATGCTTGGGGGTGTTTCACAAAGATCCTAAGTTGAACTCACCTTTAAGTTGGACTCTACGATTATGGGAAGCCGTTAGCATCTATCAAAATATTTTGTACAAGTTATCTTAAAAGGCATAAAATCGTTGATTCAAATCATTCATATTTTCTATTATAATCAAGGAGATATCATGTTCTTGATGTGGAATTTATAGAAAGTCTAAATACTTGAATTTTCGCTTTTGGCTCTCCATAATTTTTAAGTCCAACTTAGAGTTTAACTTAGGATCTTTGTGAAACACTCCCCCTTGTCATATAATTAATGTACCCCTCAGTATTATAACAAAATGATGATAGATGGAAGTATGAGTGGGTCTGGCCTGATCCAAGTGTATGCTACAGATTGGAGGGTGTGGAGAAGGGCCATTAATGAAATGAAACGTCCACTCCCACAGCATGGATAAATGGATTTTAGATGATGATAATGATGATGGTTGTGCTGTTGATGATGATGGTGATGTTGATGATAATGATTATGATGTTGATGAAGATGATGATGGTGACAATTTATACAATGATTTCAATGATGGTAATGATAGTGATAAATGATGGATGTTAAATGATGATGATGATGATGTTGATGGTGATGGTAATGTTGTTGGTGATGATGGTGGTGATGTTGATGATGATTATGATGGTGACAATTACAATGATGATGATGGTGATAAATGATGATGATGATGGCGATGACGGTGATGTTGATGATGATGGTGATGTTGATGGTGATGCTGATGGTGATGGTAATGTTGTTGATGATGATGGTGGTGATGTTGATGATGATGATGATGTTGATGGTGATGGTAATGTTGTTGATGATGATGGTGGTGATGATGATGATGATGATGATGATGTTGATGGTGATGGTAATGTTGTTGATGATGATGGTGGTGATGTTGATGATGATGATGATGTTGATGGTGATGGTAATGTTGTTGATGATGATGGTGGTGATGTTGATAATGATGATGATGGTGACAATTACAATGATGATGATGGTGATAAATGATGATGATGATGGCGATGACGGTGATGTTGATGATGATGGTGATGTTAATGGTGATGCTGATGTTGATGAAGATGATGGTGACAATAACATTGATAATGATGATGTTGATGGTGACAGATTTAATGACATCATTAATATGTGAAAGTCCCTTTGGTGTGTGCATTAATCATTCATTTCAAAGTATACAAAAACAGTGGGTTTCTAGCGGCAGTTTCCCGCGCCATATCTGAGCGAGCCTTAACCATTTTGTAACTACTTACTCTCCTATCCTGGTCAGCGAACCGTTCAAACATGTTTCCATAGATCTTCTTCTCCTTCTCAAGATGCTGTTTGAGCTTCTGGTTGCTAAGTGTCAGCTGGTTCTTGGCCGCCTTGTTCTCGGGTTCTATCTCCAGGACTTTGAGGAAGTCTACCTTGCCCTTCTCGTACTCGGTTAGATGATAGTAGGCCTGCCCACGACGGAAGTACCCTTTCACGCTGACTGCATCAAACTCGATGGCCTGCCAAGAAATAAAATGGGGTATTTGTAAGCCTGTCTCCTATTCGCTGAAATGTAACATTTAATAATTTTGTCATAGCTAGTGTCCCAGACAGAAGCTAAAGATGAAAGTAGGCCTGCCCACGACGGAAGTACCCTTTCACGCTGACTGCATCAAACTCGATGGCCTGCCAAGAAATAAAATGGGGTATTTGTAAGCCTGTCTCCTATTCGCTGAAATGTAACATTTAATAATTTTGTCATAGCTAGTGTACCAGACAGCTAAAGCCGAGATAATAATATCTACAGTCCTTTGAAAGCGCTTAGAGAGGTTTTATCATAATTTGATATCACTATACAAGAACGACATATTATTATTGTTACCAGTACAATAAGTTTTATTTCAGCACAAAGCAAGTGATCATGCATGTTATGGATTGTATTAACATTGAGATAGATATGATTAATGGTAGGTTCCTTATGTATATGTAAATAATCATATACCGGTATGATTGATACATGTTTATACACAAAAGCCTATCAAACAAACTGATCAATTCTGTGCCTGATAAAGCCCCAAACGGACAGGTGCGAGAACATAACATGAACCATTACAGCCTAAAATGAAAAGTAGCCTCCAAACTTGAGTCCTTCTCTTCATTACTTGAGCGGATAAAGCGTGCGGCTCATCATTGAAAAATACACCACGAAAATCAATACATGGGACTAACCTTATCACAATGACTGACAGCCTCAAGAAACTCCTCGGCCTTGATCGCTGCCATGGCAACGTTCAGGTTGGCTGCTAGCTGCATCGCGTCGGACTTCTTCTTCTGCTCCTCCTCCGTAATGGTCTCCTTGTCCAGGTAAGTGATGATTTTCTTCCATTGCTTGATGGCATCTTGGTATCTCCCTTGCTGGTATGGAACAAGATGGGAAAGATTACATGTTATGAAAGATTATATCCAGCTGTATTGTAAGTTTTTTATTTAAGATAGTGCTAGGTACTGGTACAGGGGAGTGTTTCACAAAGACTAAGATCGACTTTATGATGGACTTAACTATTGTTTGCTCTCACCATTTACTGGCATTGGTCTCTCAAGAGACGTACAAATCATGGTCACAAATCTACAGAATTTTTCGATAATTCATTATTGAAGGAAAAAATATTATCTAAAGGTCATAATCAAGCAACCAATGGAGAGAGCAACCAGATGCATATATTGCCTGCTATAGTTAATTCCAACTTAATGTTGATCTTAGTCTTTGTGAAACACCCCCCCCCCCCCCCAGGTCTATTAGGTCCAGTATTGTGTGGGTATTAACCCCTGTTTAGGCAGAACTGTCTGAACAAGAAGCTTTCACTGTCTTACCTTGAAGTAATTTGTTCCTTTTGCTTTGACGACCTCTGACTGCTCAAGCTTTTCAGCGATGTCCATCTCCCATGGCTCCTTGGCCTGTAGTTACAGAGTAACAAACAAATCAAATTTGAGTTGGTGGTGATTTCATTTGATTCGACTGATTAGTGACATTACAGCATATTTATTTTCACTAAGTACAAAGTATATTGTAAAAATAATAGTTCCATTTAAAGCCCCCTGCACTACTTAATTAACTACTCAATTGTAGCTACTTGCTCCCTCTATATAGCAAACGATGCCTTAGCGGTGCCCGTTGGTCTCCCATGGTCCCCTTTTTCTTATGTTAATTGAGAGCTGATTTGATGAGATACCCACCTGTCAGTGACCATGCATGGGGTCTAATCCCTCCTTGCCAAATTAGTGCAGCAGGCTTTAAATGGCGCAATTACTATATGAATATACTATACTGCGCTTAATACAAGGTATCATATTATTTCCCAGGCTGTAGCTGAGCTGCCATAATAAGACACTAAAGCATTCAAGGAATTCCTACCTACCAGGTACCTAATTACTCCACCTTGGTGGAGAGAGGCAAATGCAGATTGGTGTCTTGCCAAAGGACATGATCTACTACACTGTGGGACATAAACAAACTTGGCCCTTTCACTGCCATATGGTTTCAAGTGACCAGGGCCCTGTTGAGTTGAGATTAATTAACTTATTTGCAATTAATATTAATGTCAACTATGTTATAATAATAATAATAATAATAATGGTGGCTTCTTATATAGCGCACATGTCCGTCACGTTGTGACGATCCTGGCGCGGCACTGATTACTAGCCTGGCTTTAGCTATGCAACCACTACGGCGCTCTAGTATTTCAAGGAATTGATTCCTGCCAGGTACCCATTTACATCACCTGGGTTGAGTGTGGCAAATGTAGATCAATGTCTTGCCAAAGGACATTAGTGCCGCGGCGGGACTTGAACCGCGGACCTTAAGATCGACAGTCCATCAACGTATCCACTCGACCACAACACCTCTACAGAGATAGGAGATTATACTTGCAATTGATTGGAGGACTTGTGATTGATTTGGATCAATTGCAACTCTTTATAAGACGGGCCTGAGTCTTACATTGTATCAGTGGTTATGCTTAAACTGAATTTTTAAAATCAGGGGTGATAGTGAGCACTAAAAAAAATAGATCATTTTTTGTTCCTCAACTCCCCCCGCCCTAGAGTAAAAAAAAAAGGATTCTGGGGGAAGAAAAAAAATCAACAACGAAAAATTCCCCCCCCCCCCCCCTTTTGAGTAAGAAAATTAGGAACAAATCTGGAAAATTCAGGAAAATCGGGGTAAAATCGGGAAGAAAACAAAATAAAAAATAAATCGGGGGCAAAAGAAGAAAAAAACGGGAAAAAAATAAATAAATCAGGAAACTGATTTAAATTGGGTAATTATCAGGACTGTAAAATACATTGTGTGAACAACACAACATGTTTTACATAATGGAAACACATGTACTCCTGGATAGTACAGTGGTACACCATGAAAACATACTCCTTCAGACACAATGAAATTACCTTATCTATATCAGTGCACAAAAAACAATAGAATCCAATAAAGCAGGACCAGAAATATTACCTTTTCAAAATTCTTGAGCAAGACTTCGTACGTGACATCCGCATTTCCTGGAATGTTGTACTCAGCTTTGCCTTGTGACCCGTAAGCATACTTTGATTTGACCTTTAACCTTGCCACCTCTCCTTTCTTCATCCTCTTGATGGCGATCTCCAGCCCCTCAACGATCCCTGCGTCGCTACCTGATCAATAAAATTTGCATGAGAAAGTTTGAATATTAAAGCAAAAATCTGTGAGCATTGTGGTATACAGGGGATTGTTTCACAAAGACTAAGATTGACTTTAAGCTGAACTTAACTATAGCATGCTGTTCATGCCACTGTTTGCTCTCACCATTGTGATCTTTAGATAATATTTTTTCCTTCAAAAGTGAATTATCAAAAAATGTTAATTTTCTAGATTTGTGATCATGATTTGTACGTCCATTGAGAGAGACCAATGCAAGTAAATTTTGAGAGCAAACAGTGGCATGAACGGCCTGCCATAGTTAAGTCCAATTTAACGTCAATCTTTAAAATCCTGATGTCGGGTCTTGACTCTCATATGAAAGTTCTTGGATTCGAGCCTTGTCTGGTGCTAGGTGCTAACATCCTTGGACAACGTGTTTCAGCTAAATTTATCCCTCTAGAGCCAAGTGTATAATATGGGTATCTGGCAATGCTGGGGTAATAATAGTCCACCCCCCCCCCCTCCCCCCCCCCTCCCCCCCCTCCCCCCCCCCCCCCCCCCAAGGTTCTATCAGTTTTTTTACCCCGTCCCTTGCATCCCATACAGAGCGCAAAGTCTCAACTAATCAAAGGTCTCTTTAAGGTTTAAGTTACTGACCTCCATATGATGATGATAATGCCCTGTAAAAGGACTGCAATATGTCACCCAAAAGACATCAAAATAATCCCTGGGGCTAGGGCAGCCTGCTGAATAGCTTGTGTTTTTTTTGTCCTTCTCTTTAAAAAAATATTTTAATTCTTTCTCTAAATGATTTAATAAAGCCTATCTGAACTAGTTTGGCCAGGAGGGATTAGACCTCCCTGTTTGGTCACTGGCAGGTGGTTATCTCATTAAATCAGCTGTCCATTCACATAAGAAAAAGGGGACCATGGGGGACCAACGGGTTAGGTATTGTTGGCTATATAGTTACAAGTAGTGCGGTCCTGCTTTAAAAGAGATAATGGAATAACGATAGATGACATACCTTCTGTTACTGTGTATTCCACATCTCTGTTTTCAAACTCCTTTCCATCGTAACGGCCAATGATGTGTGCTAGAAAATGAAATATTAATAAATACAGAATTTAACAATGTTAAATCTTAGATGCACGGCCCTACGTGTAATCAGTGCCTGTGATATGGTGTAATATTGAAACCAACAAAAAAAATTGCACTTCAAAATGATCAAGAAGTGCCTCAAAAAAGTAAAAGATCTTTGAGTGACCCGTTTTACCATACTCGTTTTCGCCAATAGACTGTAGTGTTATGAAAACCGTTTGGCGAACGCAAAATTTGGTTTCGATTTCCAATCATAAATATCTTGATAATCAGACAGGTGATCGACTTGTAAAAGTCACAGGGTTCCTGACTGACCTAAAGGTTTATAATCATCATTGCAGCATGAGCTGAATCCAGGATTTTATTTCAGGATCCGAGACAAAGTTACTGGATCCTTTTAATACAATCTTTCTCACAAGTAAAGAAGATAAAGGCTCCTTCAGACATGATGCAACTGACGCATTCTTTTTTTAATGATGACTTGAAGGGTATTGTGTATCTTATAACACAGAGCTTAGCGAATATGTGCAAGTCCTTTGTTTTGAACATTTGCTATTCAGTTCATGTAAAAGAAAAAACAGTGCCGGCTTTTTGTGCCATATCTGAAGTTCTGAACTAGCCTTAACCCTATTTAGCCCGGGCTATTTTGAAACTGCATAGCCCAGGGGGGGCTTCTCAGGCCCCCCCCCCTGTGATCTCGGCCGTAAAACGCCCGATCGCCGCGAAAATTTGCATACATGTCAAGTGAAGTGTATAGAATACTATGGTAATTTCAATTTTTTTGAAAAATTCACCCATTTGTATATTTATGGTAATTTATGCAAATAAGGTCATTAAATTCACATTTTTGCCCATAAATCAGACATTATTCATATTTAAGCATTCTTTCTCACTACATATATTTGTTAGACCATTTGGAATAATAATACAACACAAAAATTTGAAAAACCAGGGTTATTCCTTATGTTATCTATTGTTTTGATAATTTCTTATGTATTTCTTTGTTTTTTTAACTTATGTATTTTATTGTTTTTGTTGTTTTATTTCATTTCCAACTATAATTCAACTATTTTGACCCCAAAATAAACACCTAAAATCTAAACAAGACCAAATAACCAATGTTTTACCTCTTTATTTGAAAAATGAGATTTCCATATGTTTTGTACACAAATCACAAAAATGAGCGATTTTCGGGCTGACATGCGAAGACAAAAGGACACGTGACTTTGTAATGGTAGGTCCGATTTTCGAAAAATTTCTTTCAAAAGTTGCGCAAGACTCGAAAGAAAAAAGTCACAAAATTTCAGTGCAAGATTTTCTTGCGTTAAAAAATTATCGCGAAAAATGTCGAGGGGGGGGCTTCTCAAGCCCCCCCCCCCCGGGCTAAATAGGGTTAAGCACTTTACAACAGGGCTAAATTTGAAGACATTTTATGTCATGACACTTTAATTTACTTCTTTTTTTTAAAACCTAAATGCACTTTATAGGACTGTGAGGACCAAAAACGTTTACTTTGGAAACAAGTAGTATCCTGAATAAAATAGATCTAATATGACATCAAAAGATGAGGCCTGTAACGTGATAAATGCACTTGAATCATTTAGAAATTCAATTTCTCAAACTACATGTATATAACATGAAAATATTTTTCTAAAAGTTATTTGTCACTCACATATAATCTTGCAATAAATGATATACAGTCTGTAATTTCAGTATAAAAGATTTCTTTTCAAGATTCTGCAGGAAGTGACTACAGGTATATATTTCTAAATATTTCACAAAACAATGTTAGAGCTACACAAAATTGAAACAGTCTTGTATTTTTGTATTTCTTTTTGCACTAAAATAGTTTCAACTACTCAAAACATTCCCTCTTTGATGGCAAAAGATTTCTTTATTCAAGACAATCTTATTCCCTTTTTACCTTCCAGCTTCATCATTAGGAAATGAAAAGAACTGAAATAGTTTTAATTACACAAATCATTCCCCTTAATGGCAAAACATTTCTATATTTAAAACAATCTTATTAACTTCTTACCTTCAACTTTAGCTTCATCATTAGGAGTATCATATTCCTGTCCTTCCGTCACAATTCGTCGTACGATTCCTTCATCGTTATCCTCTGAAAGATCCTCGCCTTTCCAATCAAAGAGTTCCACTTCAAAGACCAGGGTAGAATTGGCAGGAATCTTTGCTTTACCTAGTAGAAAGGAGAACAAAAGAATATGGATTCTGGTGACAGATCAACACTCTCATTATACCAGCATATGTACAGGATTTTAAAGGGGGATATGGGATACAATTCCCCCTAAAAAAGGACAAACACCATTAAAAAAAAGGCATACCGTATTTGCCGGCGATAAGGCCGCAGCGCCGTATAGGCCGCACCCCCGATTTTGACATTTAAAAAAAAATTGTCGAAGTCGGGATTTGATCTCTTGCGTACAAATGTTGATGTGACTAAAATCACCGCCTAAGACCGCTCGGCCATGCCGCACTGATGCTAGCATAAGGAGTTTTCTGTGATGTATACATTGCGCCTCTCTCTTGTGTATTGAAATGGATTCAAAATAGCGACTTCGCGTGCTGGATGCTTCGCGGCAGCTCCGTTAAATGGGCCCTTCTTTTACTTTTGCAATGCATTGGCACGAACTTAGATCAAGATCTATCGGCAGATGTTGTTTTTGGAAGTTTATTTTCGTCTTCATGTCAACAATGCAAGATAAAATTGTCGGTAAGATGTGTGGAAATGTATAGTTATTGTACCGTTCGTAGATCTAGTCCCATATGTGCAAATTCGTGCTGGTTTTGACTTTTTTTTTTTTTTTTTTTTTACTCTTTCGCCGCATAGGCCGCACCCCGACTTTTTGATATTATCTCTTCCAAAAATACTGTGGCCTTTACGCCGGCAAATACGGTATGTGATTTTTTTTCAGATGGCTTTGGGGTCAAAAATTTGAAAGGGGCATTCAAGAAGACCATGGGGGCACACTTTTCTCTAGTGTACTTGAGATAAGCCACAGTGGGTTTTGAAGGGGAGTAGCATACTTGAAGAGCTCAATTCCAAAAGGAGCTAAATCCACTTTCAATGAAAATTGAGTTATTGATGTCAGAACATTGTTCACTTAAGTACCAGTCTTTCAACAAAATTATTTACCTCAATTTTGGGAGCAAATAAGAAAAGAAAAAGAATCCTGCCAACAAGTTAGAGTGTATTCAATATTTTCTGACAGGTACAAAAGTAGCTTATTAGCTCTCTTTTTTGGCTGCATAGTATTTTTTTATACAAGTTCATCTTGGACCTATTACACAGACTTGTAATTTTTAGGAAGCAATTCAATTCTAACCCATTGCACTATTCGTATAAGAGTAGGTAGAAACCGGCTGGTGTAGTGGTCCACCTGCACGCCCCAATCAGGCCGATTATATACGGCATCTGCAAGAATCTTCAGTATTGAAGGAGGCAGATTATCTTCTTGAAGAAGGATTCCCTAATACATCGATCCACAAATAAAGTTTGGTGTATGTTTCAGCCCCACTTACTTGATTTGCCGTAAGCATATTCTGGCTTGCATGTGATTACAGCGATCTCTCCTCGCCGCATGGTAGCGACACCCATGTCCCAAGCTTTGATGACCTCACCTTCAAAAATACAAAATATATATATAATATCAAAATATTGAATAGATACAAATTTTTAAAATGGAATATCTATGTAGAAAAATTCATAAGCATAAACCACAAAATATCTTACTCAGGGCTCGATACTAACAGGTGTCTCGGAGCACACGGGCACTCTTAGTCTGGACCCCCAACAATTCAAATTATAAGACAGTGCTCGTGCATACAGACTCTGAAAAGTTCAATTCGGATCACCTTCCAAAAAAGTAAGTGTGGAGCCTTGTCTTAAGAGGAACCTCTGGAGCAGTTATATTCAAGAAGACTCTTGGTAGGTTTTACAATTTTTTTACAGGGACATTTATCTGCCCATGTGGAGATTCTAAATCTACTTGCTGGTTTTGAAACTTGAACCATGTGATTCACATTCCAGCAACGAATCCAATAGACGGTAAGACCATGATACCTCTTCACTATATTATATATATCTGTATAGATTTAAATCAAGATGATAAAAATTCAATTCTTCATGTCACAAACCTTTTCCCAGTGTGAAAGAAAACTTCTCATTCCTCGACCGACTGGAGTCAAACAAGACCCCGTCTGTTAGGCTGCCAACATAATGAACAAAAACCTTATCCCCCTTAAATGGGCGATCTTCCTCAGTGGTGTCACCCTCTTTCCTTATAGCCTTCAGGACTCCTCCATCGCCATTAGGGGTGACATCTTGGCCAGTTCCCATGAGGGGATCCGGGAAGGGTTGATATTCATCTTCCGTTGTGATAGAAGGCTTGTTGTCGTCGCCGTTAGTCATCCTGCAAGATGCGGTCCTAACTTAGCGATCGACTCTGAGGATTGGAGGAGAAAACACAGTTTAATTAACTGGATTTCCTGTCAAAATTGAAGAGAGTAACTTTTGATTTTCTTTCTCCATTTTTCTTTCCATTTTTTAAAATTAACTTAACCCTATTTAGCCCGGGGGGGGGGGGGGGGGGGGGGGCTTTAGAAGCCCCCCCCTCGACATTTTTCGCAATAATTTTTAAACACAAGAAAATCCTGCACTGAAATTTTATGACTTTTTTTCTTGCGAGTCTTGCGCATCTTTTGAAAGAAATTTTTCGAAATTCGGACCTACCATTACAAAGTCACGTGTCCTTTTGTCTTTGCATGTCAGCCCGAAAATCGCTCATTTTTGTGATTTGGTACAAAACATATGGAAATCTCATTTTTCAAATAAAGAGATAAAACATTGGTTATTTAGACCCCGTTCTCACTCACTTTGAAAGTGGTCTTACTTAGACCGCTCCAGAGGAACGGGTCTTGAGGAACGGTTTGCGAGCGTTCACACTCCGAGCAGTTTTTATGGCTCAAACCGCTCCACGAGTCAAAGTGGTCTTGTTGCTATGGCAGCTCAGGTAGGCGGGTCAATTTTTTCGCGCGCGGAATACAAACCGTATGTACCGTACTACATGTTTCGCACCGAAGGTCACTAGCTCACTTCCGTTCAAAGTACGCTTTCCGTTCACATTGCACGTTAGAGCGCTCTGGAGCGCTCTTAATAAGACCCGCTCCTCAAGACCACCTCGGAAGGTGGACTTCTGGAGCGGTCCAGAAGTCCGCTTCCTGGACCACTTTGAGCGTTCTCACTCACCTAAGAACCGCTCCTGAGGAGCGGGTCTTAGTTAGAGCGCTCCAGAGCGCTCCAACGAAGTGAGTGAGAACGGGGTCTTTGTCTTGTTTATAGTTAAGGTGTTTATTTTGGGGTCAAAATAGTTGAATTATAGTTGGAAATGAAATAAAACAACAAAAACAATAAAATACATAAGTTAAAAAACAAAGAAATACATAAGAAATTATCAAAACAATAGATAACATAAGGAATAACCCTGATTTTTCAATTTTTGCGTTGTATTATTATTCCAAATGGTCTAACAAATATATGTAGTGAGAAAGAAAGCTTAAATATGAATAATGTCTGATTTATGGGCAAAAATGTGAATTTGATGACCTTATTTGCATAAATTACCATAAATATGCAAATGAGTGAATTTTTCAAAAAATTGAAATTACCATAGTATTCTATACACTTCACTTGACATGTATGCACATTTTCGCAGCGATCGGAAGTTTCACGGCCGAGATCATAGGGGGGGGGGGGCCTTAGAAGCCCCCCCCCCCCCCCCCAGTTTCAAAATAGCCCGGGCTAAATAGGGTTAATGGATAGCATGCTACATGTACAATAAAACACATGCAGAGCTGCACTGAATTTGAACTGGGTGAGGGGTAATAATTTAGGGCTCGGTTTTGATTTTAAGTTGGAGACTTAGGAGAGAGGATTTGCGAGTTTGGCAGTGGTTTGAATGATTGGTACATGAAGTGATAGATTGGCAAGAGGTTATTATTTATTAGTTTACACTTCCATTACTTCACTGAATTCACTTTAATTTGGGTTTAACTTTTAAACTTACCTTCCTCACAGTTTACACGTACAAACAAAAAACATGGAACTCCAAATTACTGCACAATAACAATGATCTAAAGTTACTATGACCTACAAAAACTAAATTTTGAAATGACAAGAAAGCATAACGAATATACATTGTAAGATAGCCAGGAACATTCCAGTCTAGTAGGTCTACTAGATAGACAATCAATTATTACATGTAAATCTATGAAGATGTAAATCTAGATGATAAAAGTTTCAACTTTGGAACTTGTTTCATGGCAAACAGACCCTCAGAGATAGATCCAGAAACTGAATTAGAACTGGATCGAAACTCGAAAGGCAATTTGGACCAAATGTATTTCCATGCCAAATTTGTTCGTCATTTCTCATTGCAGTGCTTCTCAATCTAGAACTAATTACACTTTGTATAGACTAAAGTATTGTAGCCAGTCTTCAGTTTAGCACTTCTTCACCCATTGACTTCTGAATTCTCATATTGCTAATCCCTAGCTTTAATACTGGTTCCAGTAGGCAAAGGGTAACGTTAATTCAATGAGTCAATTTCTTATATTATTAATTTCAATCAACCTGTACGGTGTACCTGTCCAGCTGTCCCAATCATTTCTGATCAGTTTCTTTTCAAATGAATAGTGTACTCAACATTACTAGTTTGATTTAGAGAAGGGGGCTTTGCCTTCTTAATCTTAAAAATAAAAAGCTAACTCAAATTACTCAACCCTTGGCCCTCCAAGTCGGAGTCCAAGTCAGCCAGGTCCGCGACCGGGCAGGGCCATGGCCAGGGTTAACCACGCATAACCACGCCCGACGCCGGTCCATAGTCGCACAGTCACGTACAGGCACACGAATCCGACTCTGCATTTTTTCGAGTTCGAAGAGTCTTAAAAAAACATTTGACTTACCAAAAAATAGCACAGTACACGATGTTCAGGATGATGCCAAAGGGTTCCTTGCTTCCTCTGGATTCAAGATCGTGATATTCAAACTTAAAAGTTATTTCTTAATCAAGCAAAAATAAAGAACAAGAGAGCTTGTTTTGCTCGACAAGAAAGAGGAAGAGTACGTACTTGCACGTGCCGTATGTTTTGTGTGGGTTTTGTTTTTTGTTGGGAATTCCCGGTTTTTCTAGGCTTCCTCCAGATACTCATATAAATATTTTTGTATGAAATCCTGAATTTAATCAAATTTGAAAGTAAATAATGAGCTGTTTTCTCAAATAAAATCCCCATAAAAGATTGTTGCATGTTGAAGATTGAATAAGGCTCGATTTTTTAAGTTGTGGTTCCATTTATAACAATGTCACCTAGGACAGAATAACCAAAATGAAACTAAAGCATCGATTAAAGGCTAGACAATTCTGATTTTTCTCAATGGACAATGGAGGCTTGGAGAGAATCAAATGATTTCGACATTGAACCGAGGCCGAGATATTGAGCAAATTTGAAGAGACACACTTTGTCTTTAATACTGGGTAAGATGTAAATCTGTTTAATATACTAAGACTGAACCTCTAGTTAAGTTTGTAAAAAAATAAACAAATTAAAGTGACAATTGTGAGTTCAAGTGATGTGTCTTGTTGTGTTGGCTGATTTATAAAGATCTGTTTGACAAACTTTGGCCTTTTTTCCATTGTTTGTGGGCTCGATCTCAATCTCCCTTAATTGCCCCAAATCCACCCACTCTGCATAATTAACCCAGATTTGATTGAGTTGACATGATTGACATGACTGAGTTGTGCTCAGTGAATGATGTGTGATGTAAGTGATCAGGAAATGGTGCTTCAAAATGAAATGAATTAGGATTTTAGGCCTAATGTCAATGACAATGTACGTTTTGGAAACGCCCCCCTCTCATAAAATGAAAGCTCTTATTACCAATCATGTAAAAGAATTTTGCCAGGGAAACTTTTTTTTGTTTGGCTCGTCAGTTTATTTTTGTACCAATTGTGTAATTTTAGATTTTTCCCCTCCCCTCCCTGGCCACTCAGGATTCCTGGAGCCAATTAACGCTAGAAAAGTTTGACAAACTGGAAATAAAATAGCAATAATAACAACAAGTTGTAAAAGACAAAACCTATGACTATAGTTACACATGTACAAGAAGAACAAAATCTTAAAGATAGAAACATAGTGAAGATGATATAAATTTATAAGTAAATTTAATGAAATGTTGGACTTCCCCTAACTGATAGCTAGACATTCAATATCTTTCTTATTTTTTAATTGTTCTCTACCTTCATTTTATCAAAGGCAATATCACTATAGTTCCACCGCCATGAATCCAGACACCTACGCTGTGTGCGAGAAGCTCATTCCAGCAACGTACGTCCAGCAGGGCCGAGAATCGCGAAGGGTCAGGGAGAACAAGGTCAAGCATCTCCTGGAGCAACGGAAATGGCCAGAGGACGGCTGGGACGAGGAGACCATCGAGATGCTCCTCAGAGAGCTGTCTGTGATGGAAAGTAATAACTTCCAGGGGAATTGCGGAGTAGGAGAGAGGGAAGGTCGGGTCGCTTCCGATGCCGTCAGGAGGAGGCATTATGGGTAAGATTGATTCTCATTGCATGCTTGTATGTTTGTGATAGTATTCACACAGGATACTATATCTCTGCCTTATCAAATGAGAGTTGGTACTAACTGAAATGTTAAGGCTTAAAACTGTTTTGGCTGTAAACCTCTGGATAGAACATCTGATCACTGACTTTATAATGATAGGCCTACAGTGAAACTGAAACCCGTCTATAAAGACCACCCAATGGAGACAAGAAAAGTGGTCTTTATAGGCAGGTGGTCTTTATGTACAGGTTCCTTTAGTACATGTTTCAATTAGAAACCGTCTTCAAGGGAAACAAAAAAATGTGGTCTTTGTAGAACAGGTGGTCTTTCTATACAGGTGGTCACTATATGTAGTTGGTACTAAATGAAACGTTTTGAACTGTTTTGGCTAGCTGTAAACGTCTGGATCACAGAACATCTGATCACTGACCTTAGCTCTTGGGATGGGTGCGTGAGTACATCTGCATGATTCTGTCAGTCACTTTTTCATCGCCCTGGCTCTCTTATTCCATGTACATCATTATTTGTCTTCTTAATGACCTTTTGCAGGAAAAAATCTCTCTCTCTTGCATTGACATTTTCTCTCGCCTCACTTCCAAGTAGCTGAATATTCTTTCCTCTAGTTTTAGACATGGTTTATTTTCAGCTGCAAGATTTTCATTTACCCTTTTGAAATTTGGAAAGGATATTCAACAAAATTAACATTTTCAATTTGAAATGAAGGACCAGATTTTTTTCACAAATTTGTTTCTTTTTAATACAAGGTTTGCATTCACCTTTAGTCCATGTTCATGTTTAATTTTTCCATGTAATCTAATATCCTTTGGCAAGATATTAACCTACACTTGCTACTCTCCACCAAGGTGTTAAATGGGTACCTGGTAGGATGCGACCATCATCGTTAGTCAAACTGTTTTTGAGCTTCAAGTAACGCCTGGCTGGAATGCTCCCCAGGGAGTGGAGATTGTGCACACAGTGTGTGCGAGCAAGCACTAAAGGGTAATAGTATATCTGTAAAGCGCTTAGAGACGTCCGAGATGTATTAAGCGCTATACATGTATAAAAGCTGAGTATTATTATTATTATTCTAGGTTAGCTCATGGTATAGGGCGATCAGGAGACATCACGGCCATACAACCCAAGGCTGCTGGCTCCAGTATCCTCTCCAAGCTCACCAACTCCATGGCTCTTGATGTCCTACGTATGACAGGTACAGGACCCTGTTCCATCAAACTTGTTATCTAGAACAACTGCTAAGTTTCTATGACAAACTTGTTCTCAGCCAATCAGATGCCAGGATTTCAGTAGCTTATAACAGTAGCTTATAACGGTAGCTTGTAACTTGTTATTGGTATCAAGTTTTGTGAAACAGGGCCCAGATCGTTCAGAACTTGATACCAATAACAAGTTACAAGCTACTGTTATAAGCTACTGAATCCTGGCATCTGATTGGCTGAGAACAAATTTGTCATAGAAATTTAGCAGTTGTTATAGATAACAAGTTTGATGAAAGAGGACCCAGATCGTCCAGATATCATCTGCTTTGAGGGCCCCAAAAACATTATAACCCTTCGTTAACCCTCTCTGGCTCTGAGCAGTCACTTATAGCAATCGATGTGCTGTCAATATCTTAAATTAATCAATCTTATTTCTTAACCTTAATTTCAATCAAATGATGCATAATTCTAAAGTAATTGTTTTAAGGTCATTTTATTACACTAATCACTCCATTCATTTTGTCCTTTAACTTAACACTTAACATAATACTGTTAAAGCTAAATAAAACCTTACATCTGCAACATAAGGCATAACTCTATGTTTATGTGGACAGCAAAATGTCTTATAATAGCTTCTGCTCAACATTTCATTCACCTCTCAATATTTTCAGGAGTTCGGAGTGCAGCATCGTGCTTCGTCGTACCCATGGCAACGGGAATGAGCCTTGTCCTCTGTTTCCTCACACTGAGGCAGCAGAGACCGAAAGCACGCTTCATCCTCTGGCCCCGCATCGACCAAAAGTCCTGCTTCAAGGCCATCGTCACGGCGGGTTTCGAATCCGTTGTCATCGAGAACAAGCTCGAGGGCGACGAGCTCAGGACGGACATCGAAGCTGTGTCGGCGAAGATCGACGAGCTAGGAGCCGATGATATCCTTGCTGTGTTTTCCACGACGAGTTGCTTCGCACCACGGGTTCCAGAAAGGCTAGAGGAACTAGCCAAGATCTGTCAGGAGAAGGACATCCCCCATGTGATCAACAATGCCTATGGTGTGCAGTCTTCCAAGTGCATGCACCTCATACAAGAAGCGTCTAGGATTGGGAGAGTGGATGCCTTCGTGCAGAGTACGGACAAGAACTTCATGGTGCCGGTCGGTGGTTCGATCATCGCAGGATTCGATCGAGAGTTCATGGACAGAATCGGGCAGACGTATCCTGGGCGAGCATCTGCGTCGCCCTCTATAGATCTCTTCATCACTCTGCTCTCACTTGGATCTAAGGGTTACAAGAATCTATTGAAGGTGGGGACAAGTCTTTGTAATGTTTTGTAAATATGTTATCAGAATGGACCTTTTTTTTTAAATGATCATTTATGAGTGATCTGGGAAATACACAAGATGATAAGTAAGTTACACATGAAAATTTAAAAAAAATAGATATTGAAAGAGTAGGTTAGATATCTTATTTTTGACAAATTGTTAGGATTGTTTACCATCTTTCACAAAACTTGATTATCACCTTATACTTCAGTGGTATGTTATGTTGATCTCCTTTAAAAGTAGTGAATGCAAGAAATGTAGAACTATTGAAACAGCCTTACTGTAAAACAGAGTGTTAAGTGTCGTGGTTTAGTGGATATGTCGCCGAACTGTGGATCGCATGGTTTGTGGTTGGAGTCCTGCTAAGGCACTAAAATGACATATCCACTAGACTACAACATCCCTACAATATACCAGGACACTTTTTTTAAATGCATTGACATTTCCTCATCTTTATCTACCAGGAAAGGAAGGAACTGTTCAAATTTCTCGGTGAAGAGCTGGCAAAGGTTGCGGAGAAGCACGGTGAACGATTGCTGCACACACCGCACAACCCAATATCCATGGCGATGACTGTAAACAAACCAGATGGTGATGGGAAGGCTTTGACAGAGCTTGGATCCATGCTGTTTACTAGATGTGTATCTGGTGCTAGGTCAGTAGATAGTACTTCATTTATCATCTTTTGTCCAATTCGTTTGATAATATTTGAAACTGTCTGCTGGCAGTAGAGTGTGTCCAACAGCAGACCGTGTCAATCATGATTAACCCACAATGTGCTGTCTTATATGTTTCTTAGTAAAAAAAAAAATTATCTACTCTGAATATTTACTTACCGGCATCTGCTGATTCTTTTTTTATTCAGCAAAAAAAAAAGTGTGATCCTTGTAGAATTTTGTAGTTGTGGAATGGATATATCTGAAAGTTGTAGGAGCAGCACAGGATATTTTTTTGTGTGATTAACTTTAATATATTAAGAGCTTAATTCCAAAAGGAGCTAAATCTACTTTTGATGGAAATTTAGTTATTGATATCATAACTTTGTTCACTAAAGTACACGTCTTTCAACAAAATTATTTAACTAAATTTTGGGAGCAATTATGAAAAAACGCATCTTCTAATATCACCTTTTCATAGACGCCTGTACAAAATCTGGTAAACAATCCTTACAAAATTGATTTAGCTCCTTATGGAATTAAAGTATTCATATGTTTGTTTATTATTTTCTCCAGAGTTGTTCCACAAGGCGTCTCTAAGGAAATCAACGGTCATCCCTTTCAAGGCTTTGGCTCTCATTCCAACAACTACCCCTCTGCTTACCTGACAGCTGCTGCAGCTATCGGTATGACGAGAGAGGACGTTGAACTTTTCATCAAACGTCTGGACAAGACACTTTCCAAGTGGAAAGGCAAGAAGGACGTAACTACCGATCAAGTCGCTGATGAGAGCAAAGATGCTGTAGATGAAAAAGTGTGATGGAAGACCAAACCTTTCATCAAACGTCTGGACAAGACTCTTTCCAAGTGGAAAGGCAAGAAGCGCATAACTACCAATGAGGTTGGTGATGAGAGCAAAGATATAGTAGATGACAAAGTTGTGATTGTAGACTGATCTTTTCATCAAACATCTTGACAATACACTTTCTAAGTGGAAAGGCAAGAAGGACGTAACTACCGATCAAGTCGCTGATGAGAGCAAAGATGTAGTAGATGACAAAGTGTGATTGAAGACTGAACTTTTCATCAAACATCTTGACAATACACTTTCCAAGTGGAAAGGCAAGAAGGACGTAACTACCGATCAAGTCGCTAACGAGAGCAAAGATGTAATAGGTGACAAGGTTTAATGACGGAAGGCAATGAACTTTTCATCATATGCTTAAGCAAGACAATGCAAACATGGCAGGGCAAGAAGGAAGTAACTACCAATCCTGTTGAAGAGAGTAAAGACGATCTAGGTGATCATTTATGATGAAGGAAGTCAATAGACTGGGTTAAAAGCCATGATCGCAAAATGAATTATTTTTTATATGAAGTACATTTTAACCAGTTCTTATTATATCAGTACTAGTAATTGAAAATGTACAGGTATATACAAAAGGCAGAGAGAGAGGGAAGGAGATATATAGAGAGAAGATGGAAGAAAAAAAATCACGCAATCAAACAAACAAACATTGTCATATCCATAGAAGATTCCAGATACATAACTACACCTCATCAGATCCCCATGTCACCCACCTTATGGCCATCTTTACCACTGTGTGCCCCTTGCAATATTCCTCCTGCAAGCTAGGAGTAGGGAATATTTTCAAGGATATTTTTTCCGTTTGGAGCCAGAAGGGTGTTAACTCAAATAAATTAATTTGAAACCAAGTTAAAACCCTCCTGGCTCAGAACAATTTTATTTCAGAACTTGTTAAGAACTTGCAACTTACTGGTTTATTATGGAGTTATTATTATTATTATAGTTCCACTGCTCTGCTCCACAGTACAATATTACTTTGATAAATCTTTACATTCCGTCCAGATCTTTACGCTCTAAAAATCTTAGGATTTCTTGTTTTTTAAACAAGCTCAGTATGAAGAAGGGGGATGAAACCTTTGCTCATGCAGGGCCTTTACTGTGGAATGCTCTCCCTTGGGATATTTGTAATAGCTGAAGTTGAAGCATTTATAAATGATCTTAAAACGTATGTTTAATTTCGCATATAATTTAATTGTTGTGTCATTTTTGTACGTTCCATCTTACGTCTGTTCCTTTGTTTATAATGCAGATGCTTTTATTTGATCTCCTTTTTTATGTTT
This sequence comes from Strongylocentrotus purpuratus, assembly GCF_000002235.5. Taxonomy (NCBI): domain Eukaryota; kingdom Metazoa; phylum Echinodermata; class Echinoidea; order Camarodonta; family Strongylocentrotidae; genus Strongylocentrotus; species Strongylocentrotus purpuratus. The sequence continues at coordinate 26,333,266 of NW_022145603.1, read as the reverse complement.
ATTTCACAAGTGCACCATGAGCAATCGCTTTCAAGAGGATTTGGCACCTTACAAATCTCATATATTATGATTATAGTTATTTTTTATGATATATATATATCAGGTTTCAATTGAGTGATCAGGAATCTACTTCAATAAATGTAAATGGACATTGTTCACACACAATCTCTACTAATTTATTTTGTTCCCATGTTTTATGTATATTATATGCAAGGATCTCTGAGAAAGATTCAAGTGCATTCACAGGACCATTTCTCCTCTCTCGTAAAACTTGATAAAGTTGACAGGAATTAGAACATTTGATTAGAAAAGAAGAACATAGAAGGCACAGAATCAGAGGATGCCATGATGACAATACTTGAAACTCATAGAATGGTCATTGAATATTGAAATAAAAATGCCAGAGAGAGGGAGAGAGAGAGTGTGTGTGTGTGTGAGAGAGAGAGAGAAAGGGAGAGAGGGAAAGGGAGAGAGGGAAAGGGAGAGAGGGAAAGAGAGTGAGAGAAATACATTTAAAATAGACAAAGAAATTGTGAGATAGATTGAGAGAAAGAATGAAACAACACATTGGTATTACCAAAAAACAGGCACACATAGACACTTACAAAGAAATTCATTACTTTCCCCATTTTTATTTCTCACTTGAAGAAACATTACATTAAAATGTATAAATATCTTTGAAATCGAGGTAAAGAGGCACACCAAATTAAATGCTATACATTTGCATACATGCCAACATTTGAAAATCAGAAATCTGTACAAATTATGCTATTTAAAAAAAAAAGAGGAACAATCCTAACTCTCCTATTCAATACTACAGACACATTTGTACAGGAAGAGGAACACCTGCATTAAAATGATAATTATCTTCTCCCAAAAAGAGGAATGTTCCTCTTTAATCTGAACAGTTGGCATGTATGCATTTGCAGTTAGATTACATACAGAAAATTAAATGTTTAGATACAGTGGAACCTCGGTATAAGGAGCTCTGATATAACAAGGTATCTGTTACAACATGGTGATTTTACTGGTCCCAGCTCTTTATATTCTCAAGGACCTCGTTATAACGAGTTTCCACTGTAATACAAAGCATACAGTGATAAGCATCAGAAGATACATGTATGCATGGTCCTACACACCTTCTTAACATCAATTTTTTTAAATAATGAGTGCATTAGTTGCCCACAGTACTATTGTATATAAGATTGTAGTTTATAAATGCCCAGTTACCCACAGTAATATTTTATTTACGATCGTAGTTCAATTCGCACTGTGTTTATGACACAGATATCGTTTGTTCAGAGCCAGAAAGGCATTAATTAAGTGTGGCCGCCTGTCTACAGTGGCCACTTTTAATGGTTCCCCTGGGTGACCTCGATAGACAGGCTTGATTCAATCACATACTGTTCCACCAAAGAATACATGTATGTATACTATAGTGATATTATATCACTGTTTGAAGTATAAAGCAACCATTCTACATTTTGTCATTATTGGTAGATGTTAGTTACTATAAAACAAAAATTGAGAACATTTTACACTTTCTACAGGCACATTTTGAATTGCATTAAGCAATGGTAACAGTATGAGGAACAGAAAAGTAAAGGACTAAAAAAAATCATTTACATTCTAAAAAATGTCATTTATGAAATTAAATATATTAGACATATTTGGTATCATTAGAAAGAGAATTTAATTTTCTACAACTTTTTTTTACATGATATTATGTGACATAAAACATAATTAAAGAAATACAAACATTTGAAAAGTAAGCATGATTCGTGTTTTGATAAAATCTTGAAACTAGAAAAACACCTAGGCACTGTAAGAGTTAAAGTTCGTTGAGATACGACAAGGCAAAACCGTGGCAAAAAAACAATGATGGCATTATTCACGTTTTTATACTCTTCACATTACCTATTTTATAACACAGAGCTAATTGAATACGCATAGGAACTTTGTTGCACAGTTGTCATTGGCTGAGCATGTAAATAAAGATGTGAACTCTTTTTTTTGTTTGTGGAGGTTTATCGTGTCATATCTAAATGAGAATTTGATAAGAGATGAAGGCAGAACATCAAGAATACAATAGATAAAACATGATTATATGTATGAAAAGATAAAGATTGCGTAGTTTCTCTATCTTTTCATCAAAAAGCACATACACTGCATCGGTAAAATATAAAAAGACACAGTAAATTCATCTTCAACTTATAAAATAATAGATTGTATAAAACCTTAACGGTACATACTGACCCGATAAAAATTCTTGCACAAAACTAAGTGGAATAACATTTCTTAGGGGACAATATTCTCAATTTTGATCCTCTCACATAGTACTTTGGAGACACCATACTAATCGCCTAGCTTGTGAATGAATGGGAATACAATATTTTTGAATTTTTTAGGCAAGGATTTCCCTGCTAAATAAATACAATAAATAGTAAGACTGTTAGTTATATTGAAAATTGATGCGTTACACGTGTAGAATAACAACTGAATAATTCATACCCCTTGTAAATTTGGTGTTTGTGATTTTCGTAACTCAAGAATGTATGGTGAATTGGTTGAATTAAGCCTTTTGTTGAATACTTTTCGATGTAAAGCTTTAATATTTTACAGTCTCAAGAAACGTAAATAAAAAAAAATAAAAAAAAGAGTGGGAAAAAAAAAAAATGGTTTTTCGCATACTTATTACAAAACTTGGTAAGAGTATGAATAATTTAGTTGTTTATACATACATCACAATGATCGTGTCATTACATGTAATCAATGCAAGCATTATGTTACTATAAATCAATTTCGTATTATACTTGTGGAGAAAAAACTGCTTGCAAAATTGATAATTGCATAGAATACATGATCCAATTTATCAAAGGCAATGCCTCTTGGACATTTTATGTCTCTAAGAGGTTTGTGACCAATTATATATTTTCATTTCTCCGAATGATTATTTTATCTCACAATTAAAGATAACATTGCAACTCCTTAGGGAAATAACATTCTTGTATAGCACACATTTTAAAACTTTGTTATCAATAATTCCATAATAGATGAATACATGTAGATTATAAAATTAAAATGACTATAATTGTCAGTTATCATCACCCTAAAACCTCTTATTTCAAAATATTAGACAGCAATACTATCCCAGTTATAAAACGATTACATCATAATAAGAAAATACACTGCACAGAAAGTGAGCAATCTAAATTGTACAAAATTGTTATATATCAAATTGAAGAAAGAAAAATTATAATACTCTACCAACATAAATTACGATCAAGTTTTGAACTTTTACGCTTAGATGGCACACTACCTAGTGCCTACCTCAAGAGAGATAAATAGAACAGAATGATGATAATTGGTAAAAAATAATTGGTAATTAAAAGGTAATACAACAAGAAAGATATACACAAAATAAGGAATAAAATGTACCTGAGATTCAAAAACGTTTTTTTTTTACACAAAAATATGACACTTTGGAAAAATTGTTGAATCTGATTTCAAAGCAGATGCTGATGATGATGAGGACATTAACTATTGATTAAGATGATGATGATAATGATGACGGTAATGATGATAATGATAATAATGATTATGAAGATGATGATGGTGATGGTGATAATGAAAAAAACAAAAAGGATGAAGACTGTAATGATGATGATATACACCTACAAACAGGATATTCAATCTCCAAATGTATCGCCATAGTCGTCTATAATAGGCAGGTAAGAGTTGAAAAGACAGTTTCTGGCATTTTACATGTACATGTACTTTAAAATATCCAAGCTATAGCATCAGAAACCAAGAGGCACCATCATTATAGTGATACCAATAACAATTCACACAAAATATTTCTTATCTAATTCATGAATAAATAACTGCTCATACTGCGATTTAATTCAAGGTACAGCCACAGTCCATACATTATATTCTGCCGAGAGCCATAAAGGCGTTATCTTGAAAAGATTAATACAGAGCAAACATCCTTCTGCTTCTTACCGGACAAAACTATTGCAAATGAATTGAATTGGATTGAATTTAATAGAATTCAATTCAGCCTCATCCCGAATGCAAGGTAAATTTGAATGGAGTCTCAACCTAAATATATACATTGCAAGCATTCACAATTTCACAAAAACTTACATACCCTGTTATGTGGAAGCTCTATACATGTAGGTAAGCTGTACGTTGCCTTTTAGTTAGAAACTCTACATAAAAATATTGCTCGATTCGAGTCAAAGATATACATTACAAGCACAAAAAATGTTAGTTAAAACAAGCACATTCTCAAAGCACTGAGCAGCCAATATTCGCACTCTTTATTTTGGCCCACAAGCTATTCAAATGACCAAATACCATGGCTATGCCCAAAAATATAGTATATAGTTTTAATGTTCAGCCCTGTATAAATACAATAATCTTTTAAATATTTGTGCGTAAACCAACTGTTAGTATTGCGTCGTCAATTATTAAAGACACATGTGTTCTTGTATAAAAGACACCTAACATCAATATCATCATAATCTTTTCTGTACATATGCAAAACAACCCTGTACCAAAATGTTTGAAATGAGACATTGATTAATACACACATGCATGTCTCTTTAAATACTCCATTCACACTAGTACAGCAGTCGTGCAACCTTCACCGTTTGCATAGACGTTCTGACGAGGCTGATTTCACACACTTCATAGGGATTACTCATTGTTTTTTATTCATTGGTTTGGTCAGCTTGCTGCATCCCGTATCATACTGGACAGAAGACGATACTGTCGCAACGTCTCCGCGTCGCTCTCGGTGGTACTGAGGTAGACTGACAAAGCATCAGCGACGTTGTCGGACCAGAAATATTGTCCTGGTGATAAAGATGAGAAATAAATAGAGCTGGTCTTAAAGTTAATACAAATTTTTGGTATGAGGTCATGAATTTGGTAAATTTTGATATTCAATTTTTCTCAAGAGCAGAAGTGTTTTAGAGGCTAAATTTTCTAGTGCTTATAATACATCCACAGGGGCATCCAAATGTATAAAAATTGTAAAGAATCACTATCAAGCAAATTTTCAAAATTTCCCAAATCTTTGTACTACCTTTAAAGGTAAAGACCAGTATTGGAAACGCCCCAATTTCAAAAAATGAAATGGAAGCTCTTATTACCAATCATGTGAAAGAATATGTTTTGACTAATACATGATGATAACAATTTTGCCGGGAAACCGCCTACTAATTGATATATTTGGTAAATTAGTTTATCTATTGGTATGTGAGAGATAAACGCACGTGCCACGCATGTGTGCGTAGTCCCATATACATCTTCCTGTGTACAGTGCTTGTAACTTTACGAAGACTGGGCCAAATTTCTTATCATTCTGATGATTCCAGAACCTTGCAGTACACACCAATACTTATATGCTAGATGATCAACCTTTTCTGATCGATTCCACAACGTTTCTTTCACAATGCAATCGCATGACCATAACTGGTATTTATCTTAACAGTTAAAGGTTTTGCGTACGGTACTTGCAGTGAAATCACATTTTGATAAAGATAGATTGGAGTACTGGGCCCTGTTGCACAAAACTTACCATTGATGATAACTTTGCCATGAATGGTATTTACCATGGAAACCTTGATTTTGATTGGCTGTTAAACCCTGTTACCATGGTAGTTGCCATTGATGGCAAAGTTTTGTGAAATGCCCCCCTGATCTCAAACTTCTCTTTCTTTTAAGTACACTTGACTAACCTTTCATATGCTCAGTGAAGGTTTGGACCTTATCAATGTGCATCCAGCCTGGTGGTGCCTCCACAATAACACCCTCTATGGTGGCTTGGTGTACATGCACGGTGACTTTGATGGCCCCTCTCGTCTCCGTCACGCTGAATCGGGGTGTCTTGCCATAGACCCAGTCCCAACTCTGCAATAATAATAATAATAATAATAATAATAATAATAATACATAAGATTTGTAATGCGCCAAATCCACTTGACAGTCAAATGCACAAGGCGCAGCTTGTGCAATAGATGAAATACATAGGAAAGGTACAGACATGAAAGGTAATGGTAATCAATTACATATATAAGCTAAATTAAACAGATATTTCTAAAGAACAAACAAAAACTCTGTGCACGCCTGTAAACAGGCGATTGGCTGGACTGCTCCCCAAGGAGTGGAAAATGTGCACAAATCTAGTGACCAGGGAAATCACATTACTCTAAGCACTTCGCTTAACTACATTGTAAATGGAGGGGCACTATAAAAGGAACACTCTGTTTATTCCTATTATTTTTGTTGTGGTTATTGTGGTTGTTGCTGCTGCTGCAAGCATATAATGCTGCTACTATCTCCGTCATCATCATCATCAGTGCTAGTAGTAATAGTAGTAGCAATATGATGAGAATACTTTTGCTTTGCCAAGTACTTATAACATAAAAAAGAGTATACTCTTTCAGAACATACAAGATAGAAAATAAAAACTCAACCATGCTGGACATACACCCCTTTATTGGGTCAAAATCAATCGTACAGTAACTGCAACATTTTTTCATCTCAAAGAATGAATTAAACTCACCTTTAAATCCTCAGACATGGCAGGAATTCCTTTCCAAGTTTCTTCATCTGTTGGGTCGACTTTGTACACCTGCATGAGAAAACAGATTGGAACACAGACTTGACAAAAAAGAGAAATGATTGATTTTCATTAAAACCTCAATTACACCAACAAGACCGAACAAACAATTACTGGTACGTTACCACAAATGGCCAAAATTCAGTTGGTTTGGATTTGATCTTGAGCAAGTTTGGCTATAAATGAATAAATAAATAAATAAATTTAATAAGAAAAAAAGGGGAAAATAAAGGCTTTTTCACATACCACATAAGACAGTGTTTATCTTTTCTTTTTTTTCATTAAAAGCTCGTAAGATTCATATTTCTATATCTTATAACACACAGATGATGGGTAGGCATTGGGCCTTTGTTAAATTGTTACACCAGCTAACTTTTTCATCCCCATTAGTTGTCATTAATTGCCAATAAATGTCGGAGAGAAAAATCCCATACGGTATTAAAATTGTCATTTGTGAAAGAGCCTCTGTCCTGAGGAGAGTATGTATCTGTTTTGTATTAGTAGCACACGATGCAATATCAACATTCTGTAAGGAAGTTATTGCATCATCGTATTCACCCACACTACAGTCCACTTTAATACACAGTCAAACCTGCTTTAGTGACCACCTCTATATAAAAAAAACACCTGTTTTTAAAAGAACACTTTTTCAATTTTCCCTTGAATGTGGTTTCCCATTAAAACATGTACTATTAAGGAACCTGCACATAAAGACTACCTGTCTATAAAGACCACTTTTAATGTTTTGCTTGAGCCGGCTTTATATACAGGTTTCACTGTACAGTCAAACCTGCTTTAGTGACCACCTGTCTACAAAGACCACCTGTCTACAAAGGCCACATTTGTTGTTTCCCTTGAAAATGGTTTCTCATTGAATCATGTACTAAAGGAACCTGTCTACAAAGACCACCTGTCTACAAAGGCCACTTTTTGTGTTTCCCTTGGGTGGTCCCTGTAGACAGGTTTCACTGTATTAGTATACCATTTTGTTGAGTGATTGACAGGAAGGCGCGAGTACAGACAAAGTTCTAGGCCCTGTTTCATTAAACTTGTTATCACTAACAAATGCTGAATTTCTATGACAAATTTGTTAACAGCCAATCAAATGCCACAATTTCAGTAGCTTATAACAGTTATTGCAACTTTAGTTTATCGATAATAAGTTTTATGAAAGAAAGCCCTAGTAACTCACTTCTATTACCGGTACATATCATACCATATTTCAACAAAATGACATAGCTATCTCTCTTTATCGACTTTTAAAAAAAAGTGGAAATGGAGGGTTACTACATGTACATAAACGTACATGTATTCTGAGTAGTTTTTGTATCAAATAAGAACATATTCCTGAAGTTACAGGCATTTTATGCTAACGACCTTCTTCTTTTAGTGCCATATTAAAAGAAAAAGGTTTAAGCAGGACGCATATGCCCTTCTTCTAACCACACAACAATTTGTAGGCTTAAATATACTGCTCAAGAACATTTGTTTGTTATATTAGTATAACAAAAAACCGAACCCCTTACCCATTTCAGCTGCTTGGCATACAGGGGTTGCGAGACAACTGAACAGGGATGTACATTCCGACAGACATACTACATTACAACAAATATGAATGGTTACTATAACTACTACAAACACTATCTACCGGTAATACAAGCATTATAATTACCACAAGCACTAAATATTAATTAAATATTGTAACCCATAGCAATACAGTGTTTCCTTGAAGTCACATTTTGTTATTATCTTTTAATCCAGAATGCTAGGAATTACACATTACTGTATATATAAGCAAAAAGATAAAAAATCAGAGAAAATTTGAGTCTGTTTCCAAAGCAGTACAATGTGCTGTTCCCGAATAAGAGCCATTAAATTAAAAGCCTCTAAATTGGCAACACGGTGTAAAATATAAAATGACAATTTTCCAGTTAAATTATGCGATTCTCTACACACTTGTTCACTTAATAACAAATTTGATTTTGATTTTTTTTTTCTTCTTTTCTTCATATTATGAAGGAGGGGAAAATAAGATTAATTGTTGATGAGGGAAAACTGATTAATAAAGTAAATAAGAAACTCTGAACTGCTATGGGCTAAGGAAACAAAATGGATTATAAAAGATAACTTGTTGCAGAATGTAAACAGCAAAACAAATATAATATTGCCCTAATATTATAAAACCAACATTTTTTAAGGGTCCATGCAATCCTACCATGCATCCGCAAATTGCTCAGTCGCACAATGTGAAAACTTCATCAAATCAGATTTTGACATTTCTCGTTGCCAGACAGCTATCATTCACAATTCATGAAAGTATCTGGTTATACAGAAGCAGATTCATTGATATTATCAATATATTATTTATATTACCGGGCATGGTGGCTCAGTAGTTAGAGCGCCCGCCTCATGAACTGGAGGTCGTGGGTTCAAACCCCAGCCGAGTCATACCAAAGACTTATAACAATAAGACCTTCTGCCTTCTAGCAAGGCGCTCAGCATTATTAGATTGGAGAAGGGTAGTAATAACATATTATGTTATGCAGGGCCCGCTGGAAGAGCAGTTTCATAACTGAAGTGGCTACCCTGGGTAAATAAAACATTATTATTATTATCATCAAAAGAAAAAAAGAGCGCAATATGTTTACCTGTGCCTCTTTAAAGGGTTCATGCTGTCTGTAGAACTCATTGGTGATACATTTAAGAAGGCTCTCATGGCATATCGCTGGCTCAATGTCCCCAAGATTCTTCACTTTGCTTGGAATGCTTGGCGTGGCTCTACTATTCAAACCCTTCTGTAGGCAACAATTGACATTTGAATTAATTGATTTATCTGTCAAATAGCAGGATTTTGTTTTCCATTGAAAATAACATTCAAGATTAAGAGACAATTTTATTTACTTGAAATACATTAGAAAAATCCATTATTTTCTTCATTACGTAAATATAGAATATTAAAAGAAATATTATACAAGGTTAAAATAATGTGAAATACAGGATAGAATGGTCAAAGTAAACAGTCATTATAATCACCGATTTACTTAATAAAATAAAATAATAATAATAAAATTATACTCCTAAAAGGTAATATAAAGCATATGCGATTTTACAATATTCAATAATCGTTGAAGAGGTTGAAATCAAGTCTAAAGTGATGAAATTGTAGATAACAAACTCTTTATGTTGTATAGCTCCCTCTCGAGACTGATATTACTTTAACCTTAAAACAATGTTTCTTGACTACAATCCACTGATTTGCTATTCCCGTTTGGAAATAATATATCACAACTACATATTCTGAGATTTTCATGGTCGCAGCTATCATGGAATGGCCTTAGGCGCTATTTGAAGTATTCAAAATTTACCGGGAGCACCAGTAAATTTTTGATTATTCAATTTCTCGAAAGCAGAATTGTTTTAGGGGCTAAATTTTCTAGTGCTTATAAAAAATCCATAGGGGCATCCAAATATATCAAAATTCTAAAGAATTACTATCCATCCAATCTTCAAAATTTCCCAAAATTTTGCATTACCTTTAAACATATGATAAATGAAATGAAATATTTCTAGTATCTAACTGATGAGCATACATGTATATATTCTCTTCATACAAATGATACTGGGCAATGATTTGTGTAGTGTGGACATACCTTGCTAACGTGTAGCATCTCCTGAAGTCTGAGTGTGTTGACGCTATGTAGGAGGGTGCAGTGATGATAGGCTATCTTACGACCTAGCTTGGAAGACGTTCCAGAGACGTAGAAATCACACAGTCAAGGAATAGTACAAGCATTGCATAATATAAGTTGAAAATGCATCCTATACAGCATGTCTATTTAAAGCCACACTGTCCTACTTGCTCCCTCTATATAGAAAACAATGCCTAATCGTTGACCATTGGTCCCCCACGATCCTCTTTTTCTTATGTTAATTGAGAGCTCAGTTGATGAGATAGCCACCTGTCCAGTCACCTTGCAGGACGGTTTTATCCCTCCCATAAACTAGTATAGATAAGCTTAATACCAAAGACATTTTTAATTTGTTTACTGTAGCTGGCACTATGAAGCATAAAATTCAATATCGCTAATAACACTGCATCATGAAAATTAGTTCAAGATCATAATAATGATAAATATATCCAGATTGTCTATATTTCTTTTACCCCCTCTCTTCCCCTTCCTTTGGCGGTGCTTTGCTAGGTTATACAAATATATACGGGTATTGTGAAATTTGTGCAAATTGGCGACAAAGACACAAGCATTATCTTTACCGCCTTCTCAGGACCACGCCTACTTCAATTACATCAGTTTTCGTTTTTAAACATCTTTTATAAAAAAAGGAGAAGATAGAAGTTGTTTCTAATCTAAATAAATTATCATCAATATGTAAATCATCATCATTATCATCATCTCCTTCTTCTTTATTATCATAATCACTATCATCAACATCATTTTCATCATCAACCTCATCAACATCATTCTCATCATCATCCTCATCAACATCATTTTCATCATCAACCTCATCAACATCATTCTCATCATCATCCTCATCAACATCATTCTCATCATCATCCTCATCAACATCATTCTCATCATCATCCTCATCAACATCATTCTCATCATCATCCTCATCAACATCATTCTCATCATCATCCTCATCAACATCATTCTCATCATCATCCTCATCAACATCATTCTCATCATCATCCTCATCAACATCATTCTCATCATCATCCTCATCAACATCTTCAGCATCATCCTCATCAACATCATTCTCATCATCATCCTCATCAACATCATTCTCATCATCATCCTCATCAACATCTTCAGCATCATCCTCATTCTCAAGTGTCATCTTTAAAAGGATATCTTGAAGAAGTTGTCCACAATGATGTCATCTCTCTCGTTGACCGACACAGACAGACGAGGCCAGTTCCTCTTCAAGGCCCGAGAGATAAGATTAAGGTTCCTGGTTCTGTCGTACCGCTCTCGTGTTGAGAAGAAAGAGACGTTCAGGTTTCCCAAGTCCTGCAAAGGAGTAACGATGATAATAGTCTTTTTTATCACACCCTACCAGAAGAGTAGCTGACCAAACACATAACATAGAGTATTATTACCCCAATCTCAGATGGGGAAAAGAACAAATATTAAAGCGTTATATGAGTCTGCAGTCATATATATATATATATATTTTTTTAAACTGCTGTCACAAGAGCCTTGTCTCTCAAAATTCACAAACATTACTTTTGTTTTCATGCATGCAAAATTTTTCTGGCTTTGCTCAATTCCAGGGCCCTATTTCATAAAAAAATTGTTATCAATAAAAATTAACGATAACTGTTATGAGCTACTGAAAGTGTGGCAATTGATTGGCTGAAAGCAATTCTTTTCATAGAAATTTAGCATTTGTTATTGATGACATGTTTTATGAAACAGGGCCCTGATTCACTTGCAATAGTTAATAAGTTGTGCTGTAAAAATGTCTTTTACTTACGTGGTATACCGTGCCTCCCCCACTTCTTCTCCTAGCTAGTTTGACCTTTGAACTCCACAGCAGACGTAGGTTGACCTCTGCCCAGGGGTTCTGATGTCGTCCAATGACCACGCAAGGGTCATTCCTCCATAGCATCATCAGCGATGTGTCAGACAGGTCTGTGTTGTTATATATCCTGGTCAAAGTGAAGAGCAAACGTTACTTGTGTTCTTGCCAGTGTGCAACACCCCACACAAAAATAAGGTTAAATTCTCCCCGAGAAGATATTCAAGAATTATAACATATTTTTTGTTTTTTGTCTTGGTCCTAAAAATAGGGGTGTGTCTAATGCTACGGTCACAAAGGTTTGTATGAACGATAATTTCGTACGAATATCCGTTTTTCAATTGTCTTCCCGAATTTCCATTGTCTGAAAATCGTTCGTACGGCGTTCGTAATGGCATTTGTGACAGAGGCTTTATACATGGAGATTTAGGTATCATGTATAGAGGTACTTTTCATGTAAGTGTGGTTATCTCTGGGTATGAACGTAAGTACCGGTAAGCCTATTTAACTTGGGATTTGTTTTTTTAGCGATGACACAAAACAATCTTGAAATGAATTCTTTTTACATCAAATAACTAGGATCTCGAGTTTTGTCGTATAAAACAAATGATGGGTGATCTAAATTGTTCATTAAACGACCTATCCACTCTTGTTGAGTCTGTTTATGCACCTATTGTACTCAGCCTGATGGCTTTGTATGATAGATGCATACAGCCTAACCGTGCGTGCAGATCGATCGTATAGTGAACTCATTCGCATGCATCCTTTGTGTACTGTCAACCTGAAAAAATAACTTTTGAACTCTTCTTTTGAATATTCCCCCCCCCCCTCTCTCTCTCTCTTCTTATATCATTACACTCTCCCCCTCTATCTTAGTGAGTACTCCTGGTTACTAACTTACCAATCTTCAAGAGCTAGATTTGCATGAACATCTGTTGATGTGGAGACATACACAAGACCCTGTGACAAAAAGAGAAACATAGCTTGACTTTATCACTCTTCCTCAGGCAAAGCGTATTTTAGACAGCAGTTGATAATAAAAACATGTCATTATTTTATTTTATTTACCAACTCCTGCTAAATATTCACAAATTGAATAACTTCCTCACATGTACATGCCTACCAGTAATGAACAACACATCAAGCCTCTAAATTTACCTGAATTCTGTAACAAAATGAATAAACACAATTATGTTGTCATGAAATCTCTTTCTTTGAATTAATTAAACTACTCTGTAACAAAACTACGGTTATTTGTGAAATAAAGATATTGGCACTTAGGTGTTGAAAAATCAGTGGACTACGTTAAATGTAACTCAGGTTTAAAATAGTCTGCCTTCGGTCTTTATGATCTGAATGCAAGCCTTTATTTTAAAGGGAGTGTATCATGACGAGACTATGTGTCTTTCCCGTGGCCCTACTCAGGGGCCAATTGGGTATAATAATATAGTTAATCAAGTCCATTCGTTTATGTGCAGTTGTCCAAAAGAAGATGTAGATGGATTTAACCAGTATTTCCCATGATACACTCCCTTTAAAATGAAGTCTACTAACCTTCACTTTATCCTTATCTGGTATCTTTTCTGGTTCTTCCTGGGTGTCGTGTTGGTGTAGGCGAAGGGTTCTCTTCGTGTATGCAAATGTCAGAGGTCGATTCTTCATCAGCATGTTGCCGAGGCATGGGGTCATATACCTGCCGATCCTCAGGCTATGAAACGCCATCTTGGCTTACCAGTACACTACACCGACCTTGTTGGAGAGGAAGAAATATGACTCATGAACAACAGTAGGCCTATACCTAGATGATTTGTGTCCAGTTTATATTTAACATGGTAATTTGAAGAAGTTTACGTGCAGTATTGCATAAGTCTTTGCAGGCTTACATACATGTATGTTAGACATTATTATAAAGCCTAAGGATAAATATCTACGAAGGTAAGTGCTCTTTCAATTTGATGTATACATGTAAGTCTATTTTGTATAAATCCAAAGGCAAAAGTGAAGGCTTTCTTTTTAAGCGTCCATGCATTGCAGACACACAACTTCCCCATTCGTTTCCGCGCTGATCTATAACACTAGCGAGCGGAGCAGGTATCCAACGTCGGAGCTCCCAGGTGCTTGCCAGGTCGAAAACTAGCTCTGCGTTGATCAGAAATTGGAATCTGAATTAGACAGAGATATTCTGTGTGCGTTGCGGTGTCCAGCTGCACTGATTTAATACATGCGATGAGATACTTTTGAGCTTGCGACTAGCACAAAATCGGGCTATAAATCTGAAAAATACTTGAAATAAAGCTCATTTTATGGTACCCATATTTCTTACAGACACGCGTAAGATACTCAATTTTTCAGATTCGGGTAGCGGGACCGCCGATTACATCGCTAAAATGTGACATTTAGGATATATTTTCCATTGCAAATGTGATTCTTCAGTGACCCTGGCATGGTATGGTATGTGTGGGATATGTGATATGCTATTATGCGATGTATTTTAAAGGGATTTTACCATGCATCCAACGGATCCGCCAAAAACTGGAGATGGTCGATTAGAATCTACTCCCTTCTTGTCTCTAGGCCTAGACCTAGGTCTATTTCGAAATTCAATATCATACAAATATTATCACCAAGCCCTTAAGGCTAGTGTGATACTAATAAAGATCAAACCAAACAAATATCAATAAATCAATAAATCAATCAATACAGATCTACTGAGCTGAGCTAAAGCCCAAGGTCAAGCCTCAATTGTGTGCGATGGCTGAATGGGGCAGCCTCCACGACGAGCGTAATCGTCCATTGTCACCCCGACGAAGCCGGGTAAAATTTCGTCTCTCTCTGCTACTTCGCTTTCGAATGGGTGGGGCGCGGCGTTCGAAAGCACAGCACAGTTCATGAGTTCGCTTTCGCTATAAACTTGTAGACATTGCAACTGAAATCTCGCTTAAAAATAAATATTAATGTTTTTATTTTATGTTGTGTTTTTCAGAAAAGCCTAACTAATTTTCATGAGATGAACCGATTTCTGTTTCAAGGCTGGAATAATTCGTAAAAACTAAAAACTTACGTTTTGTGAGTGATGAGGATCGTCTTTTGAACCGCGAGCATCCGAGGCAGCGCGCGTCGCGTCGACAGTTTTGAGTGTATGACAAGCCATTTGGGCAACTTTATCATCTTTATTTTAGTGTTCGTATACGTGGGAGTGGGGGGGGGGGGGGGGGGGGGGGGGGGGGGGGCTACTTCAACATATGGTATATAATGCTAGTTGTGTATGTTTTTGTAAATCTCTAAACATTGCCCAAACTTTGATCATAATTTTTGAAGCCTTAACCATGGGTCACTAATTTCATCCGTCAGGATAATACTTAAGTTCTCACCCATATCCTTGATAAAGTGCGAATCCCTTATGCAGCAATAAATGAAACAGTCCCTTTTTCATCCAAAGTCTAATAACCGGTTTACTCTTTCTGCCAAAATGACCATTACAAAAAATATGGGTTTGGAGGCATCAGACGGCACAAGCCCTGTCCAAACCAATTCTGATCAATATCTTCCATGCGAAATTGGAAAGAGTGGGCGAAGATTTTAAAGTCCACCAATTTAAAAAAAAATAAAAAATATTCGTCATTTAAAGGATTCGTCAATCAAAGGATTAGTAAACTTCTTCCAACAAGCAACAACAACAAATAATTTTAAAAACATAAAATGAATAAAAATAAGAAAACAATAATAATTGGATCAAGTTATATATTGCAGTTGTTTTATACATATACTCTTCGACTACTAACAAAATGAACAATTAAATAAACAAGGAGCAACCGCTTCAGTAGGATTACACCCCCCCCCCCACGACGAAAGTAGATGAGACGTCCACCACATAACCCTTACCCTGAACACACCCCTATAAATTGGACGTTCCTTTCCGATGACCAATAAACGATTGGTGAGGAAAAATAAAATCAATCCAAAACAAACAATAAGAAAACTAGATTATGAAAACAAAAGACAAAATGTTTTCCTAATCTATTCTGAGAATATAGGCTGTATCGACAGATTACGGCATTTTCTTAATATAGCCCAGCGCAGTTCCTGGCGGGGAAAGTGCATGATTTCATTTAAAACGATACAAAATAAAAAGACATTACACTCGGCCAAATTATTAACAAGATTAAGGCTTTTAATAATGATGTAAGACAAGGTAATTGACCATGCAAATTCATTAAAAATAATCAACACGACAGTTTAACATTCCATAATATTACAACAAAACAATCAATGTGTCTGATAAATCTTGGTGTTATATTATCGTTAATATACCGATAGTTCAAATAAATTAGGAATGAGTAGGCCGACACAAAAATGCAAATATATACATATATAAATACATCATAATCTCTATTTTACATTTTCACAGACAATTTCCTTAAAATATGATCAAGATTATAATGGTCGTATATGACCTCAGTTATAATGTTCTGCAGAAAAAGAAATCTGAACAATACGAATTATCAAAAAAAAAATTGGAATGGTAAATTGATTTAAATAATTTAATGGACGGTAAATTATAAGATAAACAAACTGTGATAATTTTACCCATGTCAATATTAAAACTAGGTAAAACAAAATCGTAATTGATTAAACGTCTGTTATCATGTTATTTTATTTCTTCATTTCTATAAATGATAAGCTTTAGTCATTTGACATGAGTTTTTTCTTTTCCCAACATGCAAGGCACAATATTCGTTAACATATTATCTGTACAATGATATTTTAGAATAAGTTGCATGAAAACAGAACTTAATCATCCTTTATAATCGGCTTTGAAATACTTCCCTATTAAAAAGCATCAAAAGAGAAACAAAACAACACTTTAGGCCTACTTCTGAAAAAATCTCCACACGTTTTGAAAAACATCTAAAAAAACAAATTCTTAATTTTGTTCATAGACTAATAAGAACAGCATCCCTTATGCTCTGCACGGGGCGCTATATAAACGGGCCTACAAGTTGTCTTATTACGAGAAAAATGCTTAACAATAAACTGTTTTTATACATAAAAAGTTCAAAACTGCTTGTGCACGCGGTCTATACATGAACTCAACGTTAAAGTGCGGGTTCATAGAAAATCACAAATACGGCAAATAGCGTATTACTAGAAACTGGTAAGCTATTAGATGACTATTAAGCAAGTTTTAGGTCAACTACATATCGGGTGGTTTATAAAAATACAAATAAAACAACCTCCATAGCATCTGGGATATGCGAGAGATTCGCCGGAAAAAAAAGTTTTCATGCCGTCACAATATGAACCAACCCTGCCCAAGCAGACGACATCCCATAAAGAATGAACATAATTGCAATGCTTATATTTCTCAAATTATAATGAGTTTAGTGTATATAAATGTGATGGAATTTTACACCATTCAAAAAGGGATATGACCCCCATTCTGATAACTAAATTCTTTTGTTTGTAAATACACAGGATATGGGTTAATGAACGATCAAAGAAACCACACTTTCAAATTAAAAAACCTCCGGAATGATAGCTGGACGTCATTATTGTTCCCTCTTGAAACGCCGAACCTGCCGCGGTGTATGCAGCTGAAAATACAATGGCGTCTTATTTTGTTTACAAGCGACGGATTCCTTTTTTTTTTAATCCTTGCATTTTTTCATCAAAATAATACCATGCACGGGGTTAAGAGTGAGGCAATAGATTAAACATTTTGCCTGAAGGTATTGAAGTAAGAGAAATAACTGAAGAAAAGATAACAAAACAGGCACTGAAATTGTGTGAGATGTCATGGGACATCGTCTGCTTGTGCAAATCATGTTCAACATGTGACGTCATATCTCAGCAGCGACCGGGGAGCTTTTCAGGTGCTATGTCGGGGCTGTATCTAAGCATTTTGTAATTGTTAATAATCATTACTTCGAATGTTTCCAAGCACTGGCTTTTGATAACCTTGGCCAATCAAAGTGTCACCTTTGCAATGATGACATTAAAGTTAGTTTTTTTAATCAATGAACCTTCTCTTTAACATTTTAATTTACACTATGTACATTAAGGCTTGGTATATAATTGTATACATATAATAATAATAATAACGTATCTATATAGCGCATTAATTTTCCATACAAATCTTAGAAATGCGCTTTACAATTATATTAACAGAAGAGGTAAGTTTTGAGATATATTTTGTTTAAGGTATTGAGAGATTGTTGGTTGTGAAGACATCTGGGTTTGTTATTTCACGGTTTGTGAATGCTCTGTCACCAAGTGTGGGTAGCATCTTGGAAGATGGATGGTTTAGCGTGATGCCTTGAGCGGAGCAAAGGGAGTACCGGGATGGTTGCCTGATGGTTATGAGTTCAGACAGGTATAGGGAGGAGCCAGACCATGGACGCATTTGAAGGTGAGAACAAGTATTTTGTATTGAATCCCGGGACCTGATGGGTATTTACAAAACCTACAATTAACAAACTTTATATAGTCGTTGCGTTGTGAATGACTCCATCCAGCGGCATAGCTACATGAGGCACCCATCAAGTGTTTTAAATAAAACGAGAAAAGAGGGAAATGAAAGGGAGAAGTGGAAAATAACGACTGGGAAAAGGACGCGAAAAGAAGACACCTGGTACAAACATGACAATGACTGGTGTTCTGGGTACGTACATGTATTAGGTAACCAGAACATGATTTATATTGGATATACAAAAGGTTATTAAAAAAAAAACTAGAGTTGATTTTCCGAAAATAAATTCTTTTTTTATTTTTTTATATATATATATATATATATATATAGAACGCTCCACCCAGTATACATTAGCTGACCCGCATTGCACTTACAGTGATACCGATTGTTATTATCCCTGTCCCTCAATTTAAAAACTATTCTGCACATTACATTCCACATTCAGAGAAATATAGATAATAATGTCTTGCTCAAAGACAGATTAGACCCTGGGTTTCATTCATGGGCGTAAATCTGTCATTGATACCTATTGTTCAGGGGGGGGGGGTGATCTATTCATTCACCCCCTGAACAATAGGTATTACGTAAGGATTGACGCCCATGGTTTCCTTGTTCGTCGGTGTCATGGCGAAATGAAGCTAGGTAATCTGACTCTCTTCGCATGCCCTTGATTTGCCGACGTCAGGATCCGCCGACTCCGTTGTGGAGTTGTTGGTATTGTTTACAGAGATGCCACAGCCGCAGCGACGGATGAGGAGTAAGCGTTTGTATCCTTCTCGGAACTGCGATGGAAAAAGTGTAAAATATAAAGTACTCATTAGACACATGTGCAGAGACATAATAGTCGTCACCCAAACCAAAGACAGCAACAGCGGAAAGATGCACCATCGGCAGCATTGGGCACCTCTAACGCCACCAGCAGCACCCATCACCAACACCATCATCATCACAACCCCCATCTCAACCGCTGTCCCCATCACCACCATCATTACCAAAATCAACTTCGGCTCCGTCACCATCAGAACCCCTACCACTAACATCAGCACCACCAGCACAGTGAGCATCCCAACACTACCTTCGCCAACATCACAATTACAACCACCACCATCGTCACC
Source organism: Strongylocentrotus purpuratus (assembly GCF_000002235.5). NCBI lineage: Eukaryota > Metazoa > Echinodermata > Echinoidea > Camarodonta > Strongylocentrotidae > Strongylocentrotus > Strongylocentrotus purpuratus. Next base: position 26,313,510 of record NW_022145603.1, on the reverse strand, counting down.
ACTACCACCATCGTCACCATCGTCATCACAACCACCATCTTCGGCACCATCATCATGGCAGCACCACCACCATGACCACCATCATTATCCGTGTCATCAGCACCGACATCGGGACCACTACCACCATCGCCAGCATCGGCACCACCACCACCACCACCACCACCACCAACACCACCACCACCTCCAACTCCACCAGCACCAACCACTACTTTCACTACCGTTTGAGAGAAAAACACTTTTACCCTTCGGTTTGTAATCCCGTAGAGAATGCTGTTAAGACTAGAGTTCAGGTGAGCCATGATGACGGCCCCGACGTAGAGCTCTTTCGGATACACGTTGTTGACGTCGGTGAGGACGATGATGACGTACGGCGTCCAGCAGGTCAAGAAAACGATGAAGATGATGAAGACGGTGATCATGAGACGACGGTCGGCCTTCGACACCCGGGGCATCTGGCTTCGAGCAGCCTGGTCGCCCTGTGTTTGCCAGCTATGAATCTAATTATGAGATAATGATGATGATGTTGATAATTCAAATTTTGTATGCACGTCTGAGAATCTCCACCAACGCTACCTCTCCCTACTTTCTGCATGCCGAATATTGCATGATCCCCAAATTTGTATGCCCTTTTAGGCCGATCGTATGGATTCGTAGATCGCCGTCTACGGCTTACCACAAATAGAGGATGGGAGAGATCGCGATTGCGAAATAAAATAAAAACCGGCCGGATTCTTAATTAGTATTGATACTACCCTTTCCCTTTAGATAATTGAAATTATCATTACCTAGCAATGTCGGGTACCTCGTTTATACACCTGAAACGAGAGTAACATTAATGTGGGCAAAACACCACAAGTAAGAGTCTTCACCAATTTACCACAGTTCTACCATGAGGGTATCTGTCTATGTTAGTAGGGACTTTTAGATTGAGTGGACGAGAACACGACGAACGCCGACTGATCATGCGTGTCAACGTACTGAACTGCCCATGTTGACTACAATTAGAAATCTTTTAGATTGCACTCGACGATATACATGCATGCAGGAAGTAACACTATGAACATCACGGACAAAGAAAGAGGACAAGATATACAGTTCCTCATTCTACCCTCAATAAAAGAACATCCCTTCACTGCTATTATGTAAAAATGTGTAGAACAGGTGAATATGCATGTGACACCTGTTCTACACATTTTTACATAATAGCAGGGAAGGGATGTTCCTTTGTCTACCCGAGGAACTGTATATTTTATGCGCACGCGGCATACTAGTACCTTGAGCATGTAAAGGCGCTATGTATGTTGTACTAGATTTAGGAAAATCAAGTTTGACGCATTCTCGATCGCCGACCGAGACGACGTGACGCATGCGCAGTGCCTTAAAATGACGTCACACGTTGCAGTCAAAGCTGTCGACGCGCAAATCTAAAAGTCCCTATTCTCTCCGGGCCGTCGACTTCTCTCTAACGCATTACCTCATTGTACCTTCCCAATCATTTTGTTGATAACGTATTGTCTATCCATCCCACAGGACGTCTATCAACTCGGCACTTCCCTCCAAGTTCGCCTTGGTTGCTAGTTCAACACTTTTCTCTCTTCTTTTCCAGTGACCATACTTTGTGATCTTTCTTTTCTTGACTTGTGCCACCATTCTTACTGCTTCTTGTACCCTAAATATGTTCCTGTCCCTTACATGTGTTCTCCTGTTCTTCCAGCTGACCCTGACCACGATGGTAGATAGACATCAAGAAAGACAGTTTTCTGATCATGAAGTGGTTGGGGTGTTAATCGAAATGGGAGATAGAGTGAGATAGATTGGGCAACTACTAGAAGATGAAAAAAAATTGAACGAAGGACACATCTGAAAAACTTTGTTATTGTCATTTATCTCTTCAATAATCAGCCCATTTTGAAATTGTTATCATTGAAGGTTGCTTAACATTTTCAACCGGACAGAAAATGCTAAATATAAATCACATTTCCCAATAAAATATGCTTTATTTAAAGACTTCTAATATGACCTTCATGACCAAGCAAATCAGTCGCGTTTGTACCCCCGTAATGACGATTACGATTTAATGCAATGAATACAAGGAATCATGAAATAAAGATACTAATCACCCTGGGAGTATTGTCCTACATGAACTGGGCTTTGAAAAGAATTAATGTATATCTGAATAAAAAGATGCAATTCTCAACCTTGACCTTTTGGCTTCGATATGAAACGGAAATCAGCTTCTTTGAGGCCGTGTCGACAATTCGATCCTTGGATGAGATTGCCAGTTTAAAATTCAAGGTTTACTTGGCCTCTACGTCGTATATTCCGGTATAATACGGTGGAAAACATGAAATCCAGTAGTTTGATATTAAAAAGATGAAGAATTCAGGCAAATTGACGCTATATTAGCTAGATCATTTGAAAAGGAAACCTTCAATCTGAATGCCTATACATAATAGAACAATGATAGGTTACAAGAAATACCAGACTGATATAATTCCCGGTATATTATAAAGCCTATAAATAGCGATTCGGTTTAATAGCTTCTAGTGGAGTAAATCTTTTACGTTACCATGAAAGGATCTATTTCATTTTAACCTAAAGGCTTTCAAGCAAGATCATTCGAATTTTTGTTGGACGTTATATCAATAGTTCTTTCATATCGATTCAGGTTGAAAAGAAAAATATTTTGCAATGATATAATTTGTCTAAGATTATTGCGTCAACGCAGCAACAGAGAAACACAGCATTTCTTTTTTTTGACCTGCTTGATAACGATATATTATTTTCCTTTCTAGAATTTTGTTTTTTGATGTGCCTTCTTCGCTCTTAAAACTAGATAATTGCATTTCAAAGGAATTTTAATTGCGGGGTAAAAAGAGGAGCCTAATTATGCGCCCTCATTGGTGTGTCACTTAAATATTGCCTGGTTAGTATTCCAAATCGACGCAGATTTTCTAAACCTCGCGCTATAGGCCATGCCCATGATCAAATCCATTCATCAAAAATCATGGGTATGTACCTAAAGATTGCAACGGACCTTTCCTGTGCATGTTCAGTATTAATTATTATATTTGCCATTTCTCCTAAACAGAAATCTTCCAACTTATTTTCCCTATATAGCATCCTCGTGAAATATAGACTGTATACAATGCCCCCAACGAATAAAAGAGTCATTTTAAGACATTTCATGTAATGCTATAAACAATTAATTGAAAGGCTTTTTAATGGGAGTTTTGTCAAGTGAAGTGTAACGTTAAAGTTCGTACTACATATATATATATATATATATATACCTTTTCATATTTCTTAAAACTATTTTCTATACTTGAAAAATTTGGAGTGTTTACTGATGTAGATCTTTTATCATCATTCAGATTCAGATTCAGATTAATTTTACAAGCTTTTGTATTGGTCTGAAATGTATCAAGAGGAATCGAATATTTAATATGTTTGTACCCTTCTTTCGCTCTCTCTGACGAATATGAATACCCGGATGTAACAGAAAAGAACAAGACAGAGAGGAATCACCACGCCCATCCCGATGAAGTAAAACGTGTAGCCGTAGTGCCCCAGTCGGTCGAATGAGCATCCCATTTTCTTGACATCAAAAATGTGTGCGCCGAGCCCGATATAGTTGGGTAAATCGATGAAAGCGCATAGGATCCAAAGACTAGCCGTCATGAGGAGGGTGTTCCGTCGAGTGTAGATGGTTCCGTAATATTTGGACTAGACGATGAGGTGAGAGGCAGATGGATCGGAAAAGAGAGAAAAGAGAGAGGGGCGGGGTGATTTTTTGTATTTATTTATTTAAGATGTTTCAACAAAAATTATCGTGAAGCGTAAAACATGATATCACACTTTTAACAAGAAATGTTAACCTTTGGATAATGTAGCAAACAATGGATTAATGGAAAATCTTTCTGTTTATGAAAGGTTTTAAATATTTTCTGGTAATGACCTAACATAATCATTTACACAAATACACACGCACTCACCCACACACCCACGCATTGCTTAAAGCTTCCCATTAACCCAACCCTAACCCGTCACCACCAATTAAGTTCACCATGACAGTTTTAAAGATTTAGTCTAAGCAGACTATCGATCCATTTGACCTTGCAGAACGCACCCCGCCCCTCATCCACCCACATACACCCACATACACACACGCACACGCACACACACATAAAAAAAATCCACAACACCATCACTCACCTTTACAGAAACCCTAACCCACACAATCACTCACATACAGACACTCGCGCACACGCACAGACACACATTTAATACAATAGATGCTTGATAGAGGTTATGGACGCTGGATTCCCCTAATAATAATTCAGTGTCAGATCTCAGGGGCCATTCTTAATGCACCAATAATGAGAAGAAGTAGAAGTGGTAAGATATCAAACACGCCTTGTAAATATGAAAGGGTATCAAACACTTGTCTCGAGATCTAATGACAGAGTAGAGTTACAGTATCACGTGATCGATAAAGACTGACAAAAATAATAAGCTGCCAATAATATTGCTCCGTGATTTTAGCAAGCAGGCATGGTTTGCGCCCCTCGGGAGGAAGGATAATGGGCTCGAGTGCCCAAAATACCCTACTTAAGTTATTAGATTGAATTTTTCTCGTAAACGAAAGAAAATGGATTATCATCGCTCAAAATATACTACTGCAGCAATAAAAAGTTGAAAAATCCTTCATTGAATATTTCCAAATTCATTTCTACTTTCCTTTAAGCAATGTCAATACCCCTGTTCCTTAAATGGTGAGGTAAATAATGTGGTATCTAGCTCTAAGTGAATGTTATCTATGCTTATCAATAAGTTTTGTGGTGTTTTGCTTTTTTCCATTGCTCATATTGCCATTATTTCCGCTTCCCGTAATCATGGTATCTGAACTTGAGGAGGGGCGATGACTCAGAGAGAGCAGTGATCTTGAAAACGGAAGGTCCCGGGTTCGATACCAAACTAATACGCTCGTGTCCTTTGGTAAGGCATTTATCCTTATTATCAACTCCATCGGAGAGGACTTAAAGGCCTTTAATTAAGTCCTCTCCGATGGACGCGTCGCGTCGGTCCATTGTTGCTTACTTTAGTATACGTATGCTTTCTTATAAGTCAGGTTTAACAAAAAGTGGTAACAGTTAATGTTTCAATAACTTCCCACGTCATATATTTAAATTCCTCATTTCATCCGCTTAATGCCCTTTGCAAACGAGACATAATTTGTTGACGTATGTCATAATTAATGCAGCAATGCACAGTTTCCAGAGCAAATAAACCGTTGAATAACTGGCGAATACAGTATAATAATATTACCATCATAAAATGCTTTATTAGCGCAATGGAATAACTTACATCTCGTGTGCAACATCCATAACATACACTCTTTCCACCATCTTTCAATTCCATTCGCCTGCTTTGATCCTTCCATCGTTGCCATAGTTACCTTAGTGATGCATATGTATCTGTTGATGCTAATGGAACAGATGCTCCACATAGAGCATGTGCAGCTGATGATGCATACAGAGGCTGCCATGTTGCAAAGAATCGACTTGCTTTTAAACAACTGCGGGTAGATGTTTCCTGTTGAAGTAAGAACATGAACATTTAAAGGTAATACAAAGTTCTGGTATGGGGTCATGAATTTGGTTCAAATGAACATTTTGGAAACATATGCGATCATATAATATTCAGTGATCATTGTCGCGGTTGAAATCGAGTCTAAAGTGATGAAATTGTAAATAATCAACTCTTCATGTTACATAGCTCTCTCTCAAGGTCAAGGTATTAATTTTGCTATAACACAATGTTTCTTGACTAAAACTGACCGATTGGCTATTCCCGTTTGGTAATTATATATCACAACTACATATTCTGAGATTTTCATGATCGCAACTACCATTGTATGGCCGTAGGAGCTATTTGAAATTTATTAGAATTTACCGGGAGCACCGGTAAATTTTTATATTCAATTTTTCTCGAAAGCAGAAGTGTTTTAGGGGCTAAATTTTCTAGTGCTTCTAAAACATACACAGAGACATCCATATATATAAAATTGTAAAGAATCACTATCCAGCCAATTTTCAGAATTTCCCAAAACTTTGTATTACCTTTAAGAGTTTAGAAATGTCAAAGGCTACCAGACAAATCCCAACAAAACTAAAAGTACTAGGCTGCGTCTCACGACACCGTCATAAGTACAAGTCCAACGACATCCCGTTGAAATGCGTGTATTAAGTTTAACACACGTTTCAATGGGATGTCGGTGAAATTGTGGTTATGACGGTTTCATGAAACGCTGCCCTGGTGTCGTAGACGAGTGGTTCAAGTCCTTGTTCGGAGATGCGAAGGTCGCGGGTTCGATCCCCCACACGGCATTTATGACGTATACAGTAAGACATCCTGTACAGTGCCCCGCCCTCTACTAGGTGTTATATGGGTACCCGGTATGTAATATATTCAGCTTTGTGATCGTATATATAAATCCAGCGTATTAACTTTATTTAAAAAAAAAAAATAGATTTAATAATATTATTATGTAGGATATTAATGATAATAGCGACATTAAGAATGTGTCCATCAGGCGCGGATCCAGGGGGGCGAGCGGGCTTTGGCCCCCCCCCCCCCCCCCCGCAAAAAAAAAAAAAAAAAAAAAAAAGAGAGAGAGAGAAGGAAAGAAGGGAAAGGGAAAGAGGAGAGAAAGGAAAAAAAAGAAGAGGAAGAAAAAAAAGAAAAGAGGGAAGAAGTAGATCGGAGGGGGGGGGGGGCAAAAGGACTTGCCTCCCAGGCTGTTGCCCCCCCCCCCCCCCCTCCCACTCAAAAATAAAAGAGAAGGAAGGAAAGGGAAAGAAAAAAGGAAAATAGGAGATACAAGAAAGGAAGAAAGAGGAAGAAGAAAAGAAAAAAGAGGGAAAACGACACAACAAATCGTCTTCTTTCTCTAATGATTTAATGAATCGTAAGCTTCCGCTTAGCGCGGGAGGGGGAAACTCAATTCAGACGAGGATTATTTTTTGGGAACGTACAACAAATCGTCTTCTTTCCCTAATAATTTATTGAAATGTCAAAGCTTCCGCGTTTCGCGGAGGGAGGGGGAAACTCGCCCCTCCCTGCACCCACCCACCCCCAATTACGTCACTGCTGGTCACCATTACAAACCAATATTTGGCTCGCATAATTTCAAATTTTGCCCTCCCCCCCCCCCCCCTAAGAAATCCTGGATCCGCGCCTGATGTATATACAACGGCAACAGTTTCAATATAAAATGTAAGTTCTTCTTACTTAAATCATTGGTCAGGAAACAATTATTTTCCCATTGTTGTGTATTGTATTACATTTTCACTGACAATGAATTCACATTGTAATGCAATTTTCAAGTTTCCTAGGCTTATTTAGGAGAACAGAAGATTGATATTGTTTAGTTGTACGATAACATCACTCAGTTTGATTTGATTTGATTGAAGATATATCTCATTAAAAACAGAGTAAAGGCTATACAGTTTCAAACAAACCTACACCATTAAACTTCAAGCTCACTCACACATGATTTATTGCGACTTTTTCAAGGCTACTTATTATTTCAAGTTCATGTATATACAAAGGGCAACAGTTTCAATATTAAACGTAATTAAATCAATGGTCTGGAAAATGTTAATGCCCATTGTTGTATATTATACAAAATTTTCCATAACGATGAATATACATTGTATAATGCAATTTTCAGGAAAACCATACTTGTCGTTACTGTTATATTTGTTATATGATACTAAAGCAAATCGTTTCGCTTATCGATAAGATAAATCAATGTGAAGTACGTGTAAAATAATGAAATCATTACGTGCTATTTTTAACCGGACTAGACATTTGAAACGTATAAAAAATGTATACACTATTGACAGCAAGCAAGTTTTTTAAACAAAGAATTCAGAAACTGAACAACATTGTACATTTTAGTCTACACGGCATGCTCTACACCCTTAGTTGGACTGTAAACAGTTGTTTTCTTAAGTCTTCCATATAAATATAAATTTAAAGGAGGTCAATAATCATTAAGAAAACACCACTTTCGTAAGGTTGACACATCAATATATATTGTGCACACGTGTGCACAATGTGATAATATTTTTTCTTGGGGGGGGGGGGGACGGGAGGAGGGCAATCCAAAAAGGGACTGATATGTGAACATTAATATTGATAGGTCGCTTCACAAAAGGGGCATACATAGTCCTTTTTTGTGGATAGTTTTTTGAGCAAAACACAAGATAGGTGGAAGGACGGGGTACACGTCTTCTGAGGGGGATCGTCCCCCATGGATAATTTGAAAAAGTGCACACCAACAAAATGTATAGCAAATACTGACTAAAGACTGCAACACGCTTTAAGGCTCTGGTGGGCCCAAGAGTACAGCGTTTAGATATAAATGCTAAAATCTTCTCGCTCGGTCGCTACGCTCCTTCGCATAATATCCTAAAAATATACAAGTAAATATTAAAGAAAATATGTATTCTGTTGGTATCACGTAGTACAAATTACACTGTATGTTAACAAGATTAAAAGTTAAAGAAATAGATCAGTGTTCCAAAAATGAATATTCAGCTTGCTCTTTTAAGAAGTCCCTTCCTGCTCAGTCAAACTAAAATTTACCTAGTAAATATTTACAACCCTTCGGACTGCACACTAGATATCGGCAAAGTAAAAGTGAAGCGTGAAAAAAGTATATTGCTTGTTTTTATGCTGTAGTTTTGCTAAAGAATGTAATTTTGTAACACAACAAAACTTCAAAAACCTGTGAGGAGTTTACATATAAGACTTATCATACAGCTTTATGGGGGTAGTCCCTTCCGTCACCTCCGCCTCTTTCACTGGCGTACTGATGGGGGGGGGGCAGTAACCCCCCCCCCCCAATACAATTTAAAAATGGGTTATTTTTTATTTGATGCCAGTGATTTACAAGTATTGCTAAAATGGCAGTATTTTTCCATGAGCTCCCGGGGGCTCTACCCCCTGAAACCCACCAAGGGCCCTAAGGTGGGCCCCTGTTTGCTCATCTGGCCGTAATTGAATGCCTAAAGTCCTTGAGCTTTCGGGGGCTCTGCCCTCTGGACTCAACCAAGGGCCTAAGGCGGGTCCATAGATGCGTAATTTGGTGCCTAAAAGCCCTTCCGTTATGTATTTCTTATGTATTTCTTTGTCTTTCTTGCTCCATATTCTCTGCACTCTCCTTATGTATTCTTTTGTTTTCCCTTTTCTATTACCTTCTCTTCCCTGGGTATACGTGCTTGCACATGTACTATATATATGGCTAAACAGTTTTGTAAAAAAAAAATATGCCCTAACGGTCAAGGAGTAAGAAGAAGGCAAAAAGAGAACAAAGACGGCATCCATGGAAGCCATGTGAGAGTGTCCACTTTTTTCGCTTTTACTTTCACCTTTGCATTCTTTCCTGAATCAGGATTTATAAATGTTGTGTACCTGCGTAAAAAATCCCGCGTACGCGCCTGCCTAGTATGTTAGGCAACGACGTTAACAGTTCTAGTACAAAGCAGATTTATTTCCGACATGATTTAAACAAAAATATCGGGGCAGCGCCAGGAGCGTCACGACGTGAAGGACATGTGCGCTAAAGAAGCCACCATTATTATCATTATTATTAAATGTGGGTTTGTGCATGTGAGCGTGTGTGTGCGTGGGTGGGTGAGTGGGTGCTTTTTATTACTTTTCAAACCGGAAGAAATCAATGGTAAATGTTCATTTATTAAGCTGCATATTTGCACAAAACAATTTCAAATAATAAAAAGAGAAAGCATACTCTCAAGAGAGCCGGCTTGACTAATTAAGATTCTTCGAAGCGATACCGCAAGATTGACATTCTTTAAATCCAAGGAAACAATTATAACATCCACTGATTCTATTTTTCCCGAAAAATACCTTCTTTAGCTCATTGTTAACTCGGGTAGTATTATTTGTTAACCATCGGGTATATATAAAATATATAAAAGCACACGTGCCCTGATCAAGGATATATTGCTTGTCTCCGGAAGAAAAAAAAAATTGAAGAATGATGTAACAAATTCTTCGGATGCTATATATATGTCAAGGTTATTACAAAAGACTTTTATTATTCTAAATTAAATGAATAATGCTTGCTGATGCCAATGCGAATTCAGAGTCACCATTGTCTGCTCACGAACAAGATGCCTTGCCTAAGTGGACTTTGTATCATAATGTTACTGGGAAATGGGTGTAGATAATTAAATTATGGTACTTGCTTCAAATTAAAGTCATAAACGGGCGTGCATTACGATAGCTTCTGATTAATGAACTTTTTTTATTTTTAAAAAGGCCGAGGGTTGAAACTACACAATTATTTCCAGCACGTTTAAAAAGAATTCAGTTATAAACCAGGGTTGATTAAACATTCCCGCCCTCACACCGGTGGGCGATGTAGGACAGCGAGTGTTTTTTGTCGGGGATCGCCCCCCCCCCCCGGAAAATCTGAAAAAGTGCATACAAAAAAAAATGTATAACAAACACTGACTAAATACTGCAACAATCTTTAGGCTCTGGAGGGCCTAAGAGTGCAAAGTTTAGACAAATAAAATGCAAAATCTTCTCGCTTGGTAGCTACGCTTCCTCGCATAATATCCTTCAAAGTGTACAAGTGAAGTGTGAAAAGAGTATATTGCTCGTTTTTATACTATAGTTTTGCTAAATAATGTAATTTATTAATAAAACAAAACCTCAAAAACCTGTAAGGGGGGTATTCACTTTCGTCACCTTCACCCCTTTCGTTCATTATGCTCCCTCGCACGTGTACAAATGTTGCTGAAATGGCATGATTTTTCCTGAGGTTCCGGGCACCAGGGCCCTAAGGCGGCCCCTGGTTGCTTATCTGACCATAATTAAATGCCTAAAATAACCTGAGCTTCCGGGGCTCTGTCCACTGGACCCCACCAAGGGCTCTATTAAAGGCAGCCCCTGGATGCTCATTTGATCGTATATTAATGTAATAGCGGGTTGTTGATGCGGACTCCCCCCCCCCCCTCCCTCCACCCCTACGTTTTTGTTCATTACGGCACTGTCAAAGGAATTTAGTGGTGTGGCAGGCAGGGGCGTACGCAGGATTTTTTCAAGGGAGGGGGGTTTAAAATATTGCTCCCGAAAATTTGAAAATCGCGCCGGCCGAAAAGTCGCTCAGGGGGGGGGGGGGGGGGGGGGGGGGGGAAGCGGCCCCACAACGCAACGACTCAGCCAGCCGAAAAGTCGCTCTGTGGGGGGGGGGGGGGGGGGGGGGGGGGGGGGGAGTAAGCGGACACTTTTTTTTTTGGAGGCCAAAATTTCAAAATTTGACATTTTTCTTCGATGGGGTGGGGGGGGTAAGGTAATTTTATTTAGGTTAGCCGTGGATATAATTTTTTTTTTTTTTTTTTTTTTTTAATTAAAAAAAAAAAAAAAACCAAAGGGGGGGGGGGGGGGTGGGTTTTTTTTTAGGGGGGTTTACATACATAAAAATACCAAAGGGGGGGGGGGTTTGAACCCCCAAAACCCTCCCCCTGCGTACGCCCCTGGTGGCAGGGATTCGAACCCCGTACCCCGAGGCCGAGTCCGGTGACTTATGCTATGGTCACATTACCCAAAAGTAGCCTGCTCGGCGGACGAGCGGCGAGTTTTTTAACCAATTCTGCCCGGCGGCTACCCAGCCACCGAGCGGCGGCCGCCCAGGTACCGCTCGTTTTTAGGGCATCGCTCGGTCGCCGCTGAAGTTTTAGCGCGGAGTTAAAATTTGGGTGGCGCCTGCTCACTTTTCACTCGCCGCCCAAAATACGCTCGCAGCCTGGGCGGTCGCCGCCCGGGCACCGACCTAATCGCTGGGCGATGCCTAAATTCCTGCAGCGACCGAGCAGGCTACTGATCGGTCGGTCGCCGCTCTGATTTGTGACCATAGCTTTATCCAATAGACCACAAGACCTGTGCAAATGATCTTTAGTTCCTTGAACTGATTATATTTTATTTCTTTATGAACACAATTAAAAAAGTTATACAAAGTACCTAAGAATTAAATAATGACATAA